>NC_089817.1:26621822-26959322 GCF_029633855.1 Hoplias malabaricus
TAAAGACTCCATTTATTCAGACAGAACCCCCCGCCCTCCACTGCCCAACCCTCTTTTTTTATTTTGCTCTGAACGCACTGATCTAATTATTGCATGTTAAATGGGCATCTGGTAAATGGCGCGTATAATGATGCGTTTCCAGTGATCTGCATTAAGTGCCTCCTTGTCCTGCTGCAGGCTTTGACACACAAATTGGCCCTCTCCCGGCTTTCTCCGCCCAGCCCTCCCTCTCCCCCTCTCCCGACCCCCCCTTCCCCGGGCGAGTAACCCCCACTCGGAACCCGCCCCGGGTCCCTCCGTGCAATTAATGAAGTCTGCGCTTTGATTGATTCGGTCCATAACGCGCCCCTCTCTGGGAATTCGCTGGTGAACGGAAGGCAAAATGGATGCCGGGAGAAAGAGCGCGAAAGTGGCAGTGCGCTCTCACTAGTGGAAAATTAATTTTCAGATTTGCTGATATTTGTTTAGAATATGACTATATTTAGCTCCTAATTAAAACGAGGTGGCAGCTGCGAGAGGCACAATAAAAAGGAAGGCCATGGCAGGGGTCAGGGCACCTCTGCCAAATGACCTTCATATGGCTGCCCGCCTTTGTGCTGGACTTCACAGCCCCGGGCTGGGGGAATGACAACAGGGTCTCAGCGGGGTCTCAGACATTATGACATTGGTAAAGTAGCGCAATCAAAACCATCCATTTGTGCCGTGCGATGAGACGTCAGGCCCACTTCTTTATTGTGTCTGTAATAACACGCTAACAACAAGCGTAGTAACAATGTACCTACTGCCAGGCGTTCACTGTTACAGATGGATGCAGCTTATCAGAGTACATGACTATTAGCAGTTATAACTAATGTAATTACATGTACATTCTCCTGTGTCTGTAATAACACAGTAACAACACATGCACAAGGACAATGAAGGACACAGCTCTTCGGACAGTGTGAGGGACACCTCCCACCATCTTTGATGGAGCCTGACACTCGTCTCACACTCGAATTGAAGGATGTTGGTTCAGGCTGAGCCATAACTTTAACTCGAAGCATGAAGAGTGTGATGATAATCCTGATGTTATTACACATGTAATTATTAAAGTAACTACTGGATAAATATATGGTTTAAACCAATACAACTTCAAGTCACTGCAAGAGTAACCATATATATTTACACGGGCTTCTCTGTGGTAATCCAGCCATAAAAATGATTAAACTGTTAGTTACATCGTTTATTACATGTGTTATTACAGTGTAACAACAGGGTTATTGCTTACACTTTAGAAAAAAGTGTTTCAGAGTGTTGGAATTTTCTGGAATGGCTATAAGAATGAAGGAATGATGGAAGGACGTTGGAAAAGTTGTTGTTTTTTTGTTTGAACCAGCTCCTGACGTATCTCCACACTCTGGAAGTTTACTTAGTATTCCTCATTAGTGCTTTGGTAGGGAATAAACAAAACCTTCGCGAATGACATTTGGGCTGTTTGAGGCTTTCTGCTGGTGGAGGGGGAAACGTGTCTCGGGGCACTACTTTGTACCAGCAGTCCTCTTTTTATTATCCAGCTTCTTTTGAACAAGGGGAAAGAAAGCCAGCGCCAGTCTTAATTTCATCCCGATGCAGATGGGCCTATTACAATGTAATCCCTCATGTGAAGAATTCCAGAGATTCGCTTGGATCCACATCGCAGGAAGGCCAAGATTCCGTTCTGGACGACCTGGAAGAAAGGGAAGAATCTGATCCACGGTTTTTAAGAGTAAATATCCTTTCCCGCACATCCAGATGGAAGCTTCTAAGATGGGATCCCAGGCCTCTTTCCTCTTAGGTGAGGCATCTGAAGTAAATGTTAGAAGAGGAAAGCGTGGTGCCTGGGGAGCCTGGGGAGCCTGGGAAGCCTCGCCGTTGACCTTTCCTCGCATTAGCCTCTATCATATTATTAACTTTACGAGGTCGGAATTTATGGCACATGGCTTCCTGCCTTTGATATCCGCTCTAAATGTCGAGAGAAGGACTCATTAGGAGACCTTTCGATGGCATCTTCCTTCTGCCGAAACCTCTCCACGAGCTCCTTTTCTGTTATTTTCCTCTTAAGCTAATCACAGGCGAGGAACCAAGAGGCCGTAATTCCGGGCCCCTCAGTATATTCATCACTCCTCAGTCAGGGGCCCGACTCTCCCTCGCCGTCTTGTCGTCATGCTGTCGTGCCTCATGCTGAACCGCTCAGACAGATTGAACTCCTGATACGAGAAGGTGTCGCTGGCTGAAATCATTGCTCACGCTCGTCCTATCGCTTATGATCTCGCGCGCTCGGTGCCTGAAAGGACCCTCGCAACAAAACCAGGTTTGCGCGACGTAACAGATGGATGTAGGACGCGAGGGGGGACAGTGGACAAGGGCAATGAGTGATCATCCCCCTGTCTCACTCTCTACCTCTCGGTCTCTTTAATGAGACACAGTGACACAAACAAAGGCAGTGGAGGAGGGGTGCTCATAGACCACTGTGGAAAAGATCAGACCACCTGAGACTGTCATATTTAAAGCTATTCATCAGAGCGAACCCCTGCTCATCCAATCATCCTTCTGAAACTGAGGGTATCAATTGGGAAGGAGGCTGGCCCCCTGCAGTCATGGCTTCTACCCTTCTGAGGGCATTCTGATTGGCTGTAAGCCTCCTTCTGCACGCCATGTCGAAATAGGAGACTTGTGATTGGTCAGATTTCGTAACTTGCCCCTCGTTAAGTGACGTTAAGCGGGAAGGTACCAGACCCTCTCTAGAAATTCTGGCGATGTGAGACTAAGGGTTAGGTGTCTTGCTCAAGGGCACTCCAGCTGTGGATGTTGAGGGAGAAGATAGTGCTGCTAGAGAACGCAGTTTCATTATCTTTACCTATACCTATATAGGAGTGTGGTGTGTTCTCCCTGTGTCTGTGTGGGTTTCCTCCGGGTGACTGTCTGTGAGGAGTGTGGTGTGTTCTCGTTGGTAGGTGGATTGGCAACTCAAAAAGTGTCCGTAGGTGTGAGTGTGTGAGTGAATGTGTGTGTGTTGCCCTGTGAAGGACTGGCGCCCCCTCCAGGGTGTATTCCCACCTTGTGCCCAATGATTCCAGGTAGGGTTACAGGGATGGATGGATGAATGAATGAATGAATGAGTTTTAGGGCCACGGCGTTAAAAAAAAAAAGATTCCAAGAATAAAGTAAGAAAAAAATCTCAAAATTATTCTGAGAAAAAAATTTATATGTAGCAAATTATTCCGAGAATATTCTCAGAATCGTTCCGAGATTTTTTTCTCAGAATTTTTCAGGGAATATTCTCAGAATTAGTCTGAATTTTTTTTCTCAGAATTATTCCGAGAATATTCTCAGAATTCTGACTTCTGAATCTCGGAATCTTGTTTTTTTTTTTTTTTTTTATAAGTCTGTCGTAATTTATTACTAAATTTCATAAGCAATAAAATGCATGTTACATCCAAATATATAGAAGGACAATGGTCAGTTGATTTTTCAAAATCATTTTACCTTTATTTAACATTAACGTTGTTATTTTATAATGCGTTGCAAAACTGAGATTTGATTTGAGCAATCCCCAAACATTTGAATAGTGGATTCATTGAGAGTTGACTCCTCTTAACGATTCCGCCCAGCCACTTTCATTGTGATTTTCCGTTTCCAAAGCAACAATGGGTCATTTCACATTTAGTTTGGTTCATAGTTCTCAACTTCAGATGATTACCTTTAGTTTTCATCGTGAAAAATAAGTTGTCGATGATTACTTTTCATCTTACTTTGTGTTAATGAAATGAACACTGTCTTGATAATGTTCAACATCTATGAAAGTCATTCCTTGAAGAGAAGAGGCTGTTACTGCTGCAGTAAAAGGCGAAGGGATACCAGTATACCTCTAATTTCTGAAAAAAAAAGTGATGTGGCCTATGAGTTTCCGAGAAACTGTACTCTGGGTGTGAATTAGTGCTCGGATGTAATTGGGGTTAAGTCAAGGTCCTTCTCATGGCATTACAATAGGAGTTAATTGTTAGCATGATTGTGACCTTTCTGCTCCTTTCAAGCTGGTGGGGGTCCAGCTGCTCATGCGGCTTTATCAGCCTCTGCAGCGTTGGTGAAACTGCCACTGTGGTGTAGTCCCTCCAAAACCGATTAATGAGTCCCATTGCTTTTTACAGAAGCAGAAGGAAGGAGAGGGCAGATACTCATTCCATCAGTAATGGAGGGACAATTGGGGAAAACTGGTGTTGGGCTCAGCCACATGGGGCAGCACAGCGTAGGGAATGATGGGCATGTGTGGCCAGAGAGAGACTGAGCTTGCGATTGAATGTTGAACATGGATGGGTGTAGTTAGGCACAGCATGGCATTGGTTTCTGATGGATGTCCCACGTACCTGAAAAATAAGAGCCAATCAGCTCACAGGTGACACGTTAAGCCTCTGAAACAACAAATGGGTTTTGGTTTAAGAGGTCTGTCCTCATTCAAATGATCAGTCCCATTTCACTCCTTGCCTCTACCACTTAGCCCTACCCCTCCATTTTGTCTAGGGGTAGGGGGTCTCAATTCTTGTTGGGATAGAGGGGTAGGGTGAAGTGTTGGGGTGACAAATAAACATTTTTCAAAAGGCAAGTGGAGTGTTATGAATGCCCTGTGAATCATAAATAAATTTGCTAGAAAATATATTCCTTAAAAATGAAAATAAGAAATCAATAACAAAGTTAGTACACGGTTAAAATCGCTAAAATTACAGACTCTTTTTACTGCTTCTGAATAGAACTAACCTCCAGCCGTGACCCTCTGATATCACTGCAGACTGAAAGAGCTACTCATGACGTATCAGGCTCTTGAAATGTTGCCAACAATCCCTTGTACCTCATTTACAAGAGGCAAGGTAGCACTCAACAATAATGGGTAGCAAAAAATAAGAAATGGGATTGGGCCAAAGAGAACCTAGCCTTGAATGAACATGAATGGCCAAGGTGGTCGCCAATGTTCCTGTAAGGACTTGGCCATGGCCCTTCGTTCTCCTTTCCTTGGCACCCTCGCAAAGGTGATGGCCCAAGAAGGTCCTAAGTGAGTCTGGTGTGTTTGAAGGACATCACACGGAGGACCATCCATCTCCCAGAGTTCCAGTATTTAATAGTCCTTGTTCATGTGCTCAACTGGCGCAATCAATTTCTCTCTGAAAAGGGAAATGTCTTCACACTCCACTGTGAATAATTATCGCCCCAAATCATCTTGATAAGATAATAGCCGACACGGCGTCCGAACGCCGGCGCTCATTGGCCCGGTAATGGACGCATCAGTCACACGTCTGCTGTTTGAATTAGACGTCATTAATGGTGACAGGTGGGGTGAGAGCGGAAGAAAAGGAGAGAGGGGATGATGGAGTGCTCCGTGTTATGGGAACGGCCTTGTGTTTGCCAGTTGAGGATTGTTTACGCATATTGTTTGGAGCCGAAGTGGTGGATGATCCTTTATACGACATGAAGTTCGCCTTCTGTTCAGCGCTGTTTTAGTTTCGCTTCACTCACAGGGTTTTTTTCTCCGACCGTCTGAAACAGCATTACACAGCAACACTTATCAATGATTCAGATTCAGTGACTACGGCACACACTCATGCACCACTTCCTCTGGAATCAAGGGTTTAGTAAATACTCTGTTCCTCTTTACAACTGTTTCTATTCTTCCATTAAAGCTCTACAGCCCACAAAATATCTATAAACTAATACACATATGACTGAAATGAGTATGACAATCCCAACATTGACCATTTCTTTGGAATTCTCTGTAATTTTGGATTTAAGACACCATCAGGTTCATGAAGTAAGCTCCCTGCCACTAGTGGCGCCAATCGTTAAATACACACTATATCTGTAATGTACCTGAAGAAGAGCTACAGAAACAGTGCTGTAACCCGTTTGTGCTAGCACTACACAAGCATGGAACTCTGCTGTTTCTAATCCTTTGGAGTTTAGAGTGTTTACAGTTAGGGTTAAGTTTAGAGATAAGTGTACACTCAAAAATTAATCTGAGTAGTTGTAAATGTAGCATAATTAAATCCACAATATCAACTATTTAGTCTGCATCTGTTCAAGACGTTTTATATTTTTTCCTTATTTTTAATCCCAACCAAGATTCTGAGGTCCACTCACACAACGCACAATAATCGTGTTGAATTTACTCTGTTCGCAGTAATATTGTGAAGTGGGCGGAGCTGTGGGAAACAGCAAACAAATGTAAAGACGGCCAACCAATGTCTCACACTGAGGATAAGAATAAAGTGAGTGAATACTGCGTTTCCAGTTTGTTGCTGTTGCTGCTGTGTTATTTTAAGATACTCAAAACTACTTTGAGAGAAAATTTGAAGGTGAAGAACCTATTAATGGTTTAAAGAAATGTGCCGTACACTTAATGTAAAAAAAATATTTCCCAATTTTCTTAATGGAACCAAAAGTGTTATTTCTATGGCATCATCCAAAAGACCCTTTGTAGCACCTTCATTTTTAAGAGTGTATTTGGAAAATAAGCTTTAACCTTAGGTTAGTTAACGATGGTTTTAACGTTAGGGATAAGTTCAGGGTTGGGGTAGGTGTTTGGTTTAGGGTTTGATTTAGGTTTAATGTTAAGTTCAGGTTAGTTTTAGATTTAAGTTTAGTGTCGAATTATGGTTAGATTTAAATTTAGAGGCACCTTTAAGGTTGATTTTTCAAGGTTGGGTTTCCAGAGATTCATATAAACATTCATTAATATCATTAGCCCATAATTTAATGCACATTATTCAAATCCTGCGAATGGTCTTTTAATCAAATTAATATGACTTTTTTATTGAGTATTTAGTGTTGAGACCAAATTTTACAACAAATGGTGGAACATTTTTGTTAGGATTTGTTTGCATTCAGCCATGCATGGAACTAATGTTGGATGATTAGATCATGAATCTTCTTTAACTCATTCCAAAGCTATTGGATTTTGGTCCATCAGTTCAGAGAACTCTTCTACTGCTCCACAACCCAATGCCAGGAGCTCTATGTGTTTCTAGAAAACATAGGACATTGAGCAGAGCATATGGGATCACTTCATGTTATTCTTATATAGAGAGGGTTTACGATACCACTTTAAAATAAGATTTCGCATTTATGAATGGTTTAAAAATCTGTTTATTACATATTAATTACATTGTAATCACCTTAAAGGTCATTAAAAATCATTTGTAACACAGAGATAAAAAGGGAATGTCAAGGTGAAGAGCATAAATTAGTCGTTTTTATTCACATTAAAGGTGAATAACCACATTATCATCAGTTTCTAAAAAGATATTCTATTGGAGATTAATTGATTACACTTGGTGAGTAAATGGTTAAACGTATTAACAATTATGTGCTGAAGCTGACAGGGTTAATATCGACTGATGGAGAAGACGAATTCAGGTAAGTATTAAGAGATCTGAGGTTTGGCAGTGGAGTGGGTTCACTATTTGGCAAACAGCAGGTCACTGATCCACGTTCTATCTATGTGTTATAAATAATTGTCAATGACTTGTAATACTGTAATTAATAGGCCGTTATAAGTGTATAGTCTCATTCTAATGAAATAGACAAACTGTGTGTGTATACTGAGTCCAACCTAGGATAAAGTCCACGAAGGATCAGGGATGTCCTCCAATGTTTGTACGTAGTGTAGCAACAAAACAAGACCGGACTCATGCCAATCTGTAGTTATGAAACAATTCCATGCGTCCTCGATCAAGGCCGGTCAGTTCATGAAAGCCTTACTGTGTCCAACTCTGGGCAATGGCTTGGCACGACCCAAACACTGTCAGCTCTCCAACTCAACCTTGTCCATTCGGCCGCTCTCGGTCATCGTCCCCTCCAACACAAAGCCCATTCAGCGAGGCCTACTTTCTGAACAAAAGCGAGGGGAAAAACAAAAGAAAACTGGAAGGTGGAAGTCGAGGCGGCCTTCTCTGTGGTTTGTGGCCTGGGACGGGAGCGCCAGACTGGAGCTGCACACTCGAGTGACTCCACTCACTGACCACAGCTGACGTGCGCTGTTATTAAGACACATCAACAGTTGGGGCCTGTGTTTTTTTCCCGAGCGCCTGCCCGGGGCCCCCATCGGATCCTTCACCTGTCTCTCTGGTGCTGGGCCAAAATGGGTCCCCCGCTTGCTCGTCCCTGCAGTCGTGCCTGCTTCGTGCATGCTTCACTGGGCTGGGGGAGTTGGAGGCGGGGGAGGGCAGGGGCATCTTAGGTTGGAGCATTGGACATGGTCGACTAAGTAAAAGCGTAGTTACTTGGGCAAAATGATCATTTCGAACAAACAAACACTAAAGTACACTGTCCACAACTTACTGTGGTAAACTACACCACCTTCTTACAACTTTATATTTCGATACCGTTATTTTGTCGTGTAATAGCAGTGTAATTACAATGTAACTACTGATTAATTGCTGAATAGGTGTTTCTAAGATGTAAATCTGAGAATTTCTGAGGTTTCTGAGATGTAAAGACATTATGTGACAGCTCTTATTCCCAGTTTCCAAACCCTGTAACCTGGTTTATTTAATAATTTATAGTAATAAACTTTTAATTACACAGTTATAAACCTGTTAAATAACCCCCCTTTTTATTTTATTTTTTTATTTATTTTTTTATTAAATTACCAACATTTGTAGCTGATAATAAATAGCTTGGCATTATGACACAAGAATTATATACTGACCCCTACAGGCCTGGGAATGTCAGTGATTCTGCACTTACCCTTATGGAGAATAACTGTAATACATATTACTGTAGGAAATATACTATCCACCTCTGTGTAGCTAGGGCTGAGGTTCTGCTCTGGAACAGGGTTCTAGGAGACAGCAGGGCCGGCAGCTCGCCTCTCCACCCGCCCGATTGTTTGCCAGCCCGCCCCGTGTGTGTGCCAACCTGCCCCGCTTGCGTGCCATCCAGCCTGGAGCGCTGCAGATGCCACAGAGCTGGGGGGAGCGGTGCTGTTTGTCGTGGAGAAGCTGGTGTTGGTGCTTTTTAAGCTGCAACTCGGCTTAAAACAACAACCACCAGCAGATGGAATGCAATTAGTGTTGTTTGTTTGACAGTTTTTTGCACCGGTCATCACTTACACTACCAGAGGCAGATGATAGCATTCAATGTGTTGTTTGTGTTTACGTCTTTCTCAGCAAAAAAGGGGTAGGGCCAAAGGCAGGTAGAGTTGGTCAGACATCATCCTTCACCAGGGAAATCAGATTCATGTCTTTCTTAAGTGAAAACCCTGCACATGACTGTTGTTTAAAAAAATGCTAATATTGGTTTAGTAAATTATTATTACTCCTCCTTTGATAGAGGCTAAGTGTGAGTGACTGAGTGAGTGTGTGTCTAACTGTATCTGAGTGACTGGGTGAAGTATAGCTAAGCATGCAAACTTACCAGATGTAGCATATAACCTACATTTTAACGTATTTAATTTTATCATAATCTGTTATGATGGTTACCAGAGTGTGTTATATTCCGGATCCTAGTGCATCAGAACTAGTAGCTCGAACAGCTAGACAGACAGTCACCCGAAGGAAACCCACACAGATACAGGGAGAACACACCACACTCCTCACAGACAGTCACCCAGAGGAAACCCATGCAGACACAGGGAGAACACACCACACTCCTCACAGACAGTCACCCGGAGGAAACCCACGCAGACACAGGGAGAACACACCACACTCCTCACAGACAGTCACCCGGAGGAAACCCACACATACACAGGGAGAACACACCACACTCCTCACAGACAGTCACCCGGAGGAAACCCACGCAGACACAGAGAGAACACACCACATTCCTCACAGACAGTCACCTGGAGGAAACCCACGCAGACACAGGGAGAACACACCACACTCCTCACAGACAGTCACCCGGAGGAAACCCACGCAGACACAGGGAGAACACACCACACTCCTCACAGACAGTCACCCGGAGGAAACCCACACATACACAGGGAGAACACACCACACTCCTCACAGACAGTCACCCGGAGGAAACCCACGCAGACACAGAGAGAACACACCACATTCCTCACAGACAGTCACCTGGAGGAAACCCACGCAGACACAGGGAGAACACACCACACTCCTCACAGACAGTCACCCGGAGGAAACCCACGCAGACACAGAGAGAACACACCACACTCCTCACAGACAGTCACCTGGAGCAGGAATCGAACCCACGGTTTAAAAACTCATCATAAGCAAAAAACAAACAAACAAAAAAGGTTCTTTATGGAACCAAAATGGTTCTTGGGTGGCACTGATTAAATCTTCTGTTTCTTCTATAGCACCTTTATTTTTAAGAGTGCAGGGTAATGTCAGTGGAATGACTTTTATTCTAGGTGTTGTTTTCCCAGTAAAACACTTGGCCACTCCACTGAAACAGCTCCTGGCTGCAGTCCGGCTGCGTGGCCTGCTCAGCACTATCTGCTGTGTTTGGAGTCAAAGTGGCTGCGGCGGTGTCGCGCTCGTGTAATGCATCCAAACGGCTTTGTTAACACGGCTTGGCGGCGGAGGGACGCTTATTTATATGAGAGGAGTGATCAAAGTAAGTGCTGGGAAAATGATGCTTATGAAGTCGAAAGGCTAGCCCTCCCCTCCCTCCTCCATCCTGTAAATTAGCTTGGGTTCAGAGCGGCAGAAGGGGACGCAGTGAAGTCCGGGGCCCGAGCGGAGGTTTGGGAATGCTGCAGGAGGAGGCTCCACAAATTATCCCCAACATCAGCATAATTAAAAAGCATAAATCCATACAGGGGTGGGGGGCATTAATGCTGTCAATCAGGAGCTTCCGAGAGTTGCCATTAGAGTGGATTAATTTGCAGCAAGAACAAGGCGGAGAAACTGTCCCCGCTGTGGCCCTCCCACTGCCCCATACAAGGCCATGCATGTTCATTCTCTCATCTCCTCCGACCACAGGGGTGCACTTTGGAGTCCACCTGTGGCTCTGCATACTTTCATAGCCCCCTTTCAACCTCTTTTTCAATGCTCAGTACATGGATCCTTCTCAGTGGTGTGTGTTGTGTTGGAGAAAGTGGATCAGACACAGCACATGCCGCTAGAGCTTTTAAAGGCAGGGCCTTCAAGGTCCACTACACTCTGATGGTCATACCCCTGTGTAAACAAACAAACAAAGATGACTGCACTTCTCCATCTCGTCCATTGATGATCGAAGCTGGGTGAAGGTCATTTTTAATTGGACAGTATTCATCACTTGCTATTGCCATGGCAATATGAAGACCCCCCATAAATCACACACTCCTGTCAACAATTATACACACTCACCCGGTCACAGACAGTGATCCGAGTCGGGTTTCGAAGCCACAACCACAGGACCCTGGATCTGAGTGGCAGTGATCCCCACCTGCAGCACCATCATCTTGCCCTCCATTAATTTATGTTCTCGGAAATGTTAAGGAATTATTATAAAAACGCTGAGCCCATTTCCTGTAATGCATCAGCAGTGGGAGGGTGGGTGCTTTGTGTTGGAGAGAGTAAAGAAAACACACACACACAGACACACACACACACACACACACACACACACATTAGTCCAGTAGAGAAACTGCAGAGCATCCTTGACCAAATAATATCATTAGGAGAGTCAGGGCTGCAGACTTCTGAGGCTGTTTTGCATAGCGCCGAGCTAAATACAGAACTCTATAAATCCTGCCTGCTGTGAAACACTGCACTGGAGGAGGTTACTTAACAGTCAGGGTCAAACAAGTGTTAAATAAACTGGACAAAGGCTTTTCTCCATAAACACGACACTAAAGGCATTGTCTTCTGGTCAGTAGAGAACCATCAGGGTTATGGCACCTTTCCACTGCATGTAACCTCCCCAACTCGACTCGACTCGACTCGACTCGACTCATCTTGACTCGACTCGACTCGACTCGACTCATCTTGACTCGACTCGACTCGACTCGACTCACCTTGACTCGACTCGACTGTATTTATTTACAATTTGGTACCTGACGCCTGGAAGCAGGTTCTTTTTTAGTCGCTGCTTGCTTGTGGTTCCCAGCGAGCCGAGTACAGGCTAAACGTGACGTGGAAACCTTGCAGAGCACTGATTGGCCAGAAAGAGACTGCCATTCACACCAAGCACAAACTTATCATCTGTAAAACCTCCAAGTCACTGTCCACATTTGTTTATATCCAGAATTACACCATGGTTCAAACGGATCCAATCAGAGCCAAACTGTGCAATAAGGAATGAATAAAATTGTTCTGTCTGAACTGGGGCAGACAGTGGTGTTCAGTCCCAAAAAAACCAAAACAGCAGGTGAATACACAATGAGTAAACAATACCTAACGTTAATGCTGCTGTTGTTGTGGTTTTCAGAGCATGTGGTTCCCATTGGAGATGGTGTTTTTTGAAATCACCGGCTAAACCACAGCCCAAAAAGCGAGTAGAGTCGTGTTGAGTAGGTACCACACAGGGGAAAAATTACCTTTAGAGCTAGGTTTTCACTTCCATAAATGGCAAACAAACAAACAAACAAACAAAAAAAGAATCTCTACAGTAATACTAGCCTCTGCTAGCGCTCCTATGAGATTCTAGTGGTGTGCTAGTGTTAGCTTAATGCTGTTTCACATTCATCTTTTGAGGTTAATAGGAATACAGCTGCCAGCCTTCCATTTTTAATAAAAGCCAAGCGAGGGGTTGATTATACTGTCAATTCCTAGTTGTATTGAAGGTCCATCTGACGTATTAGGCCTTCAGTTCAGCTCCTGAAGGCCTGACCAATGGAAAATCTTTCTGGGCTGTATTTCACATCCAACCCTGGTTTTCCGTCTTTGGCCGTATGTCCAAACTTTTGACTGGTGTGTGTTTGTGTGTGTGTGTGTGTGTGTGTTCGATCTGGGGACCGTGTGCTCTCCAGTGAAATCATAATCAGCTTTCATGTTGACATCAAACAAGTATCTCGCATCTCCGAAAACATTCCTTCCATTAATTTTATTTCCACTCGTCCTGAGCCAATGTGAGGAACTTAGCTGGAGATTTGGGAGGGATTTATCCATGATGTTTTCCTTCAGAAGTAAAAAAAAAAAAAGAAAAGAAAAGGCAGAGCGTGTGACCGATGCGACATATCATTAATTAAAACATAACATTCTTCACTGAGTGGATCCACTGTCGTCTTGACGTAATTAGAGCAGACAGCAATCTACCTCCGGTGAATAGTAATGCGCTTTGGTCTTGGCAGAGACAAATGCCTGAAAATATGATTGTGTCAACTGATATATGATACAGTATTAATACCCCTGCATTAGCATGTCAGAATAAATAAATGGCAATGCATTAACAACTATTAAGCCAATGAGAAGCACGGCTGAGCTCGGCACTACGTAGCCACGCCTTTGTGCAGCCTGGCAGCAGATTGTCCTCACCGTAAAGGAAGGGTCTAAACCAGGAGAGATGAGGCTTATAAAAGCCTCGGAGATCAAATCAGCTGGAACTACCATCTGTCCCCATTTGGTTTTTATAAAGAAATGCAACATAAATGTTATTCCGTTTTATTTATAACGCGCTTTGTACAGCTGCTGTCTCAAAGCAGCTTTATGGAATTCTGGGTCTAAGCCGAGGTGACTGCAGAGAGGAAGACCTCAGAAGGAACCCACCCTCCACTGGTCGACCCAGGAACTCCACAAACAAAAAGCAGTGTATAAACAGAGAGCAGTATGAAAGAAAGACAGTGGAGGTACAATGAGTGTTAAAATCTACGATTACAGACTGTTGTCTATCTGTTGCTCTGCATCCTTTGTTGGCACCCCTAGGACCACTCCATGATTGATTATGATTTTGCTGGTGGGTCGTTCTCAGCTCTGCAGAGGTGCTGTCGTGGTGGTGGTGTGTTTGCATTGTCATGAGTGGATATAAACACTCTGTGGTGGTCTTGTAGGGGTTCACTGAAGGACAGGGTGAAAAGGGGTAAACTAAGTATGCGGAGCAACAGCTGGACTCTAGGTTTATAGGGTTTAGGGTAAAGCACTATAAGAAGACTTTGGGGTGCCACTTAATATAAGGCTACATTTATAAAGATTTATAAATGACATAAAATCCCTGTTTATTACATGTTATTAATTAAGTTGTAAACACAACTCGTTTGTAACACAGAGAAAGTCTTTTTGTGTCTGATTCTGAAAGTGTCAGAGAATTTGACACTTGAGTATATGAATGTAGTCATTTCAGATTTTAAGGTGAACCACATTATCATTGATTTCTGTCCGTGGTTAATGTATTAAACCTGGTGGTTAAATGGTTAAACTTATTAAGAAATATGTGATAAAGCTGACTGGTTACTATCAGCTGATGGAAAAGACAAAGTAAGGCCAGTATCTGGCACGATCTGAGGTTTAACAGTGTAGATCAATGTGGGCTCACTATTTTGCAAACAACGTCACTGTTGCCCTTTCTACCTCTGTGCTATAACTGGTTATTAATGCCTTTTAATGCATTAACAACACATGAATTAATCATTAATAAACATATTTTAAACACTTTATGAGCCTTTGTAAGTGTAGTTTGATCTTAAAATAGAACCGACTTGGGAAAGTTGGAACATTTCTGTGCGAATTTGATTGCGGCCATGAGAGCATTAACGAGGTCAAGTACTGAGGTCATGTGATTAGTTCTGGATCATAAACACCACTGCCACTCACACCAATCATAAAAACGGTGCTCTCTTTAGAGAACACAGTTCCAATGTTCCACAGCCCAATGCCTGGGGGCTTTATAACCCTCTCTTTGTAGAATTGACACAATAAAACATAACACAATAACAGTATGAAACCATGTAATTTCTACTAAATGCTCTTGAGCGCTGCTTTGAATAGATGGCGATGGAACTGGTGCTAACACTGGGGCAGTAGGGTGCAGAGGACAATTGCATGCGAATCCTCCGCAGCGTGGTCACCTATCATCAGCGGCCTTCAGACAGCGTCCAGGCAAACATCGGTCAACATCACCATCACTTCACATTACACTCCTCTGGAGGGGCACCGCAGGGAGCCTAATGTCATTTCCATTGATTGTTGTGAGGCTGACAAGACAGGTTTGGACCGAGCCCTTGCGTTCATTTAACTGATGATGACATCGGTCATTTCTTTTACCCCTTAATTCAACATCAGGAACGTGGCAGCGTAGCAGTCATCTCCAGATTTCTGTTTCTGTGAAGTGCACAAGGCTGCCTCTGGGATTTTACTGCGATAGCTTATATTTCATCTATTGGTTATAATAACGGTGTAATTACACATTAAGAACAACTGAAACAACAATGTAACAACAGGTTTATTCACTGTTAACTGTTAACTGATTATAACAATACAGCTTATGTAAATACTTGTGTGTCAGTGTCAGTGTTTAATTATGTAATAACACATAGTGTATACTAACAGGTTGTGCCGCTTATGTAGCTACACATGTGTAATAAACTAACCAGCCATTTTTCAGATGCCAAATGTAAAAGGCCTATTGGAAATAAAGACTCTTCACAGACCATCAGAACCCCCTAATAGGAGATATATCAACTCATGCCAGTGTAATTGCTTTCATGTTATTACATGTGTAATTACAAAAAAGCTGTACTATTATAATCCAACACATCAAGACTAATGAATATGAAATTAAATACATCAGAACTGTTGACACACACAGGGATAATTACACAAGCTATCCATCTGTAATAGGGAACACATAATCTGTAGTTACATTCTTGTTACTGTGTAACTACACAGTAATGACAGACACAGTATGAGGCATGAATTTATATTAGCATTAGTGTTATTTATAGTAAGTATTATAGTAAATCAGATGCTCTTCTTTGTGGAACCCTCTGGAAACATGAGAATGGACTGAAGACTTCATTTTTTAGTAATGATACATGTATTATTTGCTTTAGATATCATCAGGTAAAAGGCAAACGTGAAGAGACCAGGTCCTAAACAAAAATATAACCAATAACCAAGTGTCCTGTTGAGGTTTTAGTGTTTGCATTAGAGCCTTGAGACAGAGAGAGAGAGAGAGAGAGAGAGAGAGAGAGAGAGAGACTGACCTGAACAGAAGGATTAGTCCTAATGAGATAATTGACCTCTTGCTCCCCTCAGAACAGCGCAATAAACCGTGGCCCGAGGGTCAGTGCAATGATATCAGAGCACAACACCTTCCAAGAGCACCATTATCGACGGGTGTTAGTTTATATTGCTTTAAGATATATGTCTTGCTTTGTATTTTGGCACGGAACAAAACCTTGTATCTTCAAAGATAGTACCATTCCAGGATGAGGAAGAAACAATGAATACAAAATAAACGAAACTTCCCCACAGCAGCATTCCAAGGTCTAGTGTAAACGTGATTAAAAAATTGAAATGAACAACTGAACTGAAGTTAATTGAAAGGAATTACACCCTGCCAAAGGTGTAAGGTGAAAGGAATTTCACATATCACTGAGTCAGTACTCACCCAGCCCCCACTTCCCAAATAAATAAATAAATAACAATCCTCCCTCGTGTCCATGGAGCTCTAACCACTGTCTCACACTGTCTCTCAGCCTTAGAACGTGAACAATGTGGTCTACATTTGAAAGAGTGGACAATGTAGAGAAATAATAAACAGTGCAGCCAGATGCCTGCTTCAGAATTTCCACCCACGCTCCCAACAGTCCTTTCAGCATCTCGGTGTATAAATAGTTCTCCTGAGATGTGGAAAGGTGGCAATGTACAGAGCATTGCGCAAGACTTCTTTTCAAGCCTGAACCCTTCGCGCAGATACGATTTTCGGCTCATTTCAGAGTGGTTTGTATCACACCACACTCTTAAAAATGGTTCTGCAAGGGTTCTTTATTAAAGGAGATGGTTCTATGTAGAACCCTGAACTCACAAAGAGCCTTTTGCATGATCTTTTGGGGAAAAAGAAAAAAGCGTCTAATATGTTACAGTAGAAGAACCGTTTTTGGTGCCACATAGAACCCTTGTAATCTTCCATTGTAGAACTCACAGAGACGGTAAAAAGGCACCACCGCGGTGACAATGTTTCTGCAAGTGATTCATAAAGCCTAAGCCCTTCATAACAATCGATGTAAACATCATTCTGGCAAGTGTCAGTTTCTTAAAGGCTGCTTTGTTCAGTTTCTCCCCAGACAATGTTGATAAACGATGCTTGGTGGGATACATATTTATAGATTACTACAGTTACTCTAGGTCTACGTCAGTTGTGAAGAAAGGCATTTGTAGGTGCCATGGAGCATTATAAAGCATTACCATAGGTATAGTGTTAGTGTCTGTTTTTAGACGTTACAAGCCTGCAAAGTCATCGTTCAGAAGGCTTTATCATAGCCCTATATCGGTTGTTATGTGTCATGTAATCCTGAGTGCGAGTCCTATAATTTATAATCCTTGGCGCTACGTTAAAGTGCTCAAGTGAACAACTACAGCGAAAGTTTAATGGCTCTTTCAGGTTGCACCTCAAGGTTGTAGCGTTTCAGACTGAGGGCGTGTAATTAATCCTCCCGGTTTAGGCAAAGATGTCATGCTCCGAAGGCTCTGGACATAATGGACGTCCAGCAGAAGACCGAGCACGGAGGCAGCGTCTGTATGCAACGCACACAGAGCCTCATTCAAAATGACTAAGTGTAATTTTATGCCAGCCGACCCTCTCTATCACAACAGTTTATTCATTACAGACTGTGCTAATAGGAGCTGCTAAAAGGAATATGTCAGGCGAGGCAGCCCATTGTTTGGAGTACAGGTTTTACTGTGGTCAGACTAATTTGCTGTAATTGGGAAGTTGGCCCGAGTCCTTATCGGAGTCCCGGCCGTCTCCCATCACCGCTGACGTTCCTGGACTCGTACAATTACCGCATTCTCTCTGAGGCCACCTCTGAGGCACGTGTGGAGAATCGCTCGGATTTTCTTAGAAATGCCAGGTACTTGAGATGTTTTTTGCAAAATTCTAATAAAATATTTGTGCACCTTTGCTCAGCGATTAATCCACAGTATTAATATTAGACCTGCAATGAGAAAAACATGTTTTTTATAGACGCTAATAGCAGCAATTTCTATCTTAAAAAGAAAGATGCTACAAAGTATGACACAGAAGAACCACTGTTGGTTCCATAAAGAACCGTGTTTCTTTAAGAGATGTGTGAGTGTGAAGGTTCTTTAGCAACTTGAAAAACCATTTATAGCACCTTTATTTTAAAAGTGCATAATAGTGGTGCGCTAACATCAGTTTACACACGTTCTAGAACCCTCTGGATTAATAAAGGTCAGGTGAAGCTTGTGAAAAATGTTTTATGTTTTGATTCTGGAGTTTATGCAGCAGTTTTACAGTGACTCCTTCAGCAATTGCATTGTATTCTAGCAGAAGAGCGATTCCTGAGTGTACATTTTATAGTTTATGTGTCATTCATTCATTGGTCTGCAGCTGCTTTATCCTGGTTCAACCTGAGTGTAGGGCCTACACTGAGAGACACTGGAAGAAAGACATGGGAACAGACCATCGCTGGAGAAAACTAGATACTTTGGGCCCCCCGCACACCTAACTCCTCACAGTCATTGAGGGACAGGGGCTAACCCACATCCCCGGAACCCTGGAGCTGTGTGGGAGCGGCACTAGCTTTAGCAGCACCTTGCAGCACCAGTTTGTTTTATCACAGGGAAAAGGCACCCAATGAGCAAAATATAAATTATTGTTATGGCAAATTCAGACAGGATTAAAATATCTAAGAAACACCAGACGTAATTACAAAGCCCCTTTGTAATTGTACTTCTTTCTAATATACAGGGTGAGTGTGAAAAATCAGAGGACACCCTCTGAGGGAAAATGATGTAACTGAACACTCCCAGCAAGTAATGGGTGAGGGGCCTATCTTTTAGGGTATGTCCAGAACATGGCCACCATCTTGAAAGCCACCATTTTGGATCACCCATTGGTTTCTGAAATAAAAGAGCGTCCTGCCATTTTGATTCACCCTGTAAGTGTATGAATAGCATTTTTCATTCATTATCTGTATCCCTTATCCAGTTCAGGATTGTGGTGTGTCCAGAGACTACCTGAAATCATTGGGCGCAAGGTGGGAACACACCCTGGAGGGGGCGCCAGTCCTTCACAGGGCAACACACACTCACACCTACGGACACTTTTGAGTCGCCAATCCACCTACCAACGTGTGTTTTTGGACCATTGAAGGAAACTGGAGCCCCCGGAGGAAACCCACGCAGAGTCACCCAGAGCAGGACTTGAACCCACAACCTCCAGGTCCCTGGAGCTGTGTGACTGCAACGCTACCTGCTGCACCACCGTGCCGCCCTTAAATAGCATTCTGTCTTTGCATTTTTCAATATTTAACAGGTTGACAAACTTAATCTTCCTGATTATATGTAAATTCTATGTTGCATCTTCATCAAAATGGTTATTCTATTGTTAAAATGTCTATAGCTTGTTACAAGTGAAGAACCATGTTTTGTGCTAAACAATAAACAATATACGTGACTTTCTCCATCAATCTGAAGAACCATTTTACCATGTAAATGTTAGTACACAGAATTAATTGTTCTGTAAAGAAGTCTCTTTTTTAAGAGTGTAGGGTTAGGGTTAGAGTTAGGCTGAGGTTTAGCACTGGGACAGGGATAGGGTTAGATTTAGGGGCAAAATTGAGGTTTAAGGCTGATTTTTCACTCTAGATAAACATCTACAGTAAATTTACAACATTTCACACATAAAACAAACCCCATCTAAGTATAAACCCGTGTTGAGACTATGTGTGTGCTTGTGTATTCATTTATTTTCCTATTTAACAATCTAGATCCTCTTAGTTTATCTCTTAAACGGTAATGTAAACACGTGTCGTGTTAAATAACTCTAGCATGTATGAGCACCATGGGTAATTAGGAGCCGTAAACATGAAGTGAGGGGCTGGAGGTAATCAGCTCTGACTCAGAGCAGGTCTGGAAGGGCCCGGCTAATCACCTTTGGGCCCCTGTTAGGCTCTTATCAAAGCTTTAAGGTCGAAAACCCGATTACAATGCTCTCAGACCTGCTGATCTTTCCTAAGTATCTCGCTGCTGCCTGCCGGTAAGTCCTGAAGCCGTGAGGATAAGAGTGGATGTTCTACCATCAGCACTGAACTATTGCCTTCACTAAAAGGTTCGTATCATTGCTTTTATTATTGTACAGATCTGCACTGTACGTCCAAAAGGGTTTGGGATATTTTAAGGTGCCGCCACTGTGTAATTTAGGTCATCACACTCAAGGTCGTGAGTTAGTTAGAGGGTTGTAAGTCCCCTCAGCATTTAGCTGTGAAGCAGTGGTACTGCATTGTCTGGCGCAATCGAACGCCATCCGATACCTTTGGGATGAGTTGGAGAGGCGTGAGATCCAAAACCAATTATCCAGTGTTGGCAAAATGCTATGAAATCTTGACAGAAATATTCCAAAATCAAGTGTAAACCATTTCGGAAGCATCAAGAAATGTTGGAGAAAGAGGGGCCTAAATGTTTTTGGCCATATCACTACAGTCTGTGCAGTGTTGACAGGAGCTAACTGGTGCTAATGTTGTTACGAAATTGGATTTGTTCTGAGTCATGAACATACAGATGTGCCAGGATCTATTGTTCAATGTACAATATATGGGCAGTCATTTGTGAACATCTGGTCATCCAAAAGGTCTTCTGGAATCAAGGCTATAGGTAGTTGGAACATTTCTGTAATTTGATGAAATTTAGCTGCAGTTTCATTCAAAAAAAGCCACTCAAACTCATCCCAAAGCTCATGGATGGTGGTCCATCTTTATGCACATTATGCAGTTAAATGCACTGTTCCAGTCTGTTTCATGGGCTGGAAAATTGTCCAGTGTTTGTACACAGCCCTGGCTCCATAAATGGGAAACAAACAAAGTGTCTTGGACTGAAATGGCTCTGGCATTCTCTCACTGAGTCATTGGCTCATGGTCAGCCAAGGAACAGCGTCTGGGGGTGGTTGTTTGGATGGTGGAGAGACCTCTGAATGTTGAAAATCATGAAACAGTTTGAGGATCTTGATCTATTCCTGCTCCATGAGTGAGTAATAATGATTTATTTTGTAATGTTACAGCTACTTAAGGTGGAACTGACTCAATTTGTGAATTTAACAACATGAAAGTAAACTCATACTGAAAGTGCTACAGAAATAAACGGCTCGAGTTACAAATGAGTTTTTTGTAGTGAAAATAAACCTTCAGACAAGTTAAACATCAACCTCGGACACAGTAATTACATCTGGCTTCTTACGCCAATGTAGCATTCCACATTCTCAGAAAAAGAGGTACAGTAGAGGTACATTATTGGTCCCTGAAGGTACAAACAGTGTAAATGTACACTGTAAAAATGTATTGTAAATTTTACAGTAAAATACTGGCAGCAGAGTTCTCAACCATTTACCGTATTTTTACAGGAACACTACAGTATTTCAAATTTACAGCATATTACTGTAATTGAATAATACAATAATTTACTGTAAATACTGCGATTTACAGTAAAATACTGGCAGCAGAGTTCCCAGCCATTTACCGTATTTTTACAGGAACACTGCTGTATTTCAAATTTACAGCATATTACTGTAATTGAATAATACAATAATTTACTGTAAATACTGTGATTTACAATAAAATACTGGCAGCTGACTTGCTGTAAATTTACAGCAATTTTTTACAGTGTACCTTTGAAAGGTACAACAGTGTTTAAACGTCCAGTTATGTTCCCTGAAGGTACATTACATACTCTTCTCTAGAAGGAGACGTGAATATTTGTAAGTTTTTATTATTTAACTGTGTCAAATAAAGAAGACAATATATGCCCTGTAGACGGAATGGACCATATGAAATCAACACAATATTAAATCTACAATTATAATAGAATAAGGTACAATTATGCTCCATAATTAAAAGGTACAAATATGTCATTTGTCATTGCTCAAGAGAATCTTGGGTGTACAGTGGTGCCAGGATCTATACGAGGGAGCCAATGGAGATTTTATGGGAGGCCCTACTTACCCACCTTGTGTTACATCACCACTGGTATTAGTCACTTTGGTTTATGGTTAATATGTAAGTATCTCAATTTCCAAATTAAATGATGTTCTTGGGAACATTTACCATGGCTAGAGGCTTGAGGACATTGGCTCTGCCTCTGACTCTCCATGGGGACATAGGTTGTAGCTTAGCTTAGCATAAGCAAGTTCTCTCATCATCTTGGGCACGCCGCCCATGATCCTCCTGAAGACGAGGAGCCGGCGCAACTTCCTCGGTGGGCCACACTCAAGGGACATTCTGAGCTGGCGCCAACTAATTTGGACCGATCCGGGCCAAGGCCTTTATCGGGCTCGGACACAAAGCCAGTTTGTGGATTTTCACAGCAGTCTGGCAGCTCCACCGACTTAGCAGCACCCCCGGGGTTTAGAGGGCCACAATTCTGCCAAAGATCCAAGGAGCCTGTGACGGAATGGAAGAGAAAGTGGAGAACAGAGGAGGGAATGATGAATGGGGAGGGATGAGATGAATGAATGTCTCCTCGTCCCAGAATCGTTAGGACGGCTTATGGGTCGGGCGGCGGATTTAAAGTCTGTGACTGTCGGCTGGATCAACATTTTCAAACTTGTTAAAGCTATTGGGGGCCAGATGTGAGATTCTTCCGCATTGGTTTGGATGGTAAGACTTTATTTGGGTGGTGCATTTACATTGAATCTAATGTTACAGAGCTGTGGTCAAATGTGGTCAATGTACATAGTGAACGTACATCAGCTTGAAAGTCAGCTGGCTTTAATTTAACCCATTCAGACATTCCAAATGACATTGGCAACAATAATATATGGTGGGTTTAAGGATGTCAAAATATGGTCTGCATGCACACTGTATAGTTGAGAACCAACAGGCGTACTCTTTTGTTATTTACGTTAATCTGTGTTTCTAAATTAATTCTTAATTACAGCTGAAATATTACAACAGAACAGTGCCCTCGAGTAAGGCCCTCAAACCCCAACTGCTCCCTGGGTGCCATGGCTAGGGCTGCCCACTGCCCCCTAGTGTTCACTAGTGTGTTTGTAAATGTGTGTTTCACTGCACAGATTGGTTTAAATGCGGAGAAGAAATTCCTTTGTGTGCAAGCCCAGTGGCCAATAAAGTGATTCTAATTCTAATTACATGCAATTACATGCTCTTGACATTGGTGGGGAACCCCCCCCCCCCCCTCCCACCACCACCACGTGGATATCAATAAGGACACATCACCTCTGTCCATGCTAATGCTACACTCTTAGGTAGAGGTACATTATTGGTTTACAAACTGTGCAAATGTACCTTTAAAAGTACAGCAGTGCTGTTAAAGTCCAGTTGTGTTCCTTAAAGGTACATTACATTCTCTTCTCCAGGAGGAGAGGTGAATATTTGTAATTTTTCATTGTAGAAGTGTGTAAAATGAAATAAAATAAAAGTCCTGGAGATGAAAATTTTAAAATCAACGATTACTACAGAATAAGGTGTAATTATGTTCTCGAACAAATCTGCACCACTGAGGGTACCACTACAGAGACTGCACCATACGACACATCCTCTAAGCTCTACGTTTGATTGGTAGCCCCACGTAATTCCTCTTGGAGGGCATTCTCCCGACAGCCGAGCACACGCCCACTGCAATGATGTAGAGTACCCTCTGAACCAAATTAATGCGGCAACGACAGCTACCTGTACAATTCATTATTAAACCACACGAAATTAAGCTCATAAAACAGGAATAGAACAATGTGCCGTAACTCATAAGCCTTGTAAAATGCAGAATAGACACAGTAACATTCAATATTGCATCTTCACCTGAGGTTTTGAATGACTTCCAGTGAAATAAACGAAGGAATTTGGATCCTGATTATTCTGTGAACCACTGAAAAGAGCACATTATTAGATGATACTTAAACATTTAAAAATAATATGTGGAATAGCTAATCAGGGATGACCCTTTCTTCATGGGCACATGACATGTTTCCAGTTGAATGATGCCCCTGAGCCACAGCATTTTACACTGTGTTCATTACAAATGCAAAGCCTTGGTGATATTTTGGAATCTTAGCAAAAATGTTTTGTGGAATTTGCGATGGAAATGTACAAAAGAGAAAAAAAAACATAAAGGAACTATTGGTCCTGAAGCTCATAGGAACGTCACAACCTCATAGAAATATATAAATATATATTTTAGCATTTTAGAACAAATGGAAGAGTAGGTGTCCACCAACATTTGACTATATATTGTGTAAAAGCCAAACAAACAAAATCTATTGCCTTTGAGAGTCTGGATGGCCCTTGTTTTCATTGATATTCTTGACATCAATCATGAGATTTCTGGATACAATCAAAACGCGCACTAAAAAGCTGTATCCTGCAGCTGTGATAAGGACGACGATATTTCTCCATTTTTAAATAGAATATCTACTTCATCTCTGTCCTAGACCAAGTACCGGTCATCAAACCAAAACCTCTGAGGACACTTTTGAGTCGCCAATCCACCTACCAAAGTGTGTTTTTTGGACTGTGGGAGGAAACCGGAGCACCTGGAGGAAACCCACACAGACACAGGGAGAACACACCACACTCCTCACAGACAGTCACCCGGAGGAAACCCACGCAGACACAGGGAGCACACACCACAATCCTCACAGACAGTCACCCGGAGGAAACCCACGCAGACACAGGGAGAACACACCACACTCCTCACAGACAGTCACCCGGAGGAAACCCACACAGACACAGGGAGAACACACCACACTCCTCACAGACAGTCACCCGGAGGAAACCCACGCAGACACAGGGAGAACACACCACACTCCTCACAGAACAGTCACCCGGAGGAAACCCACACAGACACAGGGAGAACACACCACACTCCTCACAGACAGTCACCCGGAGGAAACCCACGCAGACACAGGGAGCACACACCACACTCCTCACAGACAGTCACCCGGAGGAAACCCACGCAGACACAGGGAGAACACACCACACTCCTCACAGACAGTCACCCGGAGGAAACCCACACAGACACAGGGAGAACACACCACACTCCTCACAGACAGTCACCCGGAGGAAACCCACGCAGACACAGGGAGAACACACCACACTCCTCACAGAACAGTCACCCGGAGGAAACCCACACAGACACAGGGAGAACACACCACACTCCTCACAGACAGTCACCCGGAGGAAACCCACGCAGACACAGGGAGAACACACCACACTCCTCACAGATAGTCACCCGGAGGAAACCCACACAGACACAGGGAGAACACACCACACTCCTCACAGAACAGTCACCCGGAGGAAACCCACGCAGACACAGGGAGAACACACCACACTCCTCACAGAACAGTCACCCGGAGGAAACCCACGCAGACACAGGGAGAAAACACCACACTCCTCACAGACAGTCACCCGGAGGAAACCCACACAGACACAGGGAGAAAACACCACACTCCTCACAGACAGTCACCCGGAGGAAACCCACACAGACACAGGGAGAAAACACCACACTCCTCACAGACAGTCACCCGGAGGAAACCCACACAGACACAGGGAGAAAACACCACACTCCTCACAGAACAGTCACCCGGAGGAAACCCACGCAGACACAGGGAGAACACACCACACTCCTCACAGAACAGTCACCCGGAGGAAACCCACACAGACACAGGGAGAACACACCACACTCCTCACAGACAGTCACCCGGAGGAAACCCACGCAGACACAGGGAGAAAACACCACACTTCTCACAGACAGTCACCCGGAGGAAACCCACACAGACACAGGGAGAAAACACCACACTCCTCACAGACAGTCACCCGGAGGAAACCCACACAGACACAGGGAGAAAACACCACACTCCTCACAGACAGTCACCTGGAGGAAACCCACACAGACACAGGGAGAAAACACCACACTCCTCGCAGACAGTCACTCGGAGCGGGAATCGAACCCACAACCTCCAGGCACCTGGAGCTGTGTGACTGCGACACTACCTGCTGCACCACCTGCATAGTGAGAATGCAAATAACTATAGGTCTAAACTGAACGTTTTAATCACAGTTTTACTTTTATGAACATATAAAATTCATAGGCAATAAGTGTTTTGAAAAAAAATAAAATAAAAACGAGAAGAGGTCAATGTAATATCAGTTATGTGCTTTAAAAAGCTACAGATGAAAACAGCGCAGCGCCGGGGGCAGGTCACGGCGGCTCTCTGCGCTCGTAGCAGTAGGTGAAGGAGGGGTGGCGCTGTGTATGATGTGAAGGAAGGCCATGTTTTCCTTTAGCTGAGTGTTTTCTGCTAGTTTCTGCTCCATTTTTGCCTCTGGATTTAGTCTTTCTGGGCTTCAGAGTATTTCTCGGGCTTGGTCTCGGCTTGTTTTTCTCGTTTTGCTTTGCGCTTTTTATAATAAAATCCAAATTGCTCACGTCTGGCTCTAGCCATTGTTTACGTCCAGTGAGCAACTGAAACTGTGCTTTCTTTACCTGGATTTCTCAATAAACTGGGGGATCACGTTCCCTCTCTGATAAAAAAGCAGAGGAACACTGCCCCCACCACCCCACCACCTACCGCTCCATTACAGACGCGATCCACTACGGTGCACGTGTGGTGCGTTGTTTTTTCAACAACACAAATGAATATCACTGGGGTGTAATTATGAAAACTGTGAAACATTATGTAATTTACACATAAAACCTTTAGATTTTCAGCTCTGAATAAATTCCTTAATTAAGTAGTACATGTTTCGAGGTCATTTGATGTACCACCTCATGCTGCTTCATGTACTGATCTAATCAGTCTTCCACTGTAAATGGAAATAAGACTCTGTTGTAGCAGTTTTGACAAGAGAGATGTGCGGGGGAAAGCATGTATTTTTAATGGAATATGTTTATCTTCCCCGGCCTCTGAGCTGTGCCCTGCACGAGTGGGTCGGAGGAAAGGCAGGAAGGGGCGAGGGAGCCACGGTTTCTTCCTCTCTGTGCTAGATATTAGACTCAATGATGTTGCTGATCACCAACACAGCTGTATTCCCATCTGCCTCCGTGCTCCAGAGATCCCTCCTGCTAATTGATAAGCACAATAAGCTCATTGACGGTTCCGAGCTTGATTGTTTAAGGGAAGGTGAAGGGAGCACATCTGGATCTGGTGTGGAGCGTTGTTAGGAGGTATAAAGGCTATAGGGATCCTTTGAGCTATGTCTCTTGACAAGTAGCAGCATGAGAATGTGGAATATATCAAGAGTATCATGAATTACATTGATATCAGGATGGATATGGTACTGAGGGGAGGCGGCACCATTAAAGCGATTAAAAGAAGGTGATTTACTCGCATGTGGACGGTTGTTTCTGGCTGAGTGGACTTTCATCAGATAAGTCACCTCCCTGCCAGTAAAGAAAGCAGGAGGAAAAAAAACGTTCTCCCACACTGTCCCTTGCAATGCGTAATGGCGAAGCGCAGCCAACAGCATCCAATGTATTCCGCGACACCGTGTTCATTTAGTCCGAGCACAATGCATCACCCGAGCGCGATCATTACCGCGGGCCACAGTGAAAACATGCTGATATGTCACCGAGAGCCGTGATTCTTATAAATGTTTGTCGCTGTGAAATGCGAGCATCTGCCGCTTGTGCCCACGCTGTTTCCAAGGATACGATTCTCGAGGAGAAAAGAGCCTCGTAAGAAGGCTCCATCTGCCGTCGCCGCGTTCATCTCGCATGCCCACAAGCCTGGGCCCTACCTCCCCCTCCTCAAGAAAAGAAAAAAAAAAAAAGAAAAAAACCTTCATCTGCCAGCTCGCAGTTCATTAGTGAATCTTGCAAGCATCAGTTAAAACTTTTCTCTGCCGCCATGTCACATCGCATCATAAATCACTGTCTCCTCCAGCGGCCGGGAGGAGGAAATGCCACTGCCAGGGAAAAAAAATAAATAAAAAATGTAAGCCTTGGATACCCACTCAGCTTTGTCCTGCAATGGTGAGCTGAGTAAACACCACATACAAAAGAAAGTCCAAGTGATCGCTGTTAAGGACTGAGCAGGAATTCTTGCACCTTTTTATGGTTAATATGCTGTTATTTTCACAATTATTTATTGTTTTTTTTAATCAAAATGTTGAATCAATCAAGGGCGGCACGGTGGCGCAGCAGGTAGTGTCGCAGTCACACAGCTCCAGGGACCTAGAGGTTGTGGGTTCGATTCCCACTCCAGGTGACTGTCTGTGAGGAGTGTGGTGTGTTCTCCCTGTGTTTGCGTGGGTTTCCTCCGGGTGACTGTCTGTAAGGAGTGTGGTGTGTTCTCCCTGTGTTTGCGTGGGTTTCCTCCGGGTGACTGTCTGTAAGGAGTGTGATGTGTTCTCCCTGTGTCTGTGTGGGTTTCCTCCGGGTGACTGTCTGTAAGGAGTGTGGTGTGTTCTCCCTGTGTCTGTGTGGGTTTCCTCCGGGTGACTGTCTGTGAGGAGTGTGGTGTGTTCTCCCTGTGTCTGTGTGGGTTTCCTCCGGGTGACTGTCTGTGAGGAGTGTGGTGTGTTCTCCCTGTGTCTGCGTGGGTTTCCTCCGGGTGACTGTCTGTGAGGAGTGTGGTGTGTTCTCCCTGTGTCTGCGTGGGTTTCCTCCGGGTGACTGTCTATGAGGAGTGTAGTGTGTTCTCCCTGTGTCTGTGTGGGTTTCCTCCGGGTGCTCCGGTTTCCTCCCACAGTCCAAAAACACACGTTGGTAGGTGGATTGGCAACACAAAAGTGTTCCTAGGTGTGAATGTGTAGTGTGTGTTGCCCTGTGAAGGACTGGTGCCCCCTCCAGGGTGTATTCCCGCCTTGCGCCCAATGATTCCAGGTAGGCTCTGGACCCACTGCGACCCTGAACTGGATAAGGGTTACAGATAATGAATGGATGAATGAATCAATCTAAAAATACGGAAAGTGACAGTTAAAATGATGTTTGTTTCTGATTTTACAGGACAATAATGTATAATGAAGTGGTGGACTCCAGTAATTTGCTGGAAACTGTAGCTGCCAGATATTTAGCTGTTTTTTTACGGGATTTTTTTTTTTAGGAATTAGCGTATAGACCAGGTGTGTGGATGAGTTCTTCCAGCTCAGTTTATGCCAGAACTCCGTCCGGTGTTTCTTATTCCGTGCTCCGCTAGTCCATTCTCTCCCTAATTGATTGCATCCCATTGGATCTCATTGCAGAGTCTATAAATTCATATTTGGTGTCAGCTTTGGATTCGGCGCATGGGGTGGGAGTTGGAGCGCCGCCTCAGCAGATCCAATAGATGTGTGCTATGGCATGGTTCAAGTTTGATATATTACAATCTCGGAATAGGCTGATAATTATCCTCAAGACACTCTCTGTATACTCTCACACCACACAAAGGCAGGAGAAGGATAATGCTTGATTTAATGTAATTATTCAGACCTGCTCATCCAACAGTTCGGCTGAAACTGAGGGTATTAATTGGACTTTGCTCCCATTGCAGCGTTAACAGCCTCTGCTTTTCTGACAAGGCTTTTACGTTAGCTACTGGAGCACTGACGGTGTAAACCTTAGCAAGGTCAGGTAATGAGGTGGAATCACTAATTCTGGATTACTAAAGCCACTCCTACCAAACCGCAAAAGCATTGGGTGGTGCTGTATGACTCTGGAGAATGTAGTTTATACATCTCTAACCTACATCTGGAAGTGTGGTGTTGCTACATAAAATCCCTGCTGCTTCCTGGCTTCCTGCTCTGTTTGCAGTGCATTTCTATGGAGATTCAACGGACATCCTAATGATCCACCAAAAGATTAGCCTACTTACATTTCTCACTAATGGCAGATTTTTAATTCTTCAAAATCTGGGCAGATTTTCCGTGTGATTCAAAGCCTGCCACTGGTGCTGGGACAAGGGCAGAAATAAGACAAATAGAAAGTGATTGAGAAAGTGTGGTTGGAGCTGTTTGGAGTGTGACTCAGTCCTCTCCCTCAGATCATGCCAGTGGTGCCTGCCAATTCAAAGCCTTTGAATAATCTTCCCCAGTTGCTGCCACAGTCGAACGTGGAGCAGGAGTGTGGCTCTCATTGCGAGCGATCACAGTCGCGGCTGCGAGTTGCCGGATGTTTACTGTGCCTCTGCCAGAGCGTTTCTGCAAAACGTCCAAACCCCTGATTCCCCAGGGACGCTATGGGCACTGCTGACTTGCCTGTCTTGGCGGTGCGTGAGATGTCCGCCTGGAAAAATATAAAAAAGGGCCAAGTAATAACTGTGTAGATATATGTTTACAATATATGCAGTAAAAATATAACTACCGGAGTTGTGTTCACTGCTGCTGATGGAGGACATGATTATGGCTTATGCAAATGTGCATGTTTATCAACTTCACTTCGTACTCATGACTATATTAGTCCATCCTAAAATGTTCCTCAGTATATTTTCCCTTATAAAGTCACACATTTATCAAGACTTTTATGTTGTAACAAGGAGTGTGATTATCTACGAGAGTACTTACTCACCATCTGCAGAGAAAATGCCATATATTAAAATACTAGCATTTATATTGATGTAAATGTGACTTGTTCATTTGTAATAACACTGTAATTACACATGATATAGATGTATTTACTCATGTATTAATTTCACTTCAACGTGTGTTTGTACGTGTTAATAATTATACTAATATATTTTCATATTTAGTGTGAAAGTAATACAGGACTATAAACATTATAATGTGTAATAGCTATGTAATTACATATTACCAAATGTACGTTAAGGGTTATTATAGTGGATTTTCATATATGTCATTACACACACATTACAGTGATGTGAATAAATGAGTATAAACCTATAAATGATATGTAATTACTCTGTGATTGCTTATTACCAAGTGCATATTAATATTTTTGATTATGTAATTACCCATCTGTGTTAGAGTGAAAGTAATACATGGGTATATATACATGTTATATACATGTATAAATCATACTTGGTAAATACTGAAGATAATACATGTGTTCGAACTATAACAGTCAACACATTAACGGTAGTTACATTGTTGTTCATGTGTAACTACACAGTTATAAGCGACACTATAAAATAAGGAGTAAAAAAACACTAAGTGCATATTTAAAACGACTTGTAAACAAGTGGATGCTGTATATTATTAAGTCTGATGTCTCTTCATGGATCATCTTCATTAAGCCCAGCATCTCAGAGAGGCTCTGCTGGCGAAGGCACTCAGTTCGTAGAATTATAGTTCTGTCGTGTTGCAGGCTTTTTGTGTGGAGTCTGTTTTGTGCAATCTGCTTCTCTATCCAGTCCAAAAACCTCACGCCATTTAAGGAGGTGGCGATGTGGAGGTGGAGACAGGTTGCTTTTTCAAGCTCCACTGACCGTCCAAGAGCACTGCAGCGTTCCAGCATTTCTTGCTCTTCCTCAATTGCCTCTTTCTTTGCCACGGATTTGATTCCTAATGCAGTTCTCTGTGTCACTAAAAGCCTCCAGCTCCAGTTCATCATTCCCTTCGCTCTCGGGAGTGCTGTTAGAAATCCCTTCACTGGAGGCATGTGCTGTGTATTCAGAGATGAAGCTTGGTTTATTTAATTTCCTGTTTGAATCCTGTTATAATTGTCGGAGAGGAGGAAGTCTTCTTGCATTAACAGTATGTCGAAAGACACAGGAAGGAAGTCTTCACAGCTGTCCATCCTTTCAGACCCATAGCACTGAATTTTCCTCAAAAGCAAAAAAAAATGGGGAACTCTTAACAATGATGCAAGACATGCCACACCATCAGCTTTCATCTTTGAGAGGACTGGGCTATACACTGGCTTTGACTTTGATAGAATTCCCAGGTGTTTGCATCTGTGGGATTGAAAGAATGAGGCGTGGTCAAAACGCCAGTCAAGAAAACCAGTCAGAAAAAAAAAAAACTGCTGGTGTTCTCAGAGCAATGGAATCCAGATCTCAGCATCAACGAAGGTGTTTGGGATTGATTGGGTTCTGTAACCAACTTCTAAGAATCAACTTTTATTAGAGGAACAGAAAGAGTTAATTTTGTCCATCCATCCATTATCTGTAACCGCTTATTCAATTCAGGGTCACGGTGGGTCCAGAGCCTACCTGGAATCATTGGGTGCAAGGTGGGAATACACCCTGGAGGGGGCACCAGTCCTTCAGAGGGCAACACACACACACACATTCACACCTACGGACATTTTTGAGTCGCCAATCCACCTACCAACGTGTGTTTTTGGACCATGGGAGGAACCGGAGCACCCGAAGGAAACCCACGCAGACACAGGGAGAACACACCACACTCCTCACAGACAGTCACCCGGAGGAAACCCACGCAGACACAGGGAGAACACACCAAACTCCTCACAGACAGTCACCCGGAGGAAACCCACGCAGACACAGGGAGAACACACCAAACTCCTCACAGACAGTCACCCGGAGCGGGAATCGAACCCACAACCTCCAGGAGCTGTGTGACTGCAACACCTACCTGCTGTGCCACCATGCCGCCCCGAGTTAATTTTGTGTTTCTTTCATACACGGTGCACTAAAATATGGCATTTGCAAAGCAACATGTTTACACAAATATCTGGCAACCCAGCATAACAAAAAATCAGCCTTAAAAATTCCCGTAACACCCACCCTATACCTAAACATAACCCTAAACTTAACACTAAAATGAACCTTAGCCTAATAATAAACCTAATGCTAAGCTCCAAATGTTTAGAAACAGCAGGGTTTAGCGCTTGTTTAATGCTATCGCTAACACATTACCCACATAACCCTAAATCACAAACATAGCTGTAAACCCCAAAAGATTAGAAACAGCAAGGTCTTTGTGCTTCTCCATCACTGTGACTAACAGAAAACATGTTTTTTTTAACTCCTTTTCAAATACATGAGTGTTTTAAACAGCGCAAACTCACTTGATGACTGTAAAATAACGACAAGTTACGATAAAGCAAAGTGAACAAATATTAAGAATATCTGCAGTCCTTCTATTAGTCAACTATATGCTAATTTGTGAGCTGTTCTCACAGAAAGAACAGAAGGTACTTCAGGATTCACCGTATCACTGCGATAAAGGCGCCATTGTTACTGTTAAAGATATGTTGTGGAAGAACAGTGCCTTGTACGTAACGGATGCTTTGACTGGAAATTGAATAATTGAAAGGGTGTTCTCCGTAGTGTTTGTTGTTTCAGTACAGTATGTGTTTTAATCCACTGCGCTCGCCAGCAAAGCCTCTTTTATTACATCCTTCTTCCTTAATGGCCGTCCCTGTCCAGTCTTTACGCTTAGATGTTTTCTCCTTCTGATTCCTCTTTATTCTAAAGCTGGTCATTATCCCAACCATCTGCTCCACGTTGAAACCCCGGATTCAGCTCTTGTCGTCCTTTCTGCTGATCTTTTGTTATCAGCGGGTCTCTGGAGTCCGTCCAGGGAGAGACATCTCAGGATCCATCACTCTCTGGCCCTTCCTGAGTACAAAAAAATAAATAAATAAACAGAAAAATAGAAAAAAACAGCCCAGTTTTTCTCTGTGCAGAAAAGCAATGTTCCACTTAGTTTCTTTACAAATGACATAATGCACTCCTCAGCGATGCTACCTAAACGAGTTTGTTTTATGCAATGCATAATTAATGTCCTTTGTGCATTGAAATGATTCAGTTATGGCATCCTTAGATGTTACCTCACTAATGACATGATTGAATTTAGCGGTTCCTAAAAATAGACAGACACAATTCAGTTGAATGACTCAATACTGGAGGGACTCATTGGCATTGCCTCCAATGTCTCAGGACCCTGGGTACCATCCCCACCTCAGGTCACTGTCTGTTAGGAGTTGTATGTGTTTTCCCCTTATCTGCATGGGTTTCCTCCTGGTGCTCCAGTTTATTGCTATTGATGTGAGTGTATTTCCGCTTTGTACTCAGTTATTATGGGTAAGTTCCTGAGGTCCTGGGGTTGTGGGTTCGAGCCCCGCTCTGGGTGACTGTTTGGTGTGTTCTCTCTGTGTCCATGTGGGTTTCCTCCAAGTGCTCTAGATTCCTCCCACGGTCCAAAAACACACGTTGGTAGGTGGATTGGCTGCTCAAAAGTGTCCATAGGTATGAGTGTGTGTGAATGTGTGAGTGTGTGTTGCCCGGCGCCCCCTCCAGGGTGTGTCCCCGCATTGCGTCCAGTGATTTCCGAGACCCTGAACTGTATAAGCGGTTACAGACGATGAAGAATGAATGAATGAGCTCCTATCCACTGGTGGCACTGTGTTATTAATCTGCAAACGGTTTGTTATTAAACTGAAGAAAAATCACCATCCTGACATTTACGCTTAGCAATGTCAATTATCCTAAGCATAAAAATAAGTGAATATTATCAAATATGGAGCAGGAATCGAGCAAGATCCTCAAATCTTCTCATGCTTTTCAACATATGGAGGTCTCCCCACTATTTGAACATCTTTAGATGCGGAGAGAGGAAGAAAACCTGAGGCAGTTTGAACCAAGGCATCCCATTTACAGAGCTAGGGCTGTGTACCAACACTGGCCCTTTATGCAGCACACAAACGAACCAGAGAGCTAGCAACTGGTAACACTCCCTGAATTTTATGGAAATTTTATTGGATAAAAATAGCGAACATCACCTTAAAGGATGGTTTTAAAACTAAATTTCATACACGTTGTATGTTTTGTTGTTTTGAGTGGAAATAAAGTTAGTTTCTGACTCTGTAGGAGATGCAGGGTTCTTTATGGTAGTCTTTTGAGATTCCAGGTAAAACCCCAGCTCTGTTATGAGCCTGTATGAGCCAGAGCCATGAACAAAACACAGCAAAGTACTGTTTATCTCACGCAGCTCTGGTTTATTCCGTCAAATGTCGCTCAGCGTGTTTTGGCCTTGATACGCCACAACTGCACAGAGTGATTGGGCCCCGTAATTGCCGCCTGCAGTGTTATTCAAACTTTGCCTTTCTTGGGCTAAGCACTTGAAGGAGGTGGGAGGGTGGAGTGGGGGGGGGGGGGGCGCTGAATGTTGTGTGGAATCCTTCTTCTTCCAGTGGCATTCTCAGCACAACCCCCCCCCCCCACCCCAAACCCTCACAACGGGCCACGGCTCATCCTCATCCTCATCCTCATCCTTGTTTCCCAAAGCCATGTGACAGCCACCCTTCCCACAGCCCTGAGCTGATTCCATACATCCCACTCCACCTCTCCCCCTCCTCCTCCTCCCCAGCTCCAGCGCACAATCAATAGTCACCCTCCAGGGCTCCGGGAGTGAGATCAAAGATCCCCGTCATCTTTTCTGACAAAGTCTCTCTCTCTCTCTCTCTCTCTCTCTCTCTCTCTCTCTCTCTCTCTCTCTCTCTCTCTCTTCTTCTTCTTCTTCTTCTTCTCTCTCTTCCCCTCCTCTCCCTCCTCTGAACTGTTTGCACTCCTCCACCAAATCCACCACGTTTTGTTGAACTTTTGAAGTGCTCCCAATTCCGAGTGCCGTATCTTCCGAAGAGGGGGAGAGTGGGAACGTCGGCTAATAAGAAATGTCAGCGGAGAAATGTAAAATGTCATTATCCATCCGTTTTAACCGCCTGTGTTTGTGCCGCCGCCACTGAGGTCAAGTAAAAGCCAGGCAGGTACAATCAAGAGTCCGAGGAGGCACAAGTTCTCTGACAAAACAGATGTGAAACATCTGCCTCTGGCCTGGGATGCTCTATTGACACCTCTCAGATGCTTGAAAAATTATTCTTTGGGAGTCGACTCCACTGGCTGATTTATTTCTATCCTGACAACAGCAAACATATATAAATTCATTCATTCATTCACTGTCTATCAATGCTCACCCAGTTAAGGGTTGCAGTGGGTCCAGAGCCTACCCAGAGTCACTGGGTGCAAGGCGGGAACACACCCTGGAGGGGGCACCAGTCCTTTATAGAGCGACGTATACACATGTTGCAAAACATTCAAAATCATTACTTGAAATACCATAGCAATGGCAATAGAAGCCACATTGGACACCTTAGTAACCACCTAAAAAACTTTGAGTCCAACCTAGCAACCAACTGGGATATATTAGCAACCATATATATATATTAATGGATTGTCTACATAATGCAGTCTAGTTCATTGTTGAATTCCCCATGTATATCTGACATGAAAGGCCTTCAGTTCAGCTCCTGAAGGCCTAACAAATACGAGAGCTCACTCGGACCTATACATGCAGATCATGGAGAAATAGCTCTGGATTTGGGAAGTTCTTAACTCTTTCTTTTCCAACCACAACTTAATGAAATAACAGATGTACAACAACAGTGGACTCTGGATGTAACAAGCCTGATAATGAACTACAAACTACAGGGGTACATTTTCTCACCTCTCTGAAGGGCTAGAAGGGGAATATATAATCTTAAATGCCAGCATGTCCTTGCACCCCTTCTTCCGTAGAATGGGTTTAGCTTCTGGAGGGAGATAGTCCATAAATTCACCCAAAGTGTGCAGCTTTCAGCACCTCTGCCTCCACCACAACGTTGGCCTAATTAACGGCTGGATCGCGATAGGTTTCGAAAAAAATCTCAGCTTTCTCTTACTCAGAGGCTCTGGTCTCACTCTAATTATGGCCTCGGCTCTTTGGGAGCGCTGCTGAAATCCTGAGCTGCGATTTTACTTCAGTTAAAAATGTAATAGTCTTTTTTAGTATCAAACTTAGTGAACACTATTTACAGAGGTAATTATTAGGTGTAAAATATGTTTTAAAGCGTTGTTGTTTATTGTATAATTTAATTCAATATTCAAATATTCTCCTGCTCTTGTCATTTAATGGTAACTATTGCATAGTAGCCCTGTGAAGGACTGGCGCCCCCTCCAGGGTGTATTCCCGTCTTGCGCTCAATGATTCCAGGTAGGCTCTGGACCCACCGTGACCCTGAACTGGATAAGCGGTTACAGATAATGAATGAATATTGCATAGTATTAATAATAAACGTTATGAATTAGTCCAACAAAAAAAATAACCAAAATAGTAAGTAGTTTGTAAATGACGAATGAGAAGAACTGATATATCACTGCATTCCTTATATAACAAAAAGATAATAATAATAATAATAAGTTACACTTATATAGCACCTTTCACAAACCCAAGGTAGCTTTACAATATTGTGGAAGAAGAAACAAACACTAAAAAGAAGGTTCCTACAAGGCAAAAGTGCTGCAGAATCACGTCCATTGATTTGTTCTGATCTTGGGGATAATGTTGTACGTAAAGTACGTAAGAGTTTTGTTTTCGATGATTTAAAGACAGTGATTTCCGTGTTAGCGATCGTCAACTTCAAGGAGACTTTACTGTCATTCACAACACATGTGGCACATGAGGTGGAGTCAAATCGAGTACACAAGGTCCCAGTTTCCCTAAGAAGCATTCATTCATTCATTCATTGTCTGTAACCCTTATCCAGTTCGTGGTGGGTCCAGAGCCTACCTGGAATCATTGGGCGCAAGGCGGGAATACACCCTGGAGGGGGCGCCAGTCCTTCACAGCACAGAACACAGACACTCACACCTACGGACACTTCTGAGTCGCCAATCCACCTACCAACGTTTGTTTTTGGACTGTGGGAGGAAACCGGAGCACCCGGAGGAAACCCACGCAGACACAGAGAGAACACACCACACTCCTCACAGACAGTCACCCGGAGGAAACCCACGCAGACACAGAGAGAACACACCACACTCCTCACAGACAGTCACCCGGAGGAAACCCACGCAGACACAGAGAGAACACACCACACTCCTCACAGACAGTCACCCGGAGGAAACCCACGCAGACACAGAGAGAACACACCACACTCCTCACAGACAGTCACCCGGAGGAAACCCACGCAGACACAGAGAGAACACACCACACTCCTCACAGACAGTCACCCGGAGGAAACCCACGCAGACACATAGAGAACACACCACACTCCTCACAGACAGTCACCCGAAGGAAACCCACACAGACACAGAGAGAACACACCACACTCCTCACAGACAGTCAATATAAACAATATTAAGTATAAAATATAAAATACAGAAGGGAAATAATATGTAGAAGACTGGTGTGGGTGAGGTGTGTAGTGGCATGAATAGTGATCAGGTGCAGGGGAAGTGTCATGTGTCAATGAAAGTGACGTTGCAGTGATATGCATCTAAGTGTTTAAGAGTCTTACAGCTTCTGGAAATGAGCGGCTTCTTAGTCTGGTGGTTTAATGTTTAATGCTCCGCAACCTCCTGCCTGAGGGCAGCGGGACAAAACGTGTAGGTGCTGGGTGAGTGGGGTCCTTCATGATGCAGATGGCCCTCTTCCTGCACCTGTAGCTGCATCTTTATTTTAAAGTGTTACCCACAGTCTCTGATACGTCCAGGAGACGAGTTGTCAGTAAAATAGTGGTTTTGTTCCCTGTACACGGACCAGTGACTGATTGCTCCTTTAAAGCTACAGTGTGTAAGTTTTAGGAGGATCTATCTAAAGCACACTGTAAAGAATTTCTTGTAAAGTTTACAGTAAAGTACTGGCAGCAGAGTTCCCAGCCATTTACTGTATTTTTACAGGAACACTACTGTATTTCAAATTTACAACATATTACTGTAATTGAATAATACAATAATTTACTGTAAATACTGCGATTTACAGTAAAATACTGTAGCAGACTCGCTGTAAATTTACAGCAATGTTTTACAGTGCAGAGATGGAATAGATAACAACAACAACATGCGTCCATTTGTGTATAAACCTCTAAACACAGTCTGTTGTTGTTGTTATTGTTATAGTGTTAGTTTAGCAATGACCCTTTAATATATTCATAGGGAGCATGTCCACTACCAACAGAGGCCACAAGGTCGCACCACAACAGCCGAGAAGAGTGGTGCTTTACATTGAAGCTGCAGCAATTTGAAGGGGGTTATGGAGTTGTGTTGGATGTAGTCCGCATGTTAACCACTCTGCCACTCAGTCTTACACACTGCAACTTTAATACAGTTGCTTGTAACAAATATATCAGCGTGGGCTCATAAGCGGCTGGGGAAAGGAGTGGTTCGAGTATTATGGGATGCTTTCTTAAAAAGCCTTAAAAAGTGATATCCTGGTAAGTTCTGTTGTTCATTCATTCATTAAACATCACACCTGAGTTTAGGAGGGTGGGTGTGTGTGGGAGGGTTGGGGAGTGGGGGGGGGATGGGGAGGGGGGGTCTAACGATTGCATTTATGCATGGACTGTTGTCTCCGGGCCTCCGTAGCATGTCATGAGTGCGCTACATGAGCTGTCTGGACCTGTTGATGGACTCTGATTGGCTCTCTCTCTGGAGCCGGGATCACGGAGCGATCTTTAATAGCTCACTCCGGCGCCCGGGAACGCCGGGCATTGTTCCCGTGCTCGGCTTTGGCCTTTCTGATTAAATTAAAGGCTAAATTATAAATGAGGCAGCTGGGTTTAGCATGGCCCCTCCATAATGATCTCTCCGCTGGATCTCCATTATCTTGTAATTCCTTTTTGCCCTTCATTTAAGTCCATATAAGGAGTGATAAAGAATAGTTAAACAGAGGTAGCCACACAAACCAAGGATGCTTAAGCTTTTATAGAAATCGGACCTCTTTCCAGCTTTCAGTCGGTTCGTTTGAACATATTCGAAGTATTTTGTCATTCATTTTTAATATTTATGCTGCTTCAAACAGCGGCCTGTCCATTTTATCAGCTCCTCTGACCATAGCGCTGCATGATTTGTTTAGCCCACCATCCTTGTCTTTATTGGGCCCACAGGACCACCACGGAGCAGGTGAGCCTATTATTTGGAAGCGAGTGGATCAGACACAGCCGTGCTACTAGAGTTCTGAAACCTCTCGTAGTCGCTGCTGACCTGGGATCCACCATCCAACAATATCCAGACAGCAGCGTCCTGTGGGTGGCATCCTCTGACGGACTAGAGGACGACCAATACAAACCGTGCAGCGACACGAGTTACACAGTGTTTAAAAACTTAAGCAGCACTTGCTGTGTCTGATCCACTCATAATAGCACAACACATACAAACACACCACCAACACGTCAGTGTCCCTCTGAATTTAACATGGCGCTTATTAATGCCTCTCATTCAGGAAAGAGGTGTATCATACGACACGTAGAAGTTCTGAGCGGAATGCGGATCACGGATCAGGTCGGATATGTAAAGGGAATGCAGTAGAAAGTGGGATTCATCTCCCTGTCAGTTCTGAAAGTGGTGACAATTCACCCGCAGTCCTCCAGGTGGCAGCCCAGCTGTTTACTGTCATGTGTTTCAAGGTGCAAAAATAATGAGACGCTGCTCTCCACGCGGAGGTTCCTTCAGGTAAAACTGAGCTGTGCTTTCAGTGCTAACCATGTCTTCAGCGCTCCTCAGAACGGGCCTCGTTTAAAGGGAACGTGTGCTCCCCCTGTTCCACAAATGGACACAGTTCTGGGGTCTTAAGGGAATGTCCTTGACATGCGATGCTTGAAATACCACTAGGATCAAACCCCACAGCAGCGTTCTCCTCCTGTTATAACAACCCTGTTCTGAACGGCCTGTTTCAGTGCATGTTCCTTTAAATGATAATGAGCCGCTTCCTGTTCACCCCGACTCTGAGCGCCCAGGAGCGAGGAGTTTTTTTTTTTTTTTTTTGCTCTGTTCTCTTTCTTTTCCGTTCTCATTTCCTCAGGTTTTTATTCGGTGCTCCACTGTCCTAGTGTCTGTTTTGTTTGTTTTATCCTCACCTTTGCGCTCTCTTATAAAAGCTGGTCCAGCACTGTGATTGGAAAGAATCAGACAAGGGGGAGGGACAATTCTGAAGTGTCGACACTCTATGTAAGAAGCAGCACAACATTAGAACGGCTCATTTTAGCCCATGCTTTTTGACTTGGGAAGCCCACAAAAAACTAACCGGGTGGTTTTGTTTCACAGTGTGTGTGTTGGTGGGCTCCAGATCCTGGGATCCTGGGATTTAACCTGTGATTTATTTCATAATATGTCACTTTTAAAGGAGCAGTAAGTCATTTCTATCAATGCAAACCGTTTTTATGAACGTGATATTTCAGTACTTTATTTACACTGCCCTGGAAGTTCCTGAAAGAACCATTATATACTTCATAGTGTGAGTCCATCACATAGCACACACACCTTTAAAACAACCAGACCGGTAGGTGTCAGAATACTCAGATCAGCCCTATGACTATTTGTCTGTCCACTAATTGTGGTGACACTGACATGTTGGGGGTGTGTTAGTATGTGATGCGCTCGTGCAAGTGGATCAGAAACAGCAAGTGCTGCTGGAGTTTTTAAAAACTGTCCACTCACTGCTGTGTCTGATCCACCACACTAATAATAGGCTTCCTGCTCTGTGGTGGTCTGATGGGGGTCCTGACGGTTGGTTTCAGAACAGGGTGAAAGTGGGCTAACAAAGTATGCAGAGCAACAGTGCCTCTATATGGTGAGTGGACCTGGTTAATTGGGCAATGAAGGTAAATAAACAAGACATTTTGAAGTTGTGGCTGATCGCATAACACTTTAAACAGTGGTCTCAGTCACTGATGGTCTTCAGATAATGTTACATTCACCCAGTCACTCAGATACACACACACACACCTGTGGGTAATGTCAGACAGTCAGTCACTATCACACACACACACACACACACACACACACACACCTGTGGACACTCACAGTCAGTCTACCAGTATGTGATTTTAGACTGTGGGAGGAAACCCACGCAGACACAGTGAGAACACCCCACACGCCTCTCAGACAGTGACCCCAGGTGAGGACTGACTCTGTGGCCCTACAGCACCACCTTGCTGCCCAGGTCCAAAGTTGCCCTCCCATGTGAAGTGGCCCTATAGGCGTCACTATGTTTTCACCACACATTGACCCTCACTTTGAAGCCTCTGCTCTTCTCAGGTCCGTCCTGCAGCTGTTTTCAATCCGCACTCAAACACAGCCCCCACTCCTGCCCTCCCTCTAGTGGAGGAGGTTAAAAAGAGAAAGAAATAGAGAGGGAGGGTGCTCTATGCTGAAAAGAAAGGACCACTCAGAGGCTCAGACCGGAGGGAGAAGCCCCACAGGCCGGAAGAGCCTGCTGGCTAAAGACGGAGGTTCTTGGTGGCTCATCTGCCGAGCAGGAGTTTTAACCTGAAAATACAGAGCGCGGGTGACCAACCGACCGGCCATAACATTAAAAACTACCCTGGTTCTGCACTCGGTGTCCAGTTTATCAGCTTCACTGACCATACATGTACACTTATCCCCTATCACATGGGTTTTCAATGCTCAGAACCCTCACAGACCCACCACCGAGCATGTAGGCTATTATTTGGAGGGTGGATCAGACACAGCAAGTGCTGCTGGAGTTTTTAAAAAGCCTATGCGTTACTAATGGACTGAGAATCAATAAGGAAAAATATTCAACAATGTCCAAGGACTAGACTATGACCAACACACACCTTGTAGCTCCTGTCTCTGTCTTTACATCTACAAGGTGGACCGAGTGTGTTCTAAAATTCCAGGCGTATTGCTGTGTTTGATCCACTCCTAGCAGCAATACACACACAGCACCCAGTGTCTGCTCTTTGGTGACCCTGTGAAAGCAATGAGGTGGCCATTTTTGGAGATGTGCACATGGGTATACACCCCAAAAAAAAATGAGGAGGAGGTCACGCATCCGGAACGTGACAACAAGTACCGTGCCATCTGTTAGCCCGCGTTCTCATTAACTTCAGACAATCTGGAGCTCGTCAAAGAATTGGTGGAGAAGTAATATTTACCAGGGGGCAGAGCAGAGAGTGAGTAATTGATATCACCGCCATCAAACTTTTTTCTTTTCTTTTTTTCGGGGGAACATATGGGCTGGTGTCTGCAGTCAGTCCTCCGCAGATACGGCGCCGATGTGCGGAGCTTGGCTCGGGCTCCGAGGGAATGGGTGCTTCCTGACATGTTTTTCTTTCATTACTCATAAAGCTGTTGCTCATTTGGACGTGTCTCCTCCTCCTCTCTGTGTGTGTGGATGTAAAAAACAGCAGGTGAACATCAACGCGCCTGAAGAGAGCCTTTGTAGTTTGGGTTTTTGTTTGTGTTTATCTTTGATTTCTTTGTCTCACATTTACCAGGAATTTTCAGAAAAAAATACTTTCCAAATCCCCTGTCTTATGTGGTATTCATTACATAATGCGTCGTCATAGCTATTATTATATTATCTGTAACCCTTATCCAGTTCAGGGTCATGGTGGGTCCGGAGCCTACCCGGAATCACTGGGTACAAGGCAGGAACACCCTGGAGGGGGCGCCACTCCTTTACAGGGCAACACACACTCACACACTCACACCTACAGACACGTTTGAGTCACCAATCCACTTACCATCGTGTGTTTTTGGACCATGGAAGGAAACCGGAGCACTCGGAGGAAACCCACACAGACACAGGGAGAACACACCACACTCCTCACAGACAGTCACCCGGAGGAAACCCACGCAGACACAGAGAGAACACACCACACTCCTCACAGACAGTCACCCGCAGGAAACCCACGCAGACACAGGGAGAACACACCACACTCCTCACAGACAGTCACCCGGAGCGGGACACAAACCCACAACCTCAGGACCCTGGAGCTGTGTGACTGTGACACTACCTGCTGCCCCTGTTTTATACAATGTGTACTAAATATAGTTCACTCTTTGTAAATGTATGGCTGAATTCCTCAGGCCCAATTATACACCTTAACATAAATGTGCCCATAACCATAATCATCAAAGCTTATGTCCAAAGTTACATAGTGCAGTTTGCCTGGAGTAACAATGAAAGATGCTCAATTCTCCCTATTACACGTCTGTGAAACATTTTGAAGCTGTAATCTGAGTGTAAAAATTCTACCTAGTGTCCCTTTAATGCCATGTAATGCATTATAAATACATATATATTTAAAAATGCAGGGGGAATGTGTGGGGTGCCTGGTCTTTATATTAGTACAGCTCATATGAGATTAAGAATATTGTGTTGTAGTCCCTGTAGGAACCAGTTTATTCTCCATAGAGTGGGTCCCGGAAGGATAGAGTAGGTTTAGGAAGGATTCCCAGCATCATGGCTGTATGCTTAAGTAGAATCTTTGGAGGGACCCACTGACAGCTTTTCTAAGCAAATCTCAGTCTGTCCATCTGATCTTGTTGTTGTTGCTGTGGGGCGGGGGTGGGGGGTGGTCACTGATGGGTCTGCAAAGCCTTCTAGATCTGGCAATCTAAGAAAAGATGCAGACATGCCTGGGTGCACCCGGAAAAAAGGCATGCACAGGAAATGCTTGACTTCCCAACCACTGCGCAGATGCGCCTGCAGCGGCCTAAACCCTGGCAGATTGAAATGCAGCATATAATTGACTCCTGGATCTCTGTTTTTTTTAAAGTCTCTCAGCCAATCCGAACTAACCTGGGCTGACCCAGACGAGGAGGCTACGCTACGCTCCAGCGAGGAATAATAGGGAGCGAAAGGAAAGCAGAGAGAGTCTAGTCCCCGCGCCCGTTTTTACATGCGGTAAGTTTTAATTGCTTGATCTTGAATCCTATTACACCACTCTTGTACCTGTTCCCGTTCCCCAGCCCTTATGTTCTCCCTGGATTTGAAATTCATGTCCTGTCTGAATCGTCAGTCATACTGACAGCTCCAGGGGTGTCTGGTGGAGGTGGTGGTGGGGTGGGCACTTTTACCGGCATGTTGCAAAAACGTTCCGCCAGAAATACTGCTTACATTAGATTTGAGTTTTCAAAAACACAACAATGTGGGGTGGGGTTGGGGAGGGGTATTAGGGGGGTGTGACACAAGATGATGTTAGGATTAGCACTGGAAATCCCTGAATGCTTCCCATGACTCCTGTGCTCATACGGCGTTATACCTGCATTAATAAAGGGGTATATGGCATACTTGCAGTCTGGTCTCACAGCTACTAAAATTACCCATATGAAGCAGGGTTAAGATCCGCATGAGGCCTAGAATTGAATTCAGGGTTAGGATTGGTGTAAAACTGATGATTGATCATTGGACAAATTAAGTGCTAGCCATTTAGTTAATTTACACACTGCACTGTACAAAATAATCAGGAATCTAACTTGACAGTGTCATCTAACGTTGGGGAGTTTTATTTCTCTGGTCACCTCATATAGAAATAACACCAGTAACCATGAGATTCATAAAGATTTTTCCTTATCTACATACTGTACAGATTTTTTTTGGAGAGCTTTATCCAGGAGTTCATTAAAAACGTATTCTTTAAAAAAGCGACTTTGCCTGTACAGCAAATCAACAATCACCTGTGGTCATAAACAAATAAACTACCACTGATTCGCCCAAACAGATATTTTGAAGAGAGACCAGCTTCATCACTAGTCATAAAATACTAAACACTTTTCACTCTTGCTGTATCTCTTCTTTGGGAACAGAACAGCGAATTTACGTGTATTAAGTGAAACAGTGCGTCCAGTGGATGGGAGCTCATTTAGTAAATGTAATATATCTACAAATTCTGATAAGGCAAAACATAACAAGGTTTTATAAGGTCTTTTAGTAAATGTATATATGATTCCTTGTGTTGAGATTAAGGTTTGTCTTAAAATGATGCCCAGTGTTGAGGTTAGGGTTAGGGTTTGTATAGGAGTTAGTTTAATGCCTAGGGCTAAACAGGTTGGGTTTACACTCTTAAATATTGAAGTGCTATAAAGGTGCTACAAAAGGGTTCTTTGAGCAGTGCCATTGAAGGACCACTTTTGGTTTCATGAAGATCCATGTTTGTAGAACATTAAAGGTTTAAAAATCCATCACTCGCCCTGTGAAGGACTGGCGCCCCCTCCAGGGTGTATTCCCGCCTTGCGCCCAATGATTCCAGGTAGGGTCTGGACCCACCGTGACCCTGAACTGGATAAGGGTTACAGATAATGAATGAATTAATGAATTAATGAAATCCATCACTCGACCTTAGCGTTCTTTACCAATTTAAACATTTTAGTAAAAATGGTTCTTCTATGGCATCTCTCAAGAAACCCTTTGTAGCACCTTTATTTTTAAGAGTGTAGGGGCTCATAAGCAGCTATACAGTCCTATGTACCGTGAGGATGTCTATGTTGTGTATATATAATACACAAGCCTTTACAAATGCATTGATAAAGAATTATGAATACCAACACACACACACATAAACACACTTGAGAGGCATTCTGAAAAATGATGTGTAATGCAAGGCGACCATCCCGACAAAACCATCCTGCTATACAAACAATCTCTGGAAAAACAATATCCGCGTGCCTGGGCTCGGAAAGTAATCCCATTTCGATGCGCTGACTGCAGACGCTCGTCTCACTGTACTTCCTTTGCTTGTTTACAGAAAAAGAAGTGTGTGTTATTCTGAGTGACAGCCAGGCACACACTCGGTTCCTGAACCCTTGCAGCTTGCCCCACCCAGACCCTCGCTCCGCCATCATCCCGGGCCTTTGAAGTGCCTCTGAATCCCCTCTGATAGCCCCTGCTTGCGCTGATACAGAGGCTAGGCATTACAGTAAACATCCTAATATTCCCTCCATGGCTCCTGAGCAGCCAGGAACTGTCAATTAAACGCCGTTCCAGACTCCTAACCCCCCCCCCCCCCCCTCCCTACCTCACCCCAGCCTCTGTTTCCTATCAGAGAGCAGGACACCTTCTCAGCAAACACTGCATTAGCTCCTTACACTGTGGGCTTACTGTTATGTTCAGTATTGGGCTTAAGACGTATCGTTCGCGACTGCTATACGGCTTTGAATTATTCCCAAGTCATGGACGTTAAGTATTCCTAGGACTTTGCGTTTGGGCTTGTTTACAGATTTCTGAAGCTTAACACTCAGGGATATGAGCTTTGATCTGTGTATTGTTACTTTTTGACTCAAGACACTTCATACAGCTGGGCTGGAACACACTCGAAATCACCTACTCCAAAACTGGTTGGAATACTGTGTTGAAGATACAAAGTTCTGGCAGTGATATTTTAAGTTGTACAAATATCCATCCATTCATCCATTATCTGTAACCCTTATCCAGTTCAGGGTCACCCGGAGGAAACCTACACAGACACAGGCAGAACACATCACACTCCTCACAGACAGTCACCCGGAGGAAACCCACACAGACACAGGGAAAACACACCACATTCCTCACAGACAGTCACCCGGAGGAAACCCACACAGACACAGGCAGAACACATCACACTCCTCACAGACAGTCACCCGGAGGAAACCCACACAGACACAGGCAGAACACACCACACTCCTCACAGACAGTCACCCGGAGGAAACCCACGCAGACACAGAGAGAACACACCACACTCCTCACAGACAGTCACCCGGAGGAAACCCACGTAGACACAGGGAGAACACACCACACTCCTTACAGACAGTCACACGGAGGAAACCCACACAGACACAGGCAGAACACATCACACTCCTCACAGACAGTCACCCGGAGGAAACCCACGCAGACACAGGGAGAACACACCACACTCCTCACAGACAGTCACACGGAGGAAACCCACGCAGACACAGGGAGAACACACCACACTCCTCACAGAGAGTCACAACGGAGCGGGAATCGAACCCACAACCTCCAATCATCTAAAATTTTATTGGATACAACATTATCCCCAGGATCAGAGCAAATCATTGCACATGTTTTTACAGCACTTTGTTTTTGGTGGAACTCAAAATGAAGTCAAAATAAATGCAGTGATGAATTCTTCTCACTTGCCATTTTCAGATTACTTAATTAGCAAGATATATTCTGATGATGGCCATGTCAATTGTCATTTTTAATACTAAGTAACAAATACTATAATGATAAAATAACATGAGTGGGAGAACGTTTGAATTTGAAATGAAATCAAGACGATTGAACAGTTAGAGGCCTGTATTAGACATGAATGGGAGAGCATTCCTATTTCTAAACTTGAGAAACTGGTCTCCTCTGTCCCCAGACGTCTGTGGAGTGTTGTAAGAAGAAGGGGGGATGCCACACAGTGGTAAAACGTGGCCTTGTCCCAACTTTTTTGGGATTTGTTGATGCCATGAAATTTTGAAACAACATATTTTTCCCTTAAAATGATACATTCTCTCAGTTTAAACTTTTGATCTGTGATTTGTGTTCTATTCTGAATAAATTATTAGATGTTGGCACCTCCACATCATTGCATTCAGTTTTTATTCACAATTTGTTTAGTGTCCCAACTTTTTTGGAATCCGGTTTGTATTTGTACACATAATATATTCAAAAATATTATAACCTTGCATTTGAAATAACACAGTTCCACTGCTCCACTGTCTAATAGTAGACCAGGAGAGCTGCAAACACTGGGTTTAATGACCTTAAGCTCTGTACTTCTTCTGCCATTCAGTGTAAAATAAACAATTTGTTTGCGGAACTCACAACTGTAACTCATATAATCACACACTCACTCGTGTTTAGCAGGTGGACGATTCTCCATAAGAGGGCACTATTACCACTTTTACATGTTTAACACCCTAAGAACACCCAGTCTCTACTGTTCTCAGAAGCTAAGGATGTGGTTAGTGCTCTGGGGTAGCCACGGCCTAATTCGATCCCCTCTACCAGCAGGAACTTGACTGTCTAATCCCTCAACATCCATGGCTGAAAGGCCCTTGAGCAAAGCTTCTAGGCCCCAACTTTCAAAGTCTTCCAGCTTGGCTGCAATGTGTGATTGGGGAAGAACTAGATAATGGCAGGGAGTGCCAATAAAAGATCAGTTTATCTAGGAAACTTTGGGAGGTGTGGAAGGAGGATGTGGGGTGTGTGACGCTGACTGATGGGACAACAAGTTGTTAACCCCTTATACCGGGAACATTAATGTAAAGGGTTACCCAACCCCGATAAACCAGACAGTTCTCATAACTGAAAAACCAACGGTTGGAACACAAACAGAAGTGTATTTTTAACAGTCGAGTGTACAGACTCTACAGACCATAATGTAGCTTAATCCCTAACTGTGTTACTCAGGTATCTAGAGCTCTACCTCAAAGTGACAACAGTGCTGCAGTTGAAATAACGTCCCTCCCACCCTTGGTGCATTCATGTTCTTCTTTAAAATGACAGTGTTGTCAGTCAATCTTTGAAGCGCTGTTCCAATGCCATTGTACTGTTGTGGTCAAATTACAAATCTACTGTCAGCCTGGGCTCAACGTGCATCTTGATTGAAGACCACTTTTACGGTTTGTACAATGTGTGCCAAATTCTGTTCACACTTTGTTGAATGGACTGAATAAAAAGAAGCTTCAAAATGTCTGAAATTAACTGTTAAAAAAGGTACAGGTTTGGGGGGGGGGCACAAAGCTCCAGGGTCTTGGGGTCCTGGTTTCGATCTTCAGCTCTGGTCACTTTCTGTGAGGAGTTTCTAATTTTGGAATTCTTGTTTTTATTGCATTTTACACAATGTGTCGACTCTTCTGCAAATGGTTTAGGCTGAAAATATACGTTTCCATTTGAGGACACCAAAGTATACATTTTTGGGGGGTCATCAAATGCAAACATAAACTTTTATACATTATATATATATGGTGGAAGTGTAAGTATTGTAGATGTGTAACTTATTCTTGAGGTGTAGCCATGTCTCGCATTTCTGTTGATACAGTGGCACTGTTGTTGTTTGAAAGTGTTTGTGCAATCAAAAAAAAAAGCCCACAAAGAGAAAAAGAAAGAAAAAACCCCAGAGTAGTTTAGTAGAGAGAGAGAGAAAAAAGACTCGACTATTGCTGTGATCTGTGATTGTCAGCGTTGTAAGAAAATAGCAGCTACTTATGATGGCACTGTAATGGCCACTGCAGCTATAAGCAGCCAAGAGAGATGAGGGAAACAAATGTCTGTCTCTGAGAAAATGCATAGAGAGTGTTGCTTTTACATTCTTCATATTGTTCCCACAAGTTATGCCCTTCAACAAAGACACTCCGCAGGTGTTGTGAGCTGGAATGAAAATTGAGTGCTTTCAGAGTGATGGGACCATTACACCTTTAACCACAAGAGAAAAACGCTGCACTCTAGGCTTCTAGGATTACCGCAAAATTACACCAAAATGACTGGCGGGGCAAGTCGCGGCATCTCCGACAAGGCGGCGAGCTGGACCTACAGGTTGGAGCGGGTTTGTCTCCACAAAGCTAATGAATCACAGGCAAACTCACGTCGAGCTGACAATCGCCACCGCTTGAAGTGCAGGTAATTATGGTGCACGGCGCATGAACTGTTGCTACTGCTTTTCCATGGAATGATGCATAGAGCTATCTCCCATTCCAGGACACATGTCCAAACAGAGGACACTGAGGCTCCTCGCACCTTCTTCTTGAAGCAGTTGCTGTTTTTCGTGAACCTTTACGCATCTTTACTTTCCCCCATGTGGCACTTTCTCAGTCTCTGTCTCCTCTTGAGGTTTCGTGGAGATCTTCGTAAAATCCACACTGTGAGAACCATCCGAGACAGAAGGGGTTGAAGGTGAAGAATCTCCTCTTCTTGGTAGTCCCTCAGGGACAAGAGAATAAAGGGTCATCGCCGATTCCTCCGAGACATCCATGAGCAGATTTTGAGCAATGAAAAAAAGGTAGCTACTATTGCGGAGCACATGTTGAGGCAAAGGTCAAAGGTCACAAAGGTCTTCTGGGATTTGCCAGACCTTTGCCAGGTATTCCAACATCTTCAGGGCTTTCATGTCGAATATTAAAGCCCCCCCTCAAACAGAGCTTACCCAAGGGTTGCTCCTGAGGACAATTCTTTGGAACAAAAATACTTTAATAGCTGGGTTTCTGTCCAAATGTGTTACAATAAGGCAGCATTTTACAGCTACTTGCAATCTTTATAGGGCTGGGATGCAGGTCAGAGAGGCTGGCCAGGATGAGCATTTCCACCCCCACAACCCACCACTCCAGAAAGCCCCCCTCCAATATCATCCACTATAAACCACGGTGTTCAAACACACACAAACACAAAGAGCGTAGTACACACTGTTCAGACCAGCTTCATGTTTCAGAACGTCCTATTTGTTATGTCTAGTTTTCTGTGTCATTTCTGTCGTACAGCACTTTTTCCTAATGTTTTTATAGAAAGGTAAAAAGTGCTGTGTAGTCTCTAATCTACACATGCTCTAAAATATAGGAGGAAAATAGAGGAGAATCACAAAAAGCATGTACAGCCGACCTTCTCCGATCAAAAAGGAAGCTAATCCATGCGCTTCCTCCCTCTCGAGGTGTGTGCATTTTGTGGAGGGGGAGTGTGTATATTTAATGATAATCACATCAGAGAGCCGTTGAAGCAGGAGAGACCTGATAAAACAGATATCGCTTTCTTATAAGTGAAATGAGAAGCAGTCCGGGATTCAGAGCGCAGCAGACCATCTGTGACACGGCTCATACTTCAGCTTTCAGAGCGGTTTCCTATGCATTTCACCAAAATAGAATTAGTAGAATTGGTACCATGTGCGGTAAATAAAAGTGGCTTTCAAAAATAGGTATTGTTTATATTTGTGGATTTGTACCTGAATGTCTGGCAACCCCACTGCCTAGATATAGCCCTGAAAAGTGTGAACAGGAGCTAATTAAGTATGCCGAGCAACAGCTCACTTTAGAACTACACAGTGCAACAATTTTGAAATTGACTATTGCATACAAATGTAATTACACAATTATACATATGTAATTACACCGCAAATTACCAATATATGTTTACAAAGTGGCTTTTGGGCCGATATTTCTTTCTTTTGCACTGCAGATGTCCAAAAGTTAATGGACTATAAGGGAGTATGTAAATGTAGCCCATGTTACTGTTACTGACTTCTCGAGTGACTCTGTCGCAACGTAACAATGGACTCCCACCTTTGGCTCATTCATTTCTCCTTTTCTCTTAAAGGCAACGACGCTGTGAAGTTCCGAAGCTGGAGCTGCATAATGGTCCTGGCGGAGGGGGAGCTATAATTAAAGTTAAGTGAGCAGATGTGGAAAGAAAAGTGTTTTGTGCCCTAATAAATGCGGTTTTGAATTTAACACCTCTGGGTAAGGCAACCCTATCTAAATGACCCTGAGGCCCTGGCCTCTTAAACAGTGCTCTGTAATACTGGAAGTGCTGTAAAGCTGCCCTCCTACCTACCCCACCCACCACTTACCCTCCCTGCCGCCCCCGCCCCCGCTCCTCTCCCCTCCCAGCCCTCTAGACAAGGTTGAAACCCTTCTGTTTCCAAAGGGATCGAATGTCTGCTCTTAAGTGCAGCAACATTGTAAATGAAACTGAGATGAACAATATTTGCATTGTACCTACACGACTCTTTCTCTCGGCCGAGACCGGTGAGGTGTGTGGGGTGATGGTGGGGTGGGGGGTGAGTAGGGTGAACTGACATCTCTTCTCCCCCTCCCCGCTCTTTCCAAAGTGTGTTTCTAGTGAAGGGGATTGAGTGGATTGAGTAAATAACTATTAAAGACGTGAAAGCCTGCTAGTAATTGTGCAACCTTAAAACCCAAGCCCCCTCAAATGTCTCAGGAATGCCTTATCTTTAGCCCCTGCTTCCTGTGAGTTGGAATGGTTTATTCGGAGTATATATCATTCCGATTGAAAGTAGGTCACCCCAGATAGGCAGGAAAACATCCCTTTTTTAACCTCAGCAGTTATAATTATGGACTCGGGAAAACAGCAGGGGTAAAAAATCTGTCGTGTTTATTGACGGGGCCACCACAGTTCACTCGCGAATTGTTTCCATCTGAGCCGAGGATGGAAATCTCGGCGGAGAACTGGTTTTAATAATAATTCACGACTGAAGACAGCTTTGTTTTCATCCTTTCTCTGTCTCTTTGTGGAGGGAGTATATAGAAATACCAACAAACTTGGAATACCCTTGAGTACAGAATAATATGTGATTAATAACTGTGTAGAACATTATATTGAAGATATTGGAGATGTATTCCTTGTTACAGAGTAGATACATGGGTTAATCACACATTGTAATTATATAATAACAATCAAGACTTGCAAAATGAATGCTGATACACGTGTATTTATATAAGATACATCTGTATCAGTGACTATACCATGGTTATTACATGTAGTTAAGTGGTTATTACACATTTATTACAGACACAATATAAATATTTGTATGTAAGAAAAGGAGAGAGCCAAAGAGAGCGTGACTGACCTCTGCTCTGTCAATTCCCTGTGGACATTTGTGCTCCTGTGATTCAGCCGGAGAGTTATTTACCTCAGCTGGTGTGATTCTGGGTGACTTCAGGCCACCGCCGTTCTCTGCCAAAACACCTCACCACTCGGCCCCTCTGCTCTGAAAGGGGCACAGTCGACTTTTGAGTGTTGTTTCAGCGTCTTTTACATTTTTTGTCCTCTCCAGGTCAGCGTTCAGGTCAGTGATACAGTCCTCTGTGTGTTTACTCGACGTACAATAACAGTTAGCAGGACGGTGTTAGTGTAACAACTGGACACTGTCTGGAAGCAGTTCTGCTTTAGATGGTGGCTCATTCTGAGCAATGACCCTGTTAGTATGTTCTGTACGGTGAATTAATCAGACACAGCAGTTGCTCTTGGAGTTTTTAGATGCACGGTTGGTTATACTCTAGTCTGTCAGGAGGCTGTTTACAGGATGGTGATGGCTGGATATTGACTATTCTCAGTCCAGCAGTGCTGCTGAGGGGTTTCAAAACTTTAGCAGCACTTGCTGTGTCTGATCCACTTGTACTAGCACAGCACACACCAACATGGCTTCACCGTGTTAGGCTCACTGCAGCACACAAACAGAAGGCCTCTCTGCTCTTTTGTGGTCCTGCGGGGGGTCCTGACTATTTAAAAGGGAAGGGGTAAGGGGCAGGACAAAGTATGCAGAGCCACACGTGGACTCCAGTCTGTAATTGGAGGACTGCAACATGCCCCTAAATGATCAGTGGAGCTGATAAAATAGACAAGGAGTGAAGAAAGAAGGAGGCTTACATCAAGTGACCCAAAGAGTTCTGACCTATGGCTTTGCAGTGATCAGCCAACTTCATCATAGTCAATAAAACCCAACTGAAACACTCTGAGCATCTACAGACCCCACAGATGAAGCATTAGTGTTTACCAATTGGTTTAAGCATTTGCCGGTTTAAAAAAAAAACATGAAACAACAAAAAAAACACCCCTTCGAGTTCTGAAGAGGACCCCTGCTATCACTGCCGTAACCCGGGGCTGTGGCAGACCAGGGGTCCTGCTATCTCTCACCTCAAGCCAAGCCTGGAGACGGTCTACCAGCCACTCCCTCTCAGCAGGGGGCTTCACTGCGGGGACCCAAATAGGACAAGCCCTTCTCCCAGGGCTTGGGCCTGGATTTGCTTGAAGAACAAAAGCGGAATTTGGAACGTCTTTTGTTTCGTCTTGAAATAGAAGGGGGTGGCTTTGGCGTCGGGGTCTGGATTCAGTACCTACGGCATCAGGCATCCGCAGATCCTCTCCGGGTCGGTCGCAGTGTTATTGAGTCTCGGGGCAAAGCGAATCGCAGCGATGCTGGAATGCTTTGTCTCCATTATATGCTGCTGTGTGTTTTGTGAAAATAGGTTTCCAGGACGGAATGAGTGCAACCAACTCCACCCCCCGCCCCTTCCCCCACCACCACCACCACCACCACCCCTTGTTTACAATACTCTTATTTTGTTTGCTTATTTCATCTCGGAGGTGAGTGATAGCTGGATAAGGCTGATTTCAAGGCGACGCGTACGGAAGGCCTTCAAGCGGATGATTCATGCGGCCCTTTCCGTTTTTAAATGTTCCATACGCAGCGTTGATGAACAGAGTGTGGAGAATGTTGTGCTATTCTTCCTCGCTCCGTGGCGTTCCCCACCCGTATAGACTGGCATATGCAAAGCAAAGCTGTCCCACTCTCTCATGTCTAGAGGATACGACTCTCCCGAGACAATTAAGCGAGGGAGAAAATGTTTTGATTTTCATTTTTTCCCGCTTGCTTTGCATATTGTTTCCCCCAGGCTAAACTTTATTAATGAGGTAAACAGGTCATTCCTGCCACCGCTGCCTTGGGAGGAAGCTTATCCGCCGTGCCGTGTATGGATTGACACATAGCAGACTCAGGTGCTTGCACATAAACACACACACACACACACGGACATATGCATGAATGCCTGCATACAAAAACATACACAGCATGGTGGAGCAAGTGGAGAGGCCAATCCTCTCGCCCCCGATGCCTCGATGGACTGATGCCTACCTGTCATCTCTTATGGCTGTATTTCTTTCCACAGTAAAACACACTGATCTGACCTTCCAAACCCACCAGTGCATATGTTCACACACTGTAAACAACTGATGCAGTTTTGCATGAAATTATAAACAATAGCAACTCCAGTACACGGTAAAACATTTCACCAACTTCACCAACTTCACCAAAGCAGCAGTGTTTCACCGTGAGGGTGAGGGTTCTGAGAGACCTACTAGGTCCGAACACCAATAAACAACCTGAAAGCATCCGGTATATTACTCCCACCCTCGCAGCACACAACAATGAAAATAGAACCTCAAAAAAGTGAAAAAACGCGGGCCCGCTGTGCATGCTGGGAGCGTACCAAAGCCCCACCCACAGCCACAACTCACAGTTTCAAGTTCATTTCACTCCTTCAAGTTTCTTCTTCATTGGAGTGATTTAAAAACTTGAGCTGAATCAACCCACGCACCCAGTCAACTCTGTACAGGGCTTTACCCTGGATGCCCTTCCTAACACAGGGAGTCAGGGAATGAGCTGTGGAGGGTGGAGCTAGTACACTGTTTTTAACTTCCTCTAACCAGAGAGCAAAGTCCACAGTGGACAACCTAACACAACCCTTCATCTGACTGGTCAGGCCCACTGCAGTGTATTATATAATTTTCTCAAACTGTGTAATTACATATAAATAACACATTAACAACAGTGTAACTACTAATGTTGTATTCACGTTTCACAGTCTGATTCCCTTAGTAGATACACAGTTGTAACCACATTTTATTTCTGTAATTACACAAGAGTATTGGCATGTTTTCATTTCCCAGCTGTTCTATTAATCACAGACCCAATGCATGTGTCCTTCACTGAATAATGAGCTATAATAGCATCCTCTATATGCAATGACAACCCCCCCCACACACCATCCCCCTTTTCCACTTTCCGTGCCAGCAACTCCCAGATCCATGCTGCTGTGTATCTGAAGGAGATCAGATTGCGGATATGTTGATGAGTGGAGTGTGGTGATACGCAGGAAGTCTAAAGTCTCTGGACTGCTTGCCCGTACTGCCCCCACTAAGGTCAGCCCCCCTGCCCTACCCTCCCTCTTCCCTTTTTCCTCTGGATCTTCTCTGGGAAACATCCCCCGTGTTTAGCGAGGCTGCTCTGATGCGTCCGAGTTTAGAGTTACACGGAAACCGATCCTTGTTTTCTCTCCGTGACCGGCGTATGATCATGCGTGGGAGAGAGGATAAGCCCAACATATCATCACTTCTTAATGCGTTGGGAGAACTTCATCAATCAAGCGTTTCTAATAAGTGTGTAATTACACATTAACAACGCATGCAACATTGGACGTTTTGTTGAAGAATTGTCTGTTACTGATAAACTACATGTGTATGTGATATATACAAGTTTGCCAACTTATTCGTGTAATTACAATGTTATTAATGTTAGTAATAATTACTATATATATTTGTTTGTTTGTTTATTTATTTATTTATTTATTTATTTACTGACTTATTGGACAGTGACCGTGTGAATTTCACTGTATATATGATATCTGTCTGTAAAGACTACTTGGCAGTTACATTGGTAGTACTTCAAGTATTGTACGTAAGTAATTACACAGTAATAACAGACACCAGTGTTTTACTTTGTTATTGTGATAATGCCCCCACTGTGTGTTATTAATCCTTGAAAAACACACTGTGCACTAAAGTCAAAAACTCTATGACTACAACATACACACCATTATTCAAAGTGACAGTGAGGACATTGCACAGAAAGCGCTACATGGTCCATCAGCCAGTAAAACAGTTAGCTTAGCAACACACACACACACTTATTATATATAAGTATATATACATTTTTTTGCATAAATTGAGTCTCAAACACTGCATTTCCAGAAAGATTTTATTACCCGAATATGGGTTCCTGCAGAAAAATCCCCCATAAATCATCATTAACAGACAGCCCTGACATCCCCCTCATTAATCACAACGGGGGGATTTTCTTTACGCCCCTGATCCTCCGACGTTAGATCTACTAATATCCCTTACCTCGTCGTGTCAGACAAGACATGACTGAAACACGCACCTTAAGAAGAAGAGTAGGTTCAAGTTCTGCAGAAAAAAAGAGTGACATGAAAGGTAAACTGAGACCTCCAGCGTCTCAGCACGTTATGAGGAATGCTTTCCTGTATTTGGACCCTACATTCCAACTCTCATTTGGGTGGTCTGAGGGGAAACACATAAGAAAGAAGAGGTCTTGTCTAGTGAAATCATCTGAGAAATGAGTCTTACGACATCCTGCATTATGTCACCTGCAAATGTTAATGTTTCCACCGAGGCCCAGAAACTTCACTGTTAGAGTTTAGGTTCAGGGTTAAAGCTAGAGCAATAGTTAGAGTCAGGATTGAGGCTGATTTTTTTATACCAGGTAGGAATTAGAAAATAATACGTACATCGATGAAGGTTGAAGTGTATTTTCTTACACATTATACAAATCCTGGGAATGTTTTTTAGGGAAAATGTATGAGTTGATGCTGAGACCAGGCGGCCGAGGGAGATACTTTCCACTCGAAGTCTGAGAAACACAAGCACTGTTTTGATTTTAAAGTAAAAATGACCTGAACTGAAAGTTCAAACCAAAGTTCACACAAGTTTTCGCCCTTAAAATCAAACATGAATTACTGCAGAAATGGCGACTAATTCTGCGATTCAAATCGTATTGAAATTCAGATCTTGATTCTAGTTGATCATTCTTTTTTGAAAAAATGTAAAAATATTTTATAGATATCTTTCTCCGTGTTTTTCCCCATAATTTCTCGTTTTAAGCAAATTTCAGTTACATTTTCTCACCATAAATTATATCAGTAAATCATTATAAAATGACTACACTTGATAAATGACCAAAAACAAGCAGATATTGTCTGTATAATTATAATTATAATATAAATATATAATTATTTTTACAAAAAAAATTACAAAATGAGAAGCGTTAGACATAGCAGGTGTATTTAAGATCACTTGAGAAGAGTGAGGAGAGTCAGAAATTTTAGCAAAATTGAATTATAACCACACTGTTCCTTACACTGTAATTACACTGTAATAACAACATTGTAAACGTAACTGTTACTTTTTTAATAGGACATCTATAGACGCCATGGTACAGTGGTAGAGTTGGAAATATTTGATATTTTTGATATTTTAATACAAAGTACACCTTTGATGTGCTGGGGTTGAGCAGATCTTGGGGCTGATGTTCCTTATTTGTTTATAGGCTGTGAGTGAGGTGTGAGTCATTAGAAACTATACATCCCTCGGTGGCTGTCCTTCCAGAGCCGAATCATGTGAAATTTCTGTTGTGATTTTTTTTCCCTTTGGTTCTTTTCAATGGAAAAATGAATATTTGCGGGTGACATGGCGCAGGATGTCGCGGGATTGTTTTGAACTGTGGCAGACACAGAAATAAATAGGCAATCACGTATTATTCAACTCCCTGCCTGATTGCAATCAGCAGTGCTATTCTCCCACCGAGCAATCTCCCAGCTGTTTACAGTGGGCTCCACTCGGCACTGAACAACAGCCCTCTTTTGGCTCAGAATTGTTCCTCCTGCTGTAGTATTACACCAGCCCTCCTCCTCCGTGGACACTCTAAGCCCGACAATATCCGTGTGTGTGTGGGTCATGAGAGCTCTAATGTCACTGTAGGGACTGTGTAATGACCCTCTGATGGAAATCCCTATATTGATCAACCCTCTTTCCTTTTAAAGCATCAATAAGGTGGGATTTTAGAGCTCTACTTAAAGATAAGGACGCGCGAGACCTAAGTAACGGCCCTTTTAGTGATGGACATCTGGCGGACAACAGATTGTCCTCTAGCAGTGGCTTCTAATGACACACCACTAGCCAGACATACACACTCATTTCTCACACCTTCTCGGGCAGTCACACTCATCCTCCTTCTGTTACACCAAGTCCTTTTGTGTGGAATGGTCCGCACTCCTGCTCCGTACAGTATGGATCCAGAATTCAGGAACGTGTGCTTTATAAAACCAAAGCCTGAGGACTCACAGGGAGTGCGCCCAAAAGTTTCCAGAGGTCCTTATTCATGATGATTATGCACTTACGAGTGTTACACGGTAATCACTCACGCTCGCGGGCGAAAGGCGCCGGCGTGATCATTGCTCATTGTTGCATTTTGGAGGCAGCGTGATAAATGCAGACCTCACACTGTCCCCTCGCTCGAACGTCCTTGACACACTTTTCCAAGGTGGACACAGTGACCCCATCAGCTGGCGCTGTCCGGCTCCCCCAGGACAGCAAAGCCCAGCGCCCCGGCTGCATCTATCTTTTACGGCCTTGCAGCTTCCCTCTCCCCTCTCGACTATTCTAACCCCCCTCCGTTCCTCCTGCCAGCCCCCTTCAAACGCCTTGGGCTTACCCCTTGATAATACCCTCTCCAGTTTTGATTAATGCATGTTTACTTCAGCAGGTCAAACCATTTCAAAGGAAGAGGGGGAGAAATTAGGCGGGAAAGGAAGAGCACAATTACTCAGGACCGTGGGCATGGCAGACGAGGTTAAAGGAGACGTGGACTTTCGCAGGGAGCGTGGTTTCTGAAGTCAGTTGTCAATGTGGGGTGAGGTATCTCCAGAGTAAGGGGCCGTGTCAGTCCCTTGAAGAGGAGCGTGCATTCACTGTAAACATATTAATGTAAATTTACAGTAATCACCCGGCAGCAGTTTTCCCCAGTATGGTGCTGTTGTTTTACAGTACTGATACCGTAGTGAACATTATCATGCACTGATGTAATTCAAAAATACAAGTTTTTACTGTATTTTTATATTACAGCAATGAAGTGTAGATTGTTAATTTTATGACTGTAAACGCACTATTATTTTTATTATTTCTTTTTGATTCATTCATTAGGTTATGACTGTAACTACCTGAGCCGACCTGGAATCCCTTAGACTTACACATTCACTCACACCTACGGACACTTTTGAGTCGCCAATCCACCTACCAATGTGTGTTTTTAAACCGTGCAGACACAGAGAGAACACACCACACTCCTCAAAGACAGTCACCCGGAGGAAACCAACGTGGACACAGGGAGAACACACCACACTCCTCACAGACAGTCACCCGGAGGAAACCAACGCGGACACAGAGAGAACACACCACACTCCTCACAGACAGTCACCCGGAGGAAACCAACGCAGACACAGGGAGAACACACCACACTCCTCACAGACAGTCACCCGGAGGAAACCAACGCAGACACAGGGAGAACACACCACACTCCTCACAGACAGTCACCCGGAGAAAACCCACGCAGAAACAGAGAGAACACACACTCCTCACAGACAGTCACCCGGAGGAAACCAATGCGGACACAGGGAGAACACACCAACTCCTCACAGACAGTCACCCGGAGGAAACCAACGCGGACACAGGGAGAACACACCACACTCCTCACAGACAGTCACCCGGAGGAAACCAATGCGGACACAGGGAGAACACACCACACTCCTCACAGACAGTCACCCGGAGGAAACCAACACAGACACAGGGAGAACACACCACACTCCTCACAGACAGTCACCCAGAGGAAACCAACGCGGACACAGGGAGAACACACCACACTCCTCACAGACAGTCACCCAGAGGAAACCAATGCGGACACAGGGAGAACACACCACACTCCTCACAGACAGTCACCCAGAGGAAACCAACGCGGACACAGGGAGAACACACCACACTCCTCACAGACAGTCACCCGGAGGAAACCAACACAGACACAGGGAGAACACACCACACTCCTCACAGACAGTCACCCAGAGGAAACCAACGCGGACACAGGGAGAACACACCACACTCCTCACAGACAGTCACACGGTGGAAACCCACGCAGACACAGTGAGAACACACTGATCCCGGAACACCGGTTCCACTCGTATTCAGGCTCATCAACATAAAAGAACTATGCATAATCTATAGTAGAAAACATGAACGAAGAGTCCTTCACTACACATGGTGTACCATAAAAACAGAAAGGAAAGCTTTATATGCAGCCAATGTCTTCTCACGAATGCATTAATTGGTCATAGCTGGGGTTGTTCTTCGAGTCTACGAGAGGTCACCATCAAGGCCACACTATTAAAATGGCTACAAATATTAACACAGATGAAAATATATGAAATGAACTTCAGAGCCTCTATAATACACTCTTCTAAGCCAGACAATCTCCCAGCATCCACTGCTATTTGCAGAAAGTTACTGTAACTAGGGAAAGCTCACATGGGTGCAATATAATTACAGAGAATATATCCATAAAGACTTCAATCCACAGCAGTTTTCTGTAGGTAACAATCAGTGGTGGACAATAACCAAGTAAATACATTTGTACAAAAAGTTTTTTTTTGTGTATCTGTACTTCACTGAAGTATTTTGGACGACTTTTCATTACTTTTTTATTCCACTATATTATGAGAAGTTTCCCAGTAAACATTTTGCCGTTGATTTAACGTTGAAATAACGTAATGACTGCCGTCTAATCAATGTTCTCTTAAGGTTGAAAATGAAAGTTGAAAAGACGTCCAAACACAGACATTGAAAAGACGACTATTAGACGTATTTTAGACGTCCATTGACGTTATTAATTGGTCCCGAAATAAATTACTTTTATAAAACGCGCTTTGGACGTCCACTGACGTTATCGATTGGTCACCACTTAACTAACTTATTAAGATGAATAATGGACGTCCATTGACGTTTAAAATATGTCCTTGACGGACAGACTACTTTTAGACCTATTTTGAACATCCAGGGACGTTCCTTGTTTACTGGGTAAGCTGCCAATAAATCTTAAACTGAAACTGCTTGTTTGAAAACCGTAATTTCAAGTTTCCTTTTCGCAGTTCTTTTTTACCGAATGGACAAAGTTCGCCTTCAGTGTTTTATGCTTTATGACACTTTTAATAGATATCAGACTAATTAATGACATTGTATTGAAGTATTGTTTCCTAAAACGAGTTGATTACACAAGTCTTTTACAAAAATGATAGGTCGTTAGATTAAAATGAAATCCGTTTTTTAACAGTGGCGCCTGTACTCATCAGGGATCGAGTGGGATAGTTCAGCAAGCTCCGGGGTCAAGGGAGTTTCCGTGCCAGCTTTTCTGCGTGGGTGGGTTTAGTTGATAAAGAAAGAAACAAAAGCTTTGATGCTCTTAAAAAGGTCAGGTGGAGAGTCTTGATACTGACTCATCCTTGGCTTTAGAGGCTGGAAGATGATCAGGTCCTCTGTGCTGAGTAGGAGGACATGGCATGTGGAAGGCATTCTTGTGGTCCTTCTCATTGGAGGTCTGTGTTCGTCCCACTGTTTGCTGCAGACATGTATGTTTCTTTTTTCCTTTTTAAAAAAACTCTTAAACCCTCATACTCTTGTACCCGCAAGAATCCAAGGCTAATATTAACTGATCATTACGCCACTCTGTCCCCTCTCTGCGTAGGAGTTGGTAGACGGACGCCGGGCCTCACAATACTCTCATTAGTTCCGATAGGTAAACAGCACATACAGAATGGGGAACTGACTAATGATCTCCTGCTCCTTCAGACCAGAGAGACTTCACCATCACAGCCTCCCACTACCACCCCCGTAAGCAAGTAGTGCAAACTACAACACCTACAGACGTCTTCTCCTTACGCAACATCATTTTTTTATGGCTTCGTTTCGACCGTTTTAATTCAAAGCCCGTGAAACCGCAAGCGACCGTCTCTAGCTTGCACTCGGAAACCTTCCGTTTATTGGCGCCAGAGATGAGACGCTAGCCGAGCTTCATTCAGTCCAGTCATTAGCTCTGTTTCTTATGTCTTTGTTTGTGTTTTTTCCTTCTAGCCTGAGGCTGGTCTGCTTTCTTCAGTCGCTGCCGTCTCCGAGGACCTGCCCTCGCCGAAGTCCAGGACGCTCCACAGGTGACCCCGAGGTAGCAGAGAGGGGGAAAGTGATTGATGACATCATTTCACAGACGGCAGACTCTGCTCCGGCAGCGGGGACGAGATACGGTCTTCGCCCTCGGATTAAACCCGGACAATTTTCCCGCCGTGTCCTGGGAGAATGCTTGGCTCGCTTCTTCATAGATCAAACCTTACAAAAGTCTTGTTTTTGGAAGTTCTTAGCAGTATAAGGTCTAGACAAACACAAACCAAATGCCACCCAGCTGGCTTCGGGCGATTAATAGCTCCCAAGCAGGAGGGGCAAATTTCGAGCACGGCTGCAGGATCACAACGCGCTTTGCATTTGCGCAGTCGGATTGGACCGGAATCCATGAAAAGCGATCCTAAGTGAAAACATGTCTCCCCCAGTGTGTGTTAGTGTGCCACGCGAGGGCCTTGAACAGGGCTCCGGAAGGGCTGACCTTTATCACCACTGCTTTTACGGGTGTGGTGCGGCTTTGATCCTGCCGCTAGATTTGTCCACATCCAGCAAGCGTTGTGACATTTTCCAGGACACACACACACACACACACACATGGACAGAGAGAGCTCTCACTGATCTCAGACATGGCCTTTAAGTGGATTTCTGTATGTCACATGGTTGAGATAAATTATTCAACTGTGTGGAGTGTGTGAAACGAGAGGGAAAATGAGCGCCTCCGTGGATGACACAAAATGATTTGTTTTTTCTTTTTTTTTACCTTGTGTTTTTATCCGTAGGCATGTGTAGGTCTGGCCCTATTTTACATAAACCAAACATGCTTGTTTTTACCACTGGAACTCTGTAGGCCTGGTGTGGTAAGTAGGATTATACTAGCTATTTTTAGCTTCATGAATATCTGCAAGCATTCGACATCCCGTCATGTGGCACGAAGCATCAATCTATATTTTACCAACAAAGAGTACATTCCGCATGTCTCACTTGTGCACGTATACCATAAGTGCCTACACAGCATACGTATGGTCACTGACCATTACAAAGTCCTACCTTGTTTCTCCACTTTAATCGTGTTAATTGAGTTTTTTGTTGTCATTGCTCAAGGGCATTTCAGCTGTGGATGTTGAGGGAGGAGATGCACAATTTTCCTGCAGGTGGATGGGGACCGAATCAACAACCGTGTAGTCCCATCCAGGTAAGCCATGGATGACCCTCGTTGTTAAGGCACTGTTTTCATATTAGCTCTCCTGTAACCCGTTTTCACAGGTGTGTTTCTGACCACTGTTCCACTTTATGGAGGATATTTTGGGCCGGACATCTGTAAGAACTCTAGCTGAGCTGAGTGTCCTATACAGTCACACCCTACATCACACTACTATGTCATTGTCATTGCTGTGAATGGTTCACAGCTCAAATAATAGCAGTCAGTAACACACCTGTGGTCATGACTGAGCAGTGACAAATGAGGTCAATGAGTGGCGGGCAAAGTGTGCAACAGCAGATGGGGTTCTGAATGTGAAACTATATGCTGGACCTATAAGGTAGTTGGACATTAAGTGAACCTACAAGAACGGTGTCTCTAAACTAGCGGACAGTAGGCAGTGTTGGGGGTAGCACGACTCGGGGTAAGGAATTAGGAGGTGCGTTCATTGTATCCATTGCGTGGGGCAGCCGTGGCCTGGTTGTTAGGGAACTGAGCTTGTTACTGGCAGGTCATGACTTAAGTGCCCTTGAGTAAGGCGCCTAACCCTCAACTGCTCTCAGGGCGCCGTGGCTAGGTTCACTAGTTTGTGTTTCACTGCATGGATTGGGTTAAATGCGGAGAACAAATTCCTCTGTGTGCAAGCGCAGTGGCCAATAAAGTGATGATTCTAATTCAGTTGGTGTGTTCTCCCTGTGTCCGCGTGGGTTTCCTCCGGGTGCTCCGGTTTCCTCCCACAGTCCAAAAACACACGTTGCAGGTGGATTGGTGACTCAAAATGTCCGTAGGTGTGAGTGTGTGAGTGAATGTGTGAATGTGTGTGTGTTGCCCTGTGAAGGACTGGCGCCCCCTCCAGGGTGTATTCCCGCCTTGCGCCCAATGACTCCAGGTAGGCTCTGGACCCACCGCAACCCTGAACTGGATAAGGGTTACAGATAATGAATGAAAAGGTCAAAACCCCTCATGAGTCCAGGTTGTAGGGCAGAGGACAAATGTCCTAGGGTCTTGTGTTACTCAGAATCGTTTCTTTTTTATAGCAATTGCAACAAAAATAATGACTGAAACAAGCTGATGATTTCTCAGAAAGTGCACTTCCTACAACTATAATAAAATTACATCCAGACTATATCCATTAGATCGTAGATTATAGAAACCTAAGAACCAGTAGAATATACCCCCCCCCCCCCCAGGAACTTACTGAAATACTCTTCATACATAGCTTTAGTTACTCTTAGGTCACACAATAATATTAACTACATATGAATTACTTAAGTCAGACATTTCCTCTGTGTAAATTATCGATGCCTGTCCTCATACATCACTGTCAAGCACATGCACTAGCTCACTGACCAGCAGTGAAACTCAATGTAAGTCCGTGTGAAACTAAACCAAATGTTTGTTTTTTTGATAATTAACAGAAAAACTGTGGATTGAGAACTGTAGGGACTTTATGGAAGAAAGGAACAAAGAATGGGTAATGAACAGTGTGAGGAAAAGGTACTTGTGAAATATGGATGGGTGAAAAAAAATAAATCAATGAAGCACTGGAAAAAAACCCCAGCAGAGATTAAAAATTGACTAATGGTCAAGAAAGTCCAGAAATGAAGCTGTTTGTTGAACCAAATGTTAAGCCTTTTTCCATAAAGCAGTAGCAGCTCTAGCGCCCCCATCAGCAGGAAAGGGGCAATAGTATCTGTGTATTATAAGGAATTGTAGCATTTCATAATGTGATTATATCTATCTGTTATGAATTCACTAAGAAAATGAAGGGGTCCCACTCAGACAAGGTTAACTGACCCAAACAGTGACATCATGCCACCGTTCTTATTTTTTCATGTCGACACCATGTGCCCACTTGCCAAAATGCTGCCCGTGTCACTCTCACCTAAATGTGCCTCTCCCAGAAAATGAGACGATTTTGAGATGTGTCATTTGTAATGGATTTCTTTTTCAAATGACCTTTCCCATGGAGACCTTGGAGGGTTCCACCCGAGTGATGTGAGGAGCACCACTGGTACATACCTTTTCTCTGGCAGTGCCCATTCAGTTACCTAGCTTCCATTATTGGGCCTCAAAAGTAGTATCCATATCATTATCTCATTCCTGTAGCTGCTGCAGCTTTTTTTTTCTTGTTCTGCAGACGCCTGGAAGGCCTGATGAGTTATTCAGCAAGTTTTAACTACTCCAATTATGCAGATTACACAGCGATTACTTATCTTGGTCACTGGGATGCAGGGGTGAGACAGTCGGCATATTTTTTTTCTCCCGCTAATGCATCTTGGCATTGTCCACCATTTTGTAGGATGACTCATTGGGCTGATAAGCAGGTAAATCGATATTTTGACTTTCGCCAGTGGGTTTTTGTCTTACAGGAAAAACGGCGGTAATGGAGGAAGACTGTAAATAAGTGGAGGGTGGTGGTGGTGGGGGGAGTTCTTGACAAATGAATCCATTAACATTTCCCTGTGTCGCCCGGCGTGGAGATTTGCCGTTTATGGGGCAGAAAAAAAACAGGCCTGTAAATCTGAGCGGCTGTCCGCCGAGTGCCGCGCGAGAGCCCCTGCCCCGGAATAGGCCGCCCATGATGCGGCACTTTATCTCGGCCAGAAATGGCATCTTTATCTGCCGAAATTAAGTTTTGATTCCTTGCCACATACGGTGCCGCAAATCACTTTTAACACTGATATCAAGAGGCGCCCATAAAAACGCCTCCAGCGATGGAAAAACGAAGGCGACCTCGCAGTGGGGTGTGGGTGAGGGTTGGGGGGTGGGGGTGGTGTATTCTGTAGCATCCTCTCCTCTGTTGTCTCCAGCCAGGATTCTTCCCAGTAGTGTGATTCACCTGTGTCTAATCCTAGTGAGGGAAAGAGCAGTGGGGGTCTCTAAAAAAGGCAGGAATGTAGAAATATTTTAGGTAAAGACATTTTCAGGCACAGATATATCACATACATTGTGACGTCATGTTAAAAAAGTCATTTTTTATTATTTTATTCGCACTTGATTAGTGAGATTCTGAAAATTTATAAACAAAAAAGTCAGCACACATTTATACAACAATGTTTTAGAGCCACTTATAGCTATAACACGGCACGGTGGTGCAGCAGGTTAGTGTCGCAGTCACACAGCTCCAGGGGCCTGGAGGTTGTGGGTTCGATTCCCGCTCCGGGTGACTGTCTGTGAGGAGTGTGGTGTGTTCTCCCTGTGTCCGCGTTGGTTTCCTCCGGGTGACTGTTTGTGAGGAGTTGGTGTGTTCTCCCTGTGTCCGCGTGGGTTTCCTCCGGGTGACTGTCTGTGAGGAGTTGGTGTGTTCTCCCTGTGTCCGCGTGGGTTTCCTCCTGGTGCTCCGGTTTCCTCCCACAGTCCAAAATCACACGTTGGTAGGTGACTCAAAAATGTCCGTAAGTGTGAGTGTGTGTGTTGCCCTGTGAAGGACTGGCGCCCCCTCCAGGGTGTATTCTCGCCTTGCACCCAATGATTCCAGATAGGCTCTGGACCCACCGCGACCCTGAAATGGATAAGGGGTACAGATAATGGATGGATGGATGCTTTCCCATTCTCAATGTTTTCAAAGCCGAGGTGTTTGCCCTTTTAAATTCAGTGTACACAAGTACAACAAGAGGCTAGAAACACTCCTGCTGAAACAAACATAACTCCATAAGGTCCAAAAATTACAAACAACAGGCTTTTGTTTTTGTTTAACACTAATCTCTAACACTTTACCCTAACTCTAATCTTATCCCTAAACATAACCTTAACCCTCAACTTAAACAGTAAGATCAAAAATATTCAAAAAGGAACAGTTTTGTTTGGGATTAATGCTATTGTTAAGAGCCAACCCTGAAACTATACTTTGAGTCTGTTAATAAAACTTAAACATAACTTTAAACTTAACTCAACTCTAAAATGAGAAATATTAGTGCGTTGTGTTTGTGTAACACTGTCACTAAATGAAAACTGCACTATTTTTGAAGCCCAGATATTATACCTGCTCAGTTGTTACATAATTCATTACAAAAAATAAACTGTAATGAATGATTATGTAATAACTCTGGGGTAAAACCTTGAGCTGAAAATATTTACATATGTTTGGAGGTCTTAATAAAACACAGCAAGAACATGGTTTGTGTCCCTCTCGGGTATTCAAGGGAGCAAACCTAGAAATCTAAGTGGCAGAATTAATGCTGAGGGCTTGAAAAATATTGGCTTTTGACACATTAGTCAAAGTTGTGAAGACCCCAGCCTTATCTTTTGGCTTTTAAGATTCTGCTCCATAAACCAGGCTTTTGCGAGACAGTTCTTTTCAGTGATATGTATTTTTTAACAGCAAGAACCGGGTTTACGTCCCTCCTGGGTAGTGAAGTGAACAACCCTGGAACAAAACGAAAGACATACCATAAGATTACCACATTCTTTACTGCATAATGGACACGAGAAGGAGACAGATAAACGCCGTCCCATAAGACGGACCCTCATGAATGAGCAGGAGTGCCTGCTGGATAACACGTTTTTTTTTCACCCCCATAATTGACACAGTGGTAAAACTGTTAAAGATCCATTATCCGTTAATGAATTGTGCCAGGATTAATCAGACAAGGGCGTAGAGTGGGGTGGGGGGCGGGGGGTGAGGGAGGGCACGTTAGGGAGGTAGACAGAACAAAGAGACGGATCACGCCTCGAGCGTCTGTTCCTTCCGATCTCGGGATCGCAGGAGTCCATCTACCCGGCCTCTACTTTCTTACGTGAGTTTGCTCGGCACCTGCCACTCAGATGTGTTGTCATGATGAAAAGCCTGTCAGTCATTGGCCCGATATCTCCATCCCTCGCTTAACAAAGACATTAACAGTCGCCGTCCTTGAAGATACTCATCAATCTTTTTCCCCGGCCTGAAAAAACTGCTGATTCTGGGCCGTACCCGGAGTCGACGAACTGAAACAGGTCTCAAACTAACCCAGGTTCTGACGTACGGCTTCAGAAAATCTAATTTAAATTGGAAATATATTCTGCCCATAAACCTTGACTGGCCCCATACCCCCCCCTTTTACCTTTCTCAGGGACATGGGAAGTGCTGCAGGACCCCCTGCTTTTAGGGTTGTTAGAAATTCAACTGCTAAAAAATTATTATAATAAAATTCAAAATGATTCGAATAAGATGTTATTTCAAAAACATAAAGTCACTACTTTTAAAACGTGATTTTAAAACGTATTTACACATAATTTACCGAAGTGTAACCACAGAAACAATCTTGGCCAGTTGATCCAAAACGTAATAAAAATGTTGTGGAAGTGTGGGAAATCCAATAATATCGAGGAAATCCACAGTTTCCCTGTCACTGTGATGTTATCAGAAAACCTCATCATCCTCAAGGACTCAGTTTCTGATCCACAGCGGATAATGTGCATGTGTTTCTGCTGTGGGAATCTGGGGCCTGAAAGTCCAGTGACTTAATGCTCGATATACAGTGCCCATCAAAAGTTTGGACACACCCACTCAAGGAAGGGTTTCCTTTGTTTTGGGCCATTTTCCACATGTTGTGAATGTACAGCACCAGTCAAAAGTTTGGACATCTTCTCATTCCATGGTTTTTCTTTGTTTTTTTTTTCAATCAAAATGGATGAAACTATATTGAAACTGTAAAGTAACACATACAGAATCATGTAGTAAACAAAAAAAGTGTTAAAGAAACAAAGAATATGTTTTACACTTTAGATTCTTAAAAGAAGCCCCCTGTTGCTTTGATGACAGCTTCACACACTCTCTCCGTTCTCTCAGTCGGCTTCATGAGGTCGTCACCTGGAACGATTTCAGTGAACAGCTGTGGCCTCGTCAAGAGTTAATTTGTAGAAATGCCAATGTGTTTGAGTCTGTAACTTGGGTTGTACAGAGGTAGGCTCTGGTACACAGCTCTATACAGTGAACAGCCCTATTCCACCACACTCCTCACAGACAGTCACCCGGAGGAAACCCATATAGACACAGGGAGAATACACCACACTCCTCACAGTCACCTGGAGGAAACCCACACAGACACAGGGAGAACACACCACACTCCTCACAGACAGTCACCTGGAGGAAACCCATATAGACACAGGGAGAATACACCACACTCCTCACAGACAGTCACCTGGAGGAAACCCACACAGACACAGGGAGAACACACCACACTCCTCACAGACAGTCACCCGGAGCTGGAATCGAACCCACAACCTCCAGGTCCCTGAAGCTGTGTGACTGTGACACTAACCTGCTGCACCACCATGCCACCCGAATGGGAAAGCAGTTACAGACAATGAATGAATGAATTAATGATTTAATAGTCAAGTGGGTATTACTCTGCAGTGGATGAGAAATAAAGAACAAACACTACAAGCATTTGTAATTGTATTCCTCTTGTTTATGTGCTCTTTGGGAATTTGGGGAAAAAATCAAATAAAAACAGAAACATTATCAAGTTTTTGAGCTTTTGTTATAAATGTCCACATGGAGAGTTAGCATAAATAGACTATCATTGATGTCCAAAGAAAAATCAAAAATCAAAAATCAAAAACAGGAGAAAGAAAAAAACCTTAACTTTCAGCAGAAATCAAAGAGCAATTTTGGAGCATTTCTATTAGTCAATTCATCTTGAAACTTTCACACAATGTTAAGGACAGCTGCTGTGTTCAAATGATGTTGTAAAATAAATATCAACAAATATGGTGGTGCAATATGTATTTTTGGAAATGTATATGGTTATATGTATAATATTATATAGGGCGGCATGGTTGCACAGCAGGTAGGTGTCGCAGTCACACAGCTCCAGGGGCCTGGAGGTTGTGGGTTCGATTCCCGCGCCGGGTGACTGTCTGTGAGGAGTTTGGTGTGTTCTCCCTGTGTCTGTGTGGGTTTATTCCGGGTGACTGTCTGTGAGGAGTTTGGTGTGTTCTTCCTGTGCCTGCGTGGGTTTCCTCCGGGTGACTGTCTGTGAGGAGTTTGGTGTGTTCTCCCTGTGTCTGTGTGGGTTTATTCCGGGTGACTGTCTGTGAGGAGTGTGGTGTGTTCTCCCTGTGCCTGCGTGGGTTTCCTCCCACAGTCCAAAAACACACGGTGGTAGGTGGATTGGCGACTCAGAAGTATCCGTAGGTGTAAATGTGTCTGTGTGTGTCTGTGTTGCCCTGTGAAGGACTCGCGCCCCCCCCAGGGTGTATTCCTGCCTAATGAATGAATGAATGAATGAATAATATTATATGTGTATGTGTGTGTGGCTACAACCAACATAACATAAGCTGACATTAACTGGCGCTGTCTGAAAGCGTTACCTGCTCAAACTTTTGGAAAGGCACTGGGGCATTATGGGATACGTAGTACTTAAAATGTGCGAATACTGCCACTGTCACTGTGGTGGAACCCTCAACGGTGCATGTACTGTACCTTTTATTATGGGGCCATAATTGTACCATATTCTATTATAATTTTAGATTTCAAAGTTGTGTTGATTTCATACGCCCCGCTTCATCTCCAGGACTTATATTATGCTCTTTTATTTGACCCAGTTCTATAATGAAATCTCACAAATATTCACCTCTGTTTCTGGAGAAGAGAATGTAATGTACCTTTAGGGAACAAAACCAGACTTTAAAATCACTTCTGTACCTTTTAAGGTAACTTTAGTGACCAATAAAGTACCTTTTTTCCTGAGTGCGCACACGAACATTTCACTGGGTCACGTGGCAGTTATATTTGGTACAAAAGTTCAGATCCTTAATGATCTTTGAGTAAAATATGTAGATAATCACCTGCAGACCAGGCTGAAAGAACACGCCATGGAACAGACCTGTCCGGGTTTCTGGACTACAGCAAGGCCCCGGTTAGGAAACCCAAATGATATGGCTGCGTCTTCTATAGCTCAGTGGTTTTAAAGCCGTACTGCATTAATTCTGCCCTCTACAGGCTCTGGGAATCGAGGCGGGGGGATGTAGTGTTTTAAGTCCCTGGCATCTTCTCGTCTTTCATTAGTAACACACTCCTCTCTGTAGTTCCAAGTAAATAAATATGTTCACAGAGCAATAAACGCAAGGATGAGCTCTAGCCCACCGAGTGTGTTATTCAGCCTCCGATGCATCAATATACTCCCACCAGGTTTAGTCACCTTAGCGCAGAGAAAATAAACATGGTATTTTAGAAATTAGACCTTGCGTGACATACCCGCATTGATATCCCGCTTTATGAAATGAAAATGGAAATAACACGGGGAGCAGAGGGAAAGAGTAATAATGCTGATAATAATAAGAGTAATAACAATAATAACGACCTCCATTTTCCACCTAAATACATTCACCTGAAGCAGATGTTATCCCATCGATTTTCAAATTACCATACTAATGCCCAGAGGCCGCCCATGTCATAACCGCCTTCACTTTTTTGGGCTGACTTTTAATTGGCTCACCTGAGTAATGGGCGGCAGGAGACCCTCGGCACGCTCAGACTCCCCTGGTCCGTCGAAGCCTCAGCCGAAAAGCAATTTCCACCTCCGTTCTAATTCAAATTGAAATGCCAGAGAGCTGTCAGCCACTCATTCACATCATTGTTCGTTCCTCAACAGGTGAGCCGACGAGGACGCCCGTGCTTACTTAAATTACATTTGGAAAGACCCCCATTTAGCCCTCCATCTCGTTAGACACAGAAACTGATTGCCGCTGATTTGTTTCTGGATGAAAGTAGCTTGAGGTTTTGAATCTTCGCTAGTTTCCAGCAAATGTACAATATTCAAACGTACTCCAAAAGTGTCAAGTAATAAATATTATATTCACACCATATTTACCATTTAGAAATCACTATCATCATCCAGAAATGATTTGAAGAAGCCCATCATTCGTCCACTTTACAAATTACTGAACCTGTTCTTCTGGGTCTGTTTGGATTTTTCCAATGCAAAGGTGCTGCAAAGGGTTATTTGACTGATGCCATGGAAGAACCACTTCGTGTTCCATAATGAAACTTTTTTCGCTGAGAAGGTTTACATTGGTAAAGAACCTATACATTAAGTGACGTTTCTTTAAACCGGTTCTTCACACTCAGTTTAACATGCCTCTTTAACACGACTCTTTCATTCTTTATGGGAAAGGGTATAGAACAGTGTACAGTTAATAGTATAGTCCACTAACAAAATAACAAGTGAAATACCATAAGTTCAAATTCTTCTCCGGTGCAGGGCGATCCAAACACAGTAACATGGTGCTGTTTATCAGTGTTTCGTTTTGAGAAATTCATTCATTCATTCATTATCTGTAAGCGCTTATCCAATTCAGGGTCGCGGGAATACACCCTGGAGGGGGCGCCAGTCCTTCACAGGGCAACACAGACACACACACACATTCACTCACACACTCACGCCTACGGACACTTTTGAGTCGCCAATCCACCTACCAACATGTGTTTTTGGACTGTGGGAGGAAACCGGAGCACCCGGAGGAAACCCACGCAGACACAGAGAGAACACACCAACTCCTCACAGACAGTCACCCGGAGGAAACCCACGCAGACACAAAGAGAACACACCAACTCCTCACAGATAGTCACCCGGATGAAACCCACGCAGACACAGAAAGAACACACCACACTCCTCACAGACAGCCACCTGGAGGAAACCCACGCGGACACAGGGAGAACACACCACACTCCTCACAGACAGTCACCCGGAGCGGGAATCGAACCCACAACCTCCAGGTCCCTGGAGCTGTGTGACTGCAACACCTACCTGCTGCACCACCGTGCCGATAAGCGTTACACAGACCTGGGAAATCTTGTTACATCACTTGCTGTGAAAATGTGTTTACAACAAATAGCAGATCCTTTAAACACCACAAGCCAATTTCTATTGGAGCACAGCTGATGAAGGACTTCTGTTTGACCTCTACACTCACTGTCCATTCTCTCAGCTCCACTGACCATACAAGGGCACTTCATCATTCTACAATTACAGACTGTAGTCCATCTGTAGCTCTGAATACTTGGCCTGGACCCTTTCACCTTGTTCTTTAATGATCTGGACTAGAGCTGGACGATGTGGCCAAAATTTATATCACAATATTTTTCTCAGTTTCCGTTAATACAATGTAATTCTGATATCGATACGAAGAATTAAAAAAGTCACAGATAAACTACGAAGAACTGAAAACAACATGATATCACCATCAAACAAAAACCTCTTGGTTTTGTCAGTGTTAATATTTTTAAACTAACTTTAAAATTGAGTGCAATTAACTGACTACAGCACCCTGTAATTAACATCAGTCAGTGGTGGGTCATTCTCTGATGTAATAGCAGTATCTTCGTGATGTGCATTCTTTAATTCATTCATACATTCTTCGTCTTTATGTTTAACACACACAGACAGTTAAATAAACACTTTTCTATATGATATTAGTAATAAACTTGTGTTAACTGCTTTACAACATAGACATTACACTGCGATTACAACATAACGTTGCTGCCCTTTAATCAGACCTGCTGTAGACGCCGAGCAGAGCACCAGGAACTGTGACGCAGTATCTCTAGCCTTTACGACCCACATTTCTAAGTGCGGTGTTCTGGTTGATTAAGACGGCAGCTATGGGGGGCATAAAGTGGAAATTGCGGGAGATGGAGTGGCAGATTAGAGCAGCCTACCTTTGCTCGCCTTGCCATGCTCCTCCTTATTGGGGACGTTGAGCGGAGGAAATGATGTCAAGGTGAGTCACCTCTGGTGCTCTATGGGAGCGAAGGGAGGCATTACTCAAGCCGACTCCACACTTGTTCTGCCCTGCGTTCTCACCAGGGAGCTGTGTTTCTTTTAGGACCAGGAAATGAGCAGGTCATCAAACTGGGTTCATGAGCTTGGGTCCAACAATGTAGCTGCACTGTATGTCTTCAGTAAAGGGGAATTAGCTGTGGAGGAAGCTCTGCTTGTTGTTTATAGACAGAGGACATGGGTATTTCAGGAGTAGTTTACCCACTTGCCAGTGTACCGAGGGAAAGTTAGAGTTATGGTCCACAGGGGGACACTTTCCTAGAGCCCTCAAGCTTAAAAATGATTTGACACTGCCCTCTGCTTCTTAGCATTAAAGGCTAAGTCGTCGTGACAGCTAATGTCAGCTCACGACATCTTTTGGAACATTGTTGATGTGATCTAACACAGGCTGACAATAATAGGCTGTGTCAGGGCCCAGACTTTCTCAAGCCAGCTGTGTTTTCTCATGTACAACGATAGGGGTTAAGGGGGGTTGTTGGTGGAGACATCTTTATATATCTATATCTGAGGCTTTGTATTCTCCTCCAAGCGTGTTGAACTCTTGTGTAGGCAGTAATTAGTACAGTCCAATATTTCTACAATATGATTCGTAGTTATTATTATTTAGTTAGTTATTACTAGTTAGCTCCTATCCACTAGTGGCACTGTTTTGCTAAATCCACACATACTCTCTGTGAAGAACCCATAGAAGGATCACAAACACAGAGCTGTAAACTGTTGTGGAAGAACTCTACACAATCCTGTGACATCAGAGCTTTGGTGCATAGGTCTAAGCTCATGTGTGTATTTATGATTTATGGCTAAGATTTTTAAGGGTTAGGGTTGGGGTAGGGCTAGTCTCAGCCACAGATGCTCCGCCCACAAGTTGAAGGAAAGTCTCATACTTTCAGTGCAGTAAGTTAGCCTCACAGTCAGGATTCTGCCAGTTGCGGTCTGATTGGTTATCTGGCTTCCTCTATACATCATGCCTAAATAGCAGACTTGTGATTGGTCCTTTGGTATATCTGTTCCTGCAGTAGTAGGCAGTTCTTGGTAAAGTCAGGTGACAAAAAGTACTCTCCCTACCAATGCGAGACTAGGGTAGGGGTTAAAGTTAGGTTTGAGTTTAGGTGCAGGATTAAGGCTTGGTTGAAAGTGATAGGTGTGGCAGGGCTGTTTAGATAGGGTCAAAAATGTGCTGTGTTGTTTCATCCTTGTGGTATTTTTGCTAAAGCAGGTCATAAACGTTTCATTATGATCAAGGGAGGCTAAGCTTGGACTGAGGCTTTCTCTCTCTCTCCTTCCCCTAACAACTCAGAATCAACAACACAGAAACAATAGGTCTAATGACATCACTGATTAAGAACCCAGAACTGCGTTATAAAGTGTCCCTTTAACTTGTGATGGCTCAGTGATTAAGGCAAAGCTCAGACAACTGTGCCATTTGGGAAACTGCAGAAGCACTGATAAAAAATATGTTGTTGATAGTGCCACTGTGGCCACAGCAGCCTTCAAATGAAATTCCGCTACATGTTCATAAGGCCTATGAACTGTATCTCCGTTCTGCCTCAGCGGGGCTCTGGCAGATGGCTTTAATGTGTGGCTCAGGTCTTTCCAACACAGTCCAATCAACAGCCATAATATCAAAGACAAGTCAGCAGTCCTGCCATTGTAAACCCATCACAATATGGGGGTCTTTGATACCCGACATCTTCATGGACACATTCGTACGCCAGCTCTGTGAAACTACACAGCCCCTCGGCTAGAACTTCCCTCTCCAGCATGACCAAAGCCTGGCTCTCTTTAATCTGTGTAAGTGACAACTCAGAAAAGCACATTTCCATGGGAGGCGGGGATCTGCCTGGGTGGCCAGCTTGTAGAGTCGCATACATGGCACTGAGGGCGGTATTGGTTGTGTCTCTCAGGGCTGGTTTCTAAGGGGGTACCATTATACACTAAAGGTATTTCTTTGTTGGGCCCACCACAAATAAAGTCCGACTTAGGGTCTTAATTAAAACGTCAGCAGAAAACGTTCGAGATGTTTGATGTTTCCTAATTTCTTTTAAAACTAATGACTCTAATAGGTAGTTTGTCCCATTACACACAGCTGCTGCTGTTCTGGAATGGCTTTAGACTTGATGGTTTAACATTACTGTGAGGATCTGATGGTTTTAAGCCAGCAGAAAGTTAGTGAGGTCATGTATTTTTGAAGAAATTAATAATGTTCAATCTTTATCAATTTAGCAAGCAAAGATTCACTCCTCCACTGTTCAATGCGGGAAGGCTGGAAACCACAGATGCTCGGCATTAAGCATGGCGGGTTTAGGCTTATGTGACGCTGTTCCAGATTGTTCCGTTTCCAACTGTGTATGCTAAACAGAACACCTATGCTAGGTAGGTTATCAGCTTTGGTCCCCTGATGTCATTATGATAACATCATGTAATGAGAATAGAAAATTAATTGAGTGAATAGGGCTGAAAACTAGCCCTTCTGCTCCTCACTGCTGACTGCTCAGGTAGGGGACACTCTGCAACTGTAGGGGGAGCCCAAAAGAAAAAATACCAAATGTTCATAGTGTTCATTTAAAGGAACAGGAGCTGAAACCAGCGGTTCTGAACAGGACACTTTGGCCTGGGGCATGGCACTGCTGTGGTGTTTAATCCTTGTGGTATTTTGGTATTTGAGTATAATTTTTCACCTTTAACATCTCTATATAATTATGCAAGTAAATGTACATAAAAATATTGTCACTGTCCAATCAAAAACATATCCCCAAACTACAAATATACAGGAGAAGGAAAAAAACCTTAAATTTAAATGGAAGTAAATGTAAAAAGCTTTAATTCCAAGTAATTTTGGAGCATTTCTATTTGTTCATTCACCATTAAACAGCGGCTTTGCTCAAACGATGGGGTAAACTAAGAATCCACCAAAACAGAGATACATGTTTCTGATTGGAGAGTGACAATATGCAGTAAATGTCAGTGTTATTGTATCAGTTACACTACTGTGGCATTGCACTGAACTAATCGTGTACAATCAATTTTCAGCAAAGTAAAGAGAATAGCTCTGGACTTCTGAGGGTTAACTCTTAGCAGATGAAACCCGACCAACATCAAAGAGTCTGGGGTTTATTCACAACAGCAGCTGGTATGTTTTTGCTTTGAGTTAATGCTGTGATTTTACTGTAGTTGAAAGGCCTACTGTACACTAAAGCCATCCATCAGGACTTGCTGAAACAGCACTGCGGTTAGGAGTGGGTTTTACTACAACAGAACACGGTGCATATACATATTACATACATATTTCAGCTCTTTATTAACTGACCTTATAGAACTGTAGCCTTTTGTATGGAACTACAAAGAACAACTCCAAATATTTCAATTCAAACATCTAAACACCAACATTAAACTGGTCACAGTGCAGGTATGATCTGGTTGGTGGATCAGACACAGCAATGCAGTTTGGAGTTTTTAAACACTGTGTCCACTCACTGTCCAGTCTATTAGATACACCTATGTTGTTGGTCCAAACTGTAAACAGTTTGTGTTGTGTGTCCTCTAGTCCTTCATCCCTGGACACAGGACACTGTCCATGGGAGGTCGTTAGCTGGATATTTTTGGTGGGTGGATTATTCTCTATCCAGCATTGACACTAGGGGGTTTAAAAACTCCAGCACCACTTGCTGAGTCTGATCCACTCTACCAGTGTAACATATCCTGTAGGGTTTCTGACCAGAGTCAACAGTCTGTAATTGTATCTATACTAAAGTAGGCCCAATGTATAGCCACAGATGTATTGTGGGCCCATTGTATACACACAGCCCTTAGGTAATCTCCATAGAAAAGCATGAAACGGAATCAGAGCAGCTGCACATGTGCCTAAGGTCACCATTCATAAAGCTAGCTCTGGGCTAGTGGAGTACAAAGCCCACTTGGATTGTGCTGTGGAAGACTGGAACTGTTTGCTCTGGAATGATGGTGCTCTGTTCAGTAGCTGTGGGACGAGTGGAAGTGCCAGAACTAATCATCCAACTTCAGAACCCAAACTCACTAATTCTCTCATGGCTGAATACCATTCAAGCCTCACAGCAATGTTTTAATATCTAGTCTAAAGCTTTCCCAGAAGAGTAGAAGCTGTTACAGCTGCAAAGAGGGAAGCAAACTATCAATAAATACTCTTGGTTTCAGAGGAAGTGTTGGATGAGCAGGTCAACACTGTGTGGAATGCGACTGTTTAACCATAAACAGATAGAAACGGAATGCTTAGTTTTATGTTACCACAAATGCAGCCATATAAACGCAGCTTGCCAACAAAGATAGGGAAGATTGATGAGGGCATATAGCTACACATACACACACACGCACACTTCTTATCATACCTTCAGGCATCAGAACCAAGGCCCCACAGAGCAAAAAGGACTGACTCACTTCAGTATCCCGAGCCTGTGCCTCTCTTCCTGTCATAATTATCGATTTTGTCTCGTCAATAGAGAGCATTTTTTGTCAGTAATTAGCATTAGCTCTAAATGAATATCAGGAGAACTGTGATAAGGAGAGCAAATGTACTTAAAGGGGGTGGTGGTTTTGGTGATTAGATTCCAGAGAGGCTCGCTGCTATAGATCAGACCCAGGGGTAAAACATTAACAAGAAGAATGCTGCCTCCACTCTACATTTGATGAACTGACCACTGTGGCTACTTGGAAAATAAGACAGATTTGGTTAAGAAAGCTCTTCATTATAATAAGGCATAGGGAGTTTACTTAGCATTACATTTGCATCCAAAAGCTGTATATGACTATACCATTTTAAATTCTGTTCTTTATAATAAGGACATACCTTCTGAAATGTCTGTGGCGGTTAATGAAAAACAATCCATTCTGAGTCATTTTGGAGCATTTCTATTGGTCGGGTCAACGTGGATTTTTTTTCTTACAATGTGGTGTTTTCACATTCAGACAAAAAAATGGAGATACAAGGTTATGTTTTGACAGTGACGATGGACATATTGAGACAATGAAAACAAAATAATAAATACACACACACACACACAAACATTAGTCATCATATTGCTATATTTATTATATCTTATTTGAGCAAGTCCCTTATTAACTCACTATGTTTTATTTTATTTATTAAAAAATAATTAATTCACAAATTTAAAATAATATTCTCCTCACATTATATAGAATGAACCAAGAAAAAAATTTGTTGCTTCTGTCCTTTAATGTTGAGGCCATGAGCCTAATGTTGCTAACATGTCTAACACCAACTGTTTACCATGGCTAACTACAGACTTCGGCTTCTCTGTGAGGTTTTGTTCAATTTTATGGTTCACAAAAAGTCCTACTATGATTCAACCATATCACTGTCTTAAAAAAGGTTTAAGAGAAGTTTTGAGGATGTATATAATAGCTCGAAGTGTCTGATTTGTATTGTTAGCAACATTAGCCTAGCCAACATTGTTAGCCCTAGCCAAATTTCAAAACACCAAAACAAGTCTTGGCTGATCTACCTCCGGGGTGGGTGGCAAATGTTATATGTTCCTTTTTCAGCCAAAGCATTCCTGTAAGAACATCCAAAACCATATCTGCAGTAATGAAAAACAGTAAAACAGACAACTGTTTTCCGGGATGCCTCGCCTGCAAGTTTCTCTTCTCCTATTACGTCTCAGTTTGTAACACTGAAGTTGTTGGAAGCTCTGTCCAAAAAACTAACACCGAATGCACAGTAAAGACAGTCCACCATTACAGTCAATATTAAACATAAGTGACTGTAAAATGGCTGCTACTCATTTTAACCACAACTAATCAAAACAGGCTACTGTCACAAAATTTTGAGTTCTCCTGGATCCAGGTCATAATACATGTTTTGCTGATTTTCTAAATGAAAAATAAGTTAAAATATTCTTAACAGAAAATACTTATATATAGTAATATATAGTAATTTATATATAGGAATTGGTAATGCATCGATACTGATTTTATTATTTATTAAATTTAACATAAGAAAAAATAAAACTTAGCTTGTATTAGTGTTATGGAAATGATATATAAGAAACATTATTTTTTACAGTTATATATTATGTTTATAGTTGTTTAGGCTAATTTTAGATTTTGATTTATATATATATTGCTCAGGAAATAACAAATATTTCACACAAAAATGAGCCATAAAAATGTCATAGTTTAGAGACAGAGTTACCAACTTATTTTCATTTAGAAAAACATGTATTCTGAGTGGGGGTGCCTAAACTTTTGCATACAGTTGTCTACATTCCATTACGTCCGAATATAAATCACAGTAAAACGACTGCCTGCCATTTATTGCGTGTTTTAAGCTCTGCCAATCAATACACTTGACCAGGTGGATATCGCCTGCGTTCCGTTAATCCGGACCTGGTTTTACAGCGAGTCGCTTGTATTTGGTTTGGTGAAAGGAGCATGGCACTAGCGAGCGTTGATTTTGCTCTCCACCTGTTTTGCGACAAACCACGTACCCCCCGCGCTGGGATTGGCTGCTAAGTTATATTATGTGTGGGAATTGTTAGCTTATCACAGCACACTAGAGTAGAAGGCCGTAGCCAATCACAACTCACTAAAGGCGGGACTTGCCCGAAAACAGGTCTGGAACGAAATAACCGCCAGCGCTGAACACTGCGCTTCGAACCTCTCCATCAGAACGCGAGGCGCGCGCGAGACGTTCCACGTTCGTGGCGAGTGAAGAAGCCGTTAAAGCCGTTGAGGAGAACAAAGTTGCGAGCGAAACGAGAAAGCCGCTGACTGAACATGACCTTAAACCTGGAGGGGTGACATATTTACACCGATTTTCTCACATAAAATCAAACGAGAAAACGTGCAAACGGCTGTCGCGAGCCTACGCTGTGGAGGATATTTTACTCGCCGTTTGAAGGAGGCGGGAAGCGCGTGGCTCCGCTGAGGAGATTTTTTTCAACGAGAAATATCTGGGGAAGGTGTTTGATTTTTAGACATTTTGCCTCTCTTGACCCAAGTTCAGGCTCCGCCGAAACAGAGCGTGTGAAAACCGTCAGGTCGACGGATTTTCACTCGACTTTTTCGCTCGTATCGATGGGGAAAAGTGAAAAGACTGCGAAAGGGCGAAGAAGGGGAACTGGATTCTTACCGCAGATGAGCACCGTGTCCGTTTTTGTGCTCGCCGTCTTCGTCCACGTCGCTGTAGCTCAAGGTAAAACGACCAAAACAACCCTCTTATGCTAACCTCCCGACGCTAATAGACTAATGAATGACCGCCTGAGGTGGCGGTAAGCTGCCTGGTGAAACAAAAGTTAAGCGGTGCCCAACGACTTTTATAGCACTAGATAAATAAATAGAAAATAAAATGTATACCTTTGAAATTAAACTATGAGATGGCGCTGTGGGATCTCGGACTCTAAAGTTTTGAGGGTCACAGAGCAGGGGCTAATAATAATATATTTGCATCCTTGCATAATAGCTTCATTTAAAATAAATAATAAAAAACCGTCTCGATTGTATTTACTCTAACGCAGCTGACAGGAAAATTCAATAATCTCACCACTTTCACTCATTTTAATTTTGGGAAACTCAGTCTTTTAGAAACGGATTTTGAAGTTGTGGAATTTATTTTTCTCTAAAGTGCAGAAACTTAGCAGCAAAAAAACAAAAGCCATCCTTCTGTTAAAATCGTTTCGCCTTGATAAATAATACTTTTTTAAAATTGTAATTATTAACATTTTAGTCACATTATATTTTCATTTAAAACATTTTCTTAATGTGTTTAGGACATAATGTGTCTAGTATATTCCTCTTAGTTTCCAATAATAACATAAAAGTAGAAATATGTGTTCCTATTATTATTATTAGTGGTAGTAGTATTATTATATTAATTATTATTATTATTACCATCGTTATGCAAATTAGCCCAGTGGTGCGAATGATTGCCATTGTTCTGTGAGCAAAAATATATTTATAAATGTACACAAATGTACAGACTCTGCATGTGGTCCAGTAGGACATGTACAGTATTTCACCCTACAGTAAGCTCACCCGTGACCATATTTAGTCTTATCTTCAGTCCTTTGGTTTTTAATATCAATAATAAAAGTTTTTGAAGCGCTCGGGCGGCTCGCGGCGACACGGTCCGCGCTTAACGGAGCTGAACAAGCCACGGAGCACGACGCCGCGGAGCAGTGTAACGCAGTGCTCTTGTTTTCGTTTGATTTATTTATTATATTTCTATTTATAATGATGAAATGTAGTGATGATGAAGGCTTGCTTTTTTTTTTAAAACGGATTATTATTATAAACCTTTAATAGTACTACTCTAATAGTGTGTAGTAGAAGTGAATAATCTAGGCTTTTCATATACGTATACTAAGGCCTTTGTATAAAAGCAATACAACCTGATATTAACACATTACTGAAAGAACAACGATGCTGAAATGTTATAGATGCATGTTCTCACATGGCTTCAATGGCAGGTTTGCTAGCATTTGCATCAGGCAACAGAATGAGTCTATAGCCGTTATCTATGCTCCTGGAAGCATATCTGGGGGGAGCATTTACACATACAGATCCTAGGTTGCACTCCTTTAGCTATATATAGTGTTGTCCTTTTCCAGTAACCCACCTTGAGATAATAAGGTGTGAGAGCACGTTAGTAGTAAGAGCATGATCCCTAGTGCTCCTCCAGCTGAAAACCTTCATATCCATGTTTGTTTTGAAAGGGATATTATGTATATTTAATCAAGAAGACTCTAAAATCATCAGAAATCTGTGTCTTAGGCCATTTCCTCACTTTCCTCTACCTGCTCCCATCAATAATTCAGAACCAAAATCTTGCTGTGTGTACTTTTGTAATGCTTGATATTTTTGTGTCTTGCATTTCCTGTGTGGTTTGTGTTTTGAAGCTTATTTAGCGTGCCGCTGTGTACAGTTACGTTTCCCCAGAACAACTTAGGTTTCAGCTTATGGCTAATTATCGCTAACGTGTCAAGTTTCTGAGTGTTGTGTAGTCCAGACGTCGCATTAACGCAAAAAAATGTTGATGCAGCTAGCCCTCAAGCAGTTAAATGGGAGTCTTTTGGGGCCCCAGTTTAAGGGATAGAGCTGATAGTTATCTGGGTAAACACTTTCAGTCATCTTCTTGACATAGAGGGACAGCGTATAGACCCTCTCTCCCGTTAAAAGCCAGTTTGCTAAATCTCATCCTGAGCGATGTTTGACTAGAGGCTTAAATTCTCCCGGAGTGGAGTTATGAGACAGTTTGGGTGTGCATTCCTGTCCCGTGCAGGTGGCCGGATCCTGCTGATCTTGTAGTTATGGAGATCACTGAAAAATGCAATTTTACCAATTCCAGAGCACTAAGCTAGGAATTGCACTGTGCTCTTTGTTGTATTGTTGAATTTACTTTGTTGTGCCCCCAGGAAAAGCATCAGAAATAGTGTTTATTTTTGTCTGGGCTGTACCTACCACCATTAACCTAAGAACAAAAATGTTATCAGGATATAGATATTCCATGTGGGCATAGGATTGGTAGCAACCTTATCCAGAAAGGCATAGCCCCCCTCTACAGTCCTGCATAGTTAATGAGTAACATGGAAAAGTAGGAAAGCTACCCAGCTCCAGTTTCTGAAGGGCACAGCAGGATGACATAATCTCCCCCCATTCCTGAACCCCTCAGAGGCCAATGGCATTGACTACAAAGGCAACACGAACCAGGTCGCACCGTGTCCATTAAGAAGTCGATATTTAGGGAGAACATTGTTTTGCGTCTAATTAATGGGCCTCGTGTTTTTTTTAGATCTTGTTGAGCCGTACACATTCCCAAATCACATGGGAATCTCTTTATGGCTAAAGTACCTTCCAATTTAGTTATTCCAGAGTTGCTCTGCTTGAGCAGCCGCTGCTATTATACGCTGTAGGTCCTCTTCCTCCTCCTCCTCTCTGCTCCCTTCTCTTTAGCCTTTTCCATCACCCCTCTAATTTTCCACTCGTGATACACTTGTTTTAATCAAGTGTGCGGAATCCAGCTTAGAGTGGATAAGAAATTGAAACGTTGAATCCCAGCTCGTCTCAATGTTCTCTTAGCACAGCAGCTTCGCCTTAGAGAGATAGAGAGATAGACAGAATGAGAGAAATGGAGGGCAAACAGAGAGTGGCTGTATCAGCAAGGGTATAGCAAAAATAACTGACATCTCAGCCTGAAGTGTCTCTGAATGTCTGCATCTGAATAAGTGGTGACAGTGGCGTGCAAGTCAAGAGGGAGTTAGAGGGAGCGAAGAGTGTCGAGTCGAACCCAGAGAACCCTTAACGGATCACGGACAGGATCCTGCCCCACCGTTCCTCTGGCACCCAGATGGGCGTGTGGATTTGGGGCTGAAGTAGGCCTGCTGTCTGTTTGAGTATGCAGATCCTCCGTGGATGAAAGCCGAAGATGCCAAATGTGTGTAAGCCTTTCTCCTACAAATTTATTCCTCTTTCCTGTTGTTCTCTCATAGACGGTGGCTTCTGGCCAGGTCCGGTTGTTTCTTTCTTTCCTTGCAGCCTTCACTGAACGCTCCCATAAAACCTTTAGGGAGCATCAGGGGAAGCAGCAAGCTCCCCATGTACCCTTCCACACTCCTCATAAGCAGACAAGGCTTCCTTGTTTGTGTTCCTAGCGCATAATGACTGCGAAAAGCTGAAGCGAAGCTTACCCGCAGAGCCTGCCGCATTGGTCATAGCATGAGTTCACTTTTTCCAGGGCTTTCGTCCTCCTCCTCGCTCTCTCACTGTATTATATGCCCTTTGAGCTTTGTTTACCGAAGCTGAATTTAATGAAAATATTTCCGTTATTTAAAGTAAAAGCAAAAGAAACGCCCAAGAAACGGGCGAGTTGACAAAAGGCACATTTACAGTATAATGCACAGTCGATCCGCTAAGTGTAAGATGGCCGAGTAAGCGAGAATGTTATTACTATCATCATTACTCTAACCACTTCCCTCATTGCTGAACAGCGGCGTCTCAGGGGCACTGCTAAGGTTACAGCCATCGCGCTCATTCTCCAAGTACGTTTGGAGAGCACAAAGGCGGCATTGTGTGCCGAGAAGACTACCATGCAGTGACCTAGCGCTGTAATGTGTAGGTAATTCCCTTAGGATGACATGATGTAGGGCACTTTAAAGGCCATTTTTTATTTGTGTGGGGGGGTGGGGTGGGGGAGAAGGGTTGGAGGAAGTGGGGGGCAAACGAGAGCAGAAAGTACATGCATGCAGTTACATGCAAAGGTCAGGCCAAGCGGTGTGTCATCAGAAATTCTGGATCCTTGTCTCCTACTTTGTGCCTTGTGGGTGTCAGCATGGCCTGCTGTTTACTGGCCTTCCTCCACGCTGAGGAGATTTTTTTGTGATAATTACTGTGAAAAGTGGCTTGCTGAGGTTGCAGCTCTCCCTCCTGACGTCACGCAACACCCAGGACATGGGCAAGATGTATTAAGGTGGGCGAGCTGCATTGTTTGTGGTAAAATGAGCCTTATCCAGCTGTGTGGAGAGGTTACACAGGCGAGGGCAAGGAAAGCAGTGATGGTCTGTTTTTTGTCTGGTGTTTGTAGGGAGGAAAAAAAAAAACCAGGAGTGGGGTGAGAGACTGAGTTCAATTAATCACACACTGTCACCTCTGAAACTACAGGGGAAGCATCAAAGTGCAAGCCTTTAGTTCTATTAGCAGTCCATTAGCGGAGGACGGCACAAGTACCAACACAACACTAGCATTCCAGTGTGGAAGTGACTGACCTGTCTGTCAACAGTGCCAATACCGCTCTCTGTAATGACCCTTCCAACTGCATTCACATGCAGTCAGGTGTGTGTCTGTGTGCTTTTGCAAGAGACAGAGAGTGTGTTTACATAAACTTAATAATCCTGCTATAAACAGCATATTCCAATTTCGGAGAATGGTGTAAGCTCTAGAAATCAGATTAAGAAATCCTTAAAGAGAGCTGTATTTTAGCTCAAGGGACGGCACGGTGGTGCAGCAGGTTAGTGTCTCAGTCACACAGCTCCAGGGTCCTGGAGGTTGTGGGTTCATTTCCCGCTCTTGGTGACTGTCTGTGAGGAGTTGGTGTGTTCTCCCTGTGTCTGCGTGGGTTTCCTCCGGGTGACTGTCTGTGAGGAGTGTGGTGTGTTCTCCCTGTGTCCGCGTGGGTTTCCTCCAGGTGCTCCGGTTTCCTCCCACAGTCCAAAAACACACGTTGGTAGGTGGATTGGCGACTCAAAAGTGTCCGTAGGTGTGTGTGTGTCTATGTTGCCCTGTGAAGGACTGGCGCCCCCTCCAGGGTGTATTCCCGCCTTGGGCCCAATGATTCCAGGTAGGCTCTGGACCCACCGCGACCCGGAATTTGATAAGCGCTTCCAGATAATGAATGAATGAATGAAATGTATTTTAGCTCAGGAAACATATACACATACCCTGATTTCTTTTGGATTTCCAGTGCAAACATAACCAGACAGAATGTAGGGTCATCTCTGACATGTATTGTGAAGTTATCAAGCACCACCCGTCCAGCAGCTTGGTCTCTGGATGTAATGGAGGGACACGTGCTGCCTCCAAGAACAGACACTTTTTTAAAAGGCTTGTCTCTGCCTCAGCAGCAGTGTGGAGAAAGCACTGAGAAAGCAGCGCTGCGTTATATTAGAAATCACGAGAAAACAAGAACCACATCTACAGGTCCATGTTTACAAAAAGCTGCATCAGGAACTTTATGTCGTGAATTTCTGTGATGTTATTGGCTGTTGCAAAGCTGTAATCAGATTAGTGCCAGCCTCATGTAAACTCAGATTTTTCCCATTATCTGATTAAATTACAAGTGCATGTAAAAGCAGTGATCAGATTACTCGCAAAATCTGATTTTGTGCAGTTATCAGATTATTAAGTGCGAGTAAACACACTCAAGTGCGAGAGATTTTGTGTGTGCTTGCAGCTCAAAATGACAGCGTGCCACACTTGAAACAGTTGTGTCACACCTGTGTTATGGCTTTACAGACATCTCCTCCTCCTCCCCCTTTAAAGTGACGGCCTGTGATATTTGAACCTGAACGTCTGGTGCTCTTTGTTTTTAACTTACAGAAGATCTTCCTCTCTGTGAGAGTCCTCTGTACCCAATTATAAGCTTAAATCTGAGAAATGTAATTCAGGGCCTGTACTCGGCATGGAGAGGGTAATTGTTATCAGGAAATGGAAAGCGAGAGATGAGAGTTATTATCAGTTAAGAGGCCTCTTTTTTGGGGTCAGTACTGAGAGGAGAATGGCGCGGGTCTCTTTCACAATTTGAAGAAAGAACAGGCTTTCGTTTGGCATTTGCCAAATAGGTACTCCCCCTGTTACCACTCCATTCAGCATGAACCAAGGCTAGTCATGGTAACAAAATACTTCTTGGCACTTATGGTTACATCAAGTGGAGGCTAGTGAAATATATCCTACACTCTTAGAAAGGAAGATTATTTAAGGGTTTTTAGTAAAGGTGATAGTTTTAGCTAGAACCACCTGCATGGTAAAATTGTTCTTCAGATTCACAGAGAATGTGGTGGGTATGGTTCTATACATCACTAAAAAGGGTTCATCTGTTGTAACACGCCAGATTTCATAACAATAGTAATACCCTTTAAGTCATATACAGAACCATCTTCATTAACGTGCTTTACGTAAAACCATATTAACACCTTTTCATCAATCTGAAGAACTATTTAATTAGGACCATCATATTAACTAAAGAGAGGAGTTGGTGTGTTCTCCCCGTGTCCACGTGGGTTTCCTCTGGGTGCTCCGGTTTCCTCCCACAGTCCAAAAACACACGTTGGTAGGTGGATTGGCGACTCAAAAGTGTCCATAGGTGTGAGTGTGTGAGTGAATGTGTGAGTGAGTGTTGCACTGTGAAGGACTGGCGCCCCCTTCAGGGTGTATCCCCGCCTTGCGCCCAATGATTCCAGGTAGCCTCTGGACCCACAGTGACCCTGAACCGAATAAGCGGTTACAGATAATGAATAAATGAATATTAACTAAAGACCTCTACAAGAACCCTCTTTTTTAAGAGTGTATGTTTCAACAACCATCCCAGTACAACATACTTTAGGACACTAGAGCTAATTTTTTAAATGTGAAATGAAACAATGAGGGGAGGTACATTCTGCTACACCAAAGGTACAGGGATTGTAATTGTCCCTTTTAAGGTAGAGAAGTGGTGTCAAAGTACAGTTGTGTCCATTACATACATTACATATCTGTACACTCCCTTTATATAACTGCTTTAAATATAAAACCAAAATAAAAGTCTGGAGTTGCAGTGAGATTTCCATCCATCCATTATCTGTAACCGCTTATCCAATTTAGGGTCGCGGGTGCAGTGAGATTTAAGAAATCATATATATTTAACATAAAATCTAGTACCATAATTATTACTAAAAATAAATGCACCATTGAGAGTGCACTGTGTCCACTAATGATTTGTCGGACGATGTCCCTGCCTGTGAATTCTCTTGTGGATTAATTCAGGGAGCAGGCAGAGTGGACAGTACATTGTATGCAACTAGCTGCATTCATGCTCTGCCACTATAAAAAGCCTGAAGTGCCACCAAAGTGGCATCAGAAGCAGTTCTTTTATTTATCCCTTCCCCCGGTCTGTGATGGCACTCCTTCTACTCGCTACATCGACTGTGAGGTCTGCTCTTTGCAACCACTTTTCCCACCCGGAATGCCATCACAGAGTGGCTTAAAGTGATGTTACAGGCAATTTGTTCCCGTAGCAGTGTACTTCAACAATCCTAACCCGGCTAATGCGCAGACAACATATATAGACTACTAGCTCTTGAATAGAGACATCCCAGTCAGTCTTCTGATTACAATGCTGGCATGTGATAGAGTGTCAGGCTAATTTTGATCAGTATCTTCAGTCAGAATGATTGCGCTGACAATAACCACCAAGCTGGCTCTTTCTGCCAGACTCCTTGCAATTTTGCCAATGTGTTACACTTGAACGCTGGCCAAATTGGACCTCATTGTTTGGTTTCATGTTGCATTCTAATGCAACATGTAAAAGACGGTAATGATGTATAGTGCTGTTCTCCATCCAGAGAGGCAGGGGCCAAGTAATCACGACCTGGTCGGAAACCCAAGTAGGGCCAAAACCCACACACTCCCATTTCCTACCTCCAGTTTATCAGCATCCCTGTCTCTGTTATTCCTCAGCCTGGCCGACAGAGGATGAAAGCATAGCACAGATAAATGTTTGTGCCTTCCTGTTTTTATGGGGCTTAAATAAAGAACATACAGTTGTGCACCAGTTTGAGGTTTATTTATTTATTTATTTTTATTTTTTAGACCAAGCTCTGCTTTCCATTAAGGCAACCATGCAGCTCTGTGATGATAAGAGGACAATGTCAGTGCCCCTGCTGACTAGACCCTAAACTCAGTGCATTAGAACAGCAAATTGTGTGTGTGGGGGGGTGGGTGGGCCAGTGGGGATTACGTGCAACAGCCCACTCTCTTTAGGGTAATTACAGCAACCCTGCCTTAGGGGGACCAAGCCATTTGGACTGATTGTACACTCTGTAATGCACAGGACCTAAAGTCTCTTATTACCATCAGCAGGTGCTTTATGGGGAATGTCGAAGCCATGAAGGGGAAATGCTAGGTTAACTTTCGTGGCAAGGTAAATGAGCAGACAGGCCTTAATGTCAAACAGGCTTCCCGTGAGGCGTGTGGGTTTGTCCAGGGATCTGGGTGAGGGTCTTTGGAGGATTCTCTGCAGATCATCATTCGAAGCTTGGAGGCTCCTTGTCTAATCTGCAGATTCTATGCGTCTGGTTCCTGGACTGTTTCACTCTTCAGTCAGATGGAGATAAAATGCTCCCCTTCACTGTTGAGGCCTCTTAACTAGATCATATACGTTTGGCAAGAGGTTGAAACTGAGGAAAGCCTGGGGAGTTAAAAAAACACACACACACACAAAAAAAACTAAAAATGCATGAACACCAGGCATAGGACTTGAGGGTAGTTCTTCCTGAATTTTTCTCCCTCTTTTCTACAAAACTGCTAAAACAGCCCTTTAAACTGTGTAGACCATTAGGGGAAGGCTCCAGTGAATGTGTGTCACAATGTCAATGTTTAATGTTGTATTTTCTGCCTGTTAAATGAGGTGCTAAATTAGAGCCACATATTGTGCGATCAATTCTGCGCAGGGCTCCCATTTGAGCGAGTGCTCAGAGAGAATACGAAAAAAGCCTGTTGTCGAGAGTACCCCGCTATGAGCAAAGGAGTCAGATTGCAATTTATGGGCACTGCTCATTTCTTTTATTCTTGCTTGCATGTGTTTTCATGTTGTCCCTACATCGTATTTCTGATGTCACTGCCTCTCTAAATCAAAGGTCTAAATGAGAGCCTAGAGAGCCGTGTGCTTATTTTTCTGCCTTCACACAGAATTTGCTTTTATGCTTCTCGAAAGTTACCCTCGCTCTTTTCCATGTAAATGTATTCCAGTCTGAGTGCTGGCCTTTTCTTTACAAAGCTAGACATTATCTTTGCGATGTCGGTATCTTGTGCGTTTGATTTTCCTGCATGTGATGTTAGTGGTATGTTTGGCAAGAGTGAACTCAGCACTTTTGATTGCAGCCACATCTCCAGGCTTGGTCTCCAGGGCCTGAAAAGCTGGGAGTGCTTAACTGGGCCATGCTCACTGGGGCTAATTTTACAGGCGCTCGGTCGACAATTGTACAGTAGTAAGCCTCCCTAATGAAGGCTTTCTGCATGACCTGCTCGGAGAGACGTGCTTATCACTGCAGTCCTGTAATCGCATGGTCCCTATAAAGGAAGCGGTGAGCGCTGAGATGGACTGCAAATGACAACTAGGCCAGCACAAGGTGTTCATTGAGAGAGTTAACCGCCGTTAATCACAGGAAGCTATAACGAGGTCAGTTTACAGCGACTGGGCAGAGACGCAGAAGCAGGCCCAAACTGCTCTTAATTCTGACCTTCACTGCCACAAGAGGGAATATTAAATTTCTCCAGGACCAGAAAGCACGGGTTGGATCCGTCCCTGTCCTGTGATTATGGCTGACCGTTTCAAAGGACAATAAAAGAAACTGGTATCAGGACGAAAATGAGAATGCAGGTACTGCAGAGATCTTGACACACTAAACAACAGGAGTTTACCAGTCCTGAGGAAGGACTCCCAACATAGCAGAGGGAGGAGATGAATAATAAATTCTGTCCTAAAGTGATAGGAACCTAATGGATGTGGCGAACACTATAAAGTTGAGTCAGCAGTCTGCGACTGGACAGGGACGGCTAGCGAAGACTTTTTTTTATTGACAGCAGTTGAGATCACTCAGAATAGGGACTGAAGACAGCCGTATATATGCTTTGGCTTGAGCAATATTGTCAGTCTCCCTCAAGTGCAGACGTGCCGCACTTCCTATATGGTACATATGGTATGCTCTATCAGTCTGTATGTCTTTTCACTCAATATTACTTCACTATATTTCCTGCATCTCCCTGAGAAATGCAGTCAGCCGTCTCTCGTCTTCAGTCAGGGGTCATAAACCTGACCGCATGTAGCCGAATACAGTGAGGTAAACTGATATGCCATTATGCAGGGGCATTAAGCATTCCCTCAAAAATTCTCTCACGGAAAACAAACCATTCCCTCCCCGGCATATAACATGTATAGTTTCCAGGCAGGGGAGCAAGCCAGCTACCATGTGAGCTTTTGGCTGCCTTCCGACCCATCCTGGGAGCAGAGAACAGCCATGCGCTTCATTCATGCGCCTGAACTGTGGTAGGGCTGGCCGTTTCAAGGAGTTGTCAGATTTGAATTACAGCCCCTGAATGCTTGCCTTCAGTAGCCAGGCACATAAATTAGGCCCTACACACCACTCTTACGCCTCTCATTTGTGAGAAAGCACATCAGTAAATCTTCCCGTGTTTGTTCTTTCAATAAGGCCTGTGAAAGTCTTGCTCTGACCAGTTACGATTTGGTGTTTTATTGGTGTTATTGTGAAGGAAAAGGTTTTATTTTGCAGCCTTGCCTGGGTCCTTGCCTGCCGTGCCAACAAAAAGCAGTACTTTGGGCTTGAGGAGGACAGGAAAGCAGGGAGGAAGAGACTCGGCGATAGCCCAGGCACTCCCTTCTGTGTCTAATCCCTGCAAGAAAGGAGAGATTCAACCACATTAACCAGTGCTATTCTGGGCCACTTTTGGTACTGCTTTGTTTAGCGGCATCCAAACCCCTAAGTCTGGTAAACAGGCAACACAATGTTGAGAGCAGCGTGCTTAGTCTGCGTATGAGAGCTTGTATTCACTCGTGGCACATGTTAGATTTCTTTTCTCTCCCCTCTTGTCATGTGCAAATGATTTCATATGGAAATCTGATCTCTTTTGTGCTGCTGTTGGGGAAGAATGGAATACAAGGGGCCGACTGTTGCGGTCCTCGCTGTGATTTTTCACTCTGGCAGTTGTTTCTACATCGATTGCATTTTGGAGACATGGGCGCATGAAATATTGGCACATGTATTTACATTTTAGACCCACACGTTCTCATTTTCTGCTTTCTTCCTTTCTTCTCTAGCATTTGACAGAATGTAGAATGTTTTTTACAGTGTCTTGTGCACAGGCTGCCAGCATGTTTGAAAACGATTCTCTGGAAGTTATGGCTAGTCATGTAGGATGTTTGTCTGAGAAGTTAGAATTGCAGATACAGCCACTGTTTAACCAGTAGGAGACAATAACACTCAAATAAATAAATAAATAAATAAAATAAAGGTTCGAAGCTGATGTAGCAAGGCAGAGTGACTAGCACCTCACTGTCACTAAGCCCAGCTATCCAGTCTAATTCCTCAGGCACTGTCACATCTCATCCCTCCTCCACTCCACTCCTGGGCTCTTTCTCTTACTTTCTCTCATACCTTTTATCTTTCTAGAAGGTTCACTGCGATGTTAGTCAAGCTACGTGGACTTTAAGAGAGCTTGTTCTGGAGATATGCTGAAATAATATCTTCAAAAGGCCTGGCAGCTTGGCACAGCTCCCTGCCCTTTGTTGCACGGTGGTCTGTGCATTACATAAAATCCATCGGGGTTCAGTAATCTGCAAATGATGATAATGATTTCTGCTGCCGACTCTGTAACCGTATACTGTTGTGCATGTGCCGTGTCCTTTTTCTCTAGTTTTGCCGCCATATTGTTGCAATTACGTACTGCTTGGTTGATGGCCTGGCTTTTACAAGAAGACAGTAGCCCCCAATCTCCCACACATACACACCCTGTTTATCCACTGGAGAAAGAAGTCTGCTTAAACTATTGGTGTTGGGTAAAATTGCTGTTCTAGTTTCTCTCAAAGATATGTTTGAGATGAGGCTGATAATGATTTGCTAACTAGTGCCGTAGTCTGCAGTTCTCAGCCAGTGCTTGCTTCCCCAGAGGTGAGTGTTTTCAGCTTTGTTGTAAAATGTGGGTAATTGATTTGCGCAGACACAAGGACACACAGCATGGCCGGTTATTCAAAGCGTCCCTTCCACGCAGTAATTGTTTGCTACTGCGGATTTTTATTCCATCTCTATTTGCATCCAGCAAACAAACTAAGGTTGTTTTATGCTGCGGAAACAAAAGGGAATGTAGGCCATATGCAGATTTTGCATTCATCATTTGCAGATAGGAAGCATATCTCTCACGTCCCTCCACAATCCAAAACAGCTTCACGTCGTAGGTGTGGTTAATAAGAACAGGCCTTTCCTGGGGCTGCAACTTGTAATTTTCCAGACTATATCACACCTCATATATTTTTGCTGCTTCACCTGTCTTATTGTAACCAAGACTGGGCCTGGATTTGCCCGGGGTAAATTCGGCCCGAGAGCTCCACTTTTCTTTGCAGATCAGAATACATTAAACATGGAAGGATGAATGAAGCCGGACAGGCCTTATACATCATTCCATGTGGTCAAAACCCAGAGCCGCCCCTATGGCCCTACTTTGGCATGGCCCTGCATGTGAATAGCACAAGTCAATGGACTTTCCCCTTTATTAATCTCATCTAGGGTTTGTTTTGTCTTGTCTCCTCTCTCTCTCTCTCTCTCTCTCTCTCTCTCTCACTCTCTCACCCGTTAAAAGATAAATAACCATTCCACAGAAGGTTTTGGATGGTAATTGACAGGCCATGCTAAACAAATCCTCTTGCCCTCTTGCAAGAGCCTCCCCCATCTGCCCTCCCCTTCCTCCACATCTAATCTAACTAATGCTCCCTGTTTGTGTCCTGGAAAGTGAATTGAAAACAGCCCGACTCAATACCTGATCCATATCTGCCCAGCTAGTTGCATGCACATTAGCTGTTTCTCCACAGCTCCTGTAATTGTGTTACAGCACTCTGAGGTTGTTACTATTAGGGACTTACACTGTCCTGGCTGTTGTTAATCGCAGCCTCCGTAGGCCCCAAGGCCCAGATTAGGAGACTGGCGGAAGGAGGGGAAGGCAGGGCAGAAGAATCCCCCCCAACTGAAGCCAGAGGGTTGTGTTGAAAAGCATTTTTGTGCGGGTGAGTTGGGTTATATGGCTGATAGATATTTCTGGGATGCTTTCCACTAATCAGGATTGCTTTCTGTTTACTGTCATTGTTCAGCACTTTGGTGATCCACGCCTAACAGCGTGGCCTGCTTTTCCTCTGCTCTGTTTCTCTTCCTTTCTCTCGTTTCCTTCTTCCTTTCCACTTTCATTTTTCTCCAGTCCCTCATAGCTGTAGCTATTTATCTTCATTCCACCAGCCAAGAATATTCTGGGGACCACACCAGGTTTATAAGCTCTCCCCTGTCTGCGGCTCATATTCTCTCTCCTTGATAAGAGGTGGGTGCTTATGAAAGGCTGACTCAATTTACTTGGGGAAAAGGCTCTGAAACGTAATGTACCTTCACAGACACACAGAGCTTGGAATAAAATTAGAAAACATATAGTACATAAGATATTTGTATCTTTTCTTGGTGACATTGTTATATTCATTGCAACATCTGGCGTTCTTCCACTGCATGGTATGTACCTGACTTGACTCGGCTGCACTCTGCTTTTTTTGCCTTTCCATTAGGCAAATTTGGTACATGGTACCGAATACGTTTTTGTACCTGCTTGCTCATTGTCTAAAAATGATGTGTAAACCTTGCAGAGCATAGATTGGCCAGAGAGACTTGACGGTCATGATAAGATGCAGACATCCAGTACATTTCAAGCGAGGGGGTGGTGTTGGGTTGTAGTAGGAGAAAATGAACCAGGTACCATGGTATGGTATGGTACCATACAGTGAGTAGGGTTGAGGAGTATCAGGTAGAGTAGGTACCATGCAGTGGAAAAGCATCAATAGTGTGCAGTTGGTTATGAGGAGTGGAAGTGTTTTAAAAGGTTTCTCCAAAGTCTTAGTGGCTGGCTTGGGGTGGGGGTGGGGTTAGACAGCTTCTCTCTGTAATTACTAGAATACTGGGGTTCTGCTTTCATCACACTCCCTCTGCCTTTTTGGTTTGGTGTTGAACCCTTAGATCTGGAGCAGGATTCTGATTACATTTCAAAAATGTTCTCCGTTTGCCAGACTGCACTTTATTTTATTTTTTTTTGTGCAAAATGAAAATTCTCTTTTCCCTGACTTCTGGGTTTCACTCTGCTAATGATGCCATGGTGCTGTTTATCTTACAGCAAAGTGTTAGGCTAGAAAAAAGCTGAGGTAGGTTACGACAGAGGATAGTCCTGTTGCCATGCTAGCAGTCATCAGTTCTGGCCTCTCTAATGGAGACCTCAGTGTGAATCCAAAGAGCAGCTCTTTAAATTTTTATACCTACTAACTGGCTGATTTATAATGATGGGCTACAGCAAAGTTCCAGAGTAGCAGAATATCTCTTCCAGTAGTGATACACAAATCCAAGGTGGACCACTCTGCTTATTTTGGTGGATCATGGTGCCCATTGAAGTAGCAACTCAGTTGTTCCGAAGCAGAAGGAGAGGTGAGAGGGCACGACAGCATGGCCCCGATGTACCAAACCAAACAAGCGCCCCCTGCATTCAAACTCCCTTGCGACCTCTGCGCCTGCTCCCCTGACCTCCACAAAGTCACTTAAATCATTATCTTCTCAGCCTCTTTCTTTCCAAGGTCCCAGAGTGCATTGTCGGCCTACCTGCCAGCTGACGTCCCATGATCAATTACAACAGACAGGGGTATCTGTGTCTGGGAACCTCCCTGGGGGCGGATTTGTCAGGGGCTGGGGTGGGGGGGGATCAGATATGTTTGTGAGGAGGCATTGCGGAAGTGTAGGGGTGGTCAGTTGACTCACTCGCCCAGACAGAAGGTCATTTTGTCATTGTCCTTGTCTATTTCCCATTACTCACCTCCTGAAGGCTTTGGGTTAATGATGAACCAGTCTAGCCTGGATAAAGGGGATAGCACTGACACCGAAAGCAGGCCCAGTTGCCAAACATAGAAAATAATACAAAAAAAGAAAATCAACAAATAAATAAATAAAAAGGGAGTGGGAGAGAGGAGAAGTGGCGAATGGTTAGGTGATTCATCCATGCTTTGACAGATAATCCCTCAGTAGGAGAAACGAGGCAAATCTATAGGAGAGATCTGCCCAGAGAGACTTTAATCCTCCTGTTCATGCTGTTACTAGCAGTGTCCTCTCTGTCAGGTATGGGAACTGTGGCCAGGAGCCCACTGCCCCCACCTCTGAGCTGCTGGAATTCACCACCCTGTCCACTCTCTCAGCTCATGTTGCCTCCAAAGCCTTGTTTGTTTTCTCTGGGTGTCATTAGCCTTCAGTAATCCCATTGAAAGGCCCTTGCCAATCCACCACCGTTTGGTGGGGTTTCAGACATCCCCAAGACAGATCACGTGGGTGCCTAATTAAGCACATTACCCTTCGTTAAATCTCTTCCTGTCATAGTGACACTGCTGCCTGTTACTTATTTTGTACAGGGCCTGGGTAGAAGACTGGCCATCGTGTCATTTCGTATTAAAGCAATCATTATCAGCCTACGTAAGCTTTTATGATGGGATTGCAAGAATCTGGGGGGCAACCATTTCATGCTCCTTTCTTGGAACATGCACCTCCCAAGAAATGTAACTATGTGTCACATTGGCACAGACCGAAAAAACTGTGGAAAAAAATAATTAAAAACAAGGGAGAAATACAGAGTGGAATAAAACTATGATGAGCAGGGAACATGCAGGAAATAAGTGCTGGCTTTTTCTATTTGTTTCTTTCCTGGCATGGCAAATAATGTATGCAGTTCATAGATTAAAAACCTACTACTATACCACTACATTGTGTACTACCTACGGTTGAGGAACATGTTTGATATTCAGCCCTAGTGTTGTGGTGGTGTAATTGTAGAGCAGCAGTGCGGTAATGATAGTCGGTCAGTGACAGGTGCTTTAAATAAAGTTAATTGAAATATTGGAACGTTTTATATAGGCGATACATACTTGTATTGAATAATACTCTAACCCCTTTTGCTCCCTAGGCCAAACCATGGCTACATGCACTAGGTATTAGTGTGCTCACTACCTCTAGTGCACTACAGAGTGTTCAATGCTACAGATGGGTTTGTTTCAGACAGATTCTTTCTTCCCTCCCACATAGAGTAGCCATGAGGGGAGTCTATACTCCCACTACAGGCCCACTCCCTTCACTAAAGCATTGATTTAGTGATGACCAACTCCTGGGTAAACCATTATTCCTTGATTACATCAATTTAGGGGATATACTGGTTTCCCTTCTTGCTATTGAACCTGTGTCAAAAAAAACCAAAACATTTTTCAAGCCCTGTTGTCAGTATCTTATTTGTTCCCGACCTATGACTCTGCTAGTACCTAGACTTGGTAGCTGTGAGGCACGTCTGTGTTTGATTCTGAACAAGGGAACTTGTGGACAGCTGAGGATTTGTTTTTCAATAATAGCAAGAGCATTTATCTCCCCCTTCTATCTATGCAAAAAGAAGAAAAGAGAACAAGTAAGAGGCTGGTTGCCGGAGAGCTTTGTATTCTCCACAATGGCCGCTTTTGTCTTGCTTGTGATAACATAATTGGGCCCCAGGTACAAGCCTTCCAAGCAGGAATTGGTTTTCACTGTGTGAGGTATAGTGAGATTTAATGTGCCACGTAGCAACGGCACGAAAAGCCTGCGGTTCCTTCGTATAGTTTTAGTCTTCCGTTGCTCAATCTACAGAAAAGCAACTTCCGGGGGGAAAAAAAAACAGAAGAGAGGAGAATAAACAGTCCTGTTTTTGACGTACATGCATCTCTTTAAAACATTATGCTCTGTGTTTTGTGTTGTTTGTAGCATTTGCCTGGTTTCCATTACATACGACTCTGCCCACAGTCCACTCTGGGGAGACTGACATACTATACGCCACCACAAAAGTCACTGTGCAATCAAGGTCTGTTTACCAGCTCCAGGTCAAGATGCTCTTGATGTCATTTCCCCTCTGCATCAGACTCTGAGCCATGGTGTGTTCTTTGTGTATGAGTGTGTAGTGCGCTCCATACACAGTCTCCCTTTTAGCACTACTACAGCCTGGTGGAGGAAGAAGTCAGGTTAAGAGGATAACTGGCTGTATAATAACAGACTCCTCAAAGGTCAGAAGGAGTTACCCTCCCTCCCCCCACCACCACTACCCTCTTCCACTCTTCTTTTTAAAAAAAATAAAGAAACAAGAGGACCCTTCATCAGCCTTTAATGCCCAGTGGCCCCTGCTCCCCTCTGCCGCATTACTCGGAGCGCCTGTTTGTTCTTCCATTCCAAATATTGTTCCATCGCTTTGATGAAAAGCAGCAAACAGCCATGAGGGCACCTAAAAGGCCAAGCATTTAGGAACGGCACAGCCTGGTCGGCCCAGCTGGCTCCTAGGTGTACAGAACAGAACGTGCCTAACACACAGCCCTGAATCAGGCCTTTGATGGAGACTGCCCCTGACATAAACAATGTGGCCTTTCACAGCCCTTGCTCACTACTAATTAACTTGCTGAAAACCATTGCCCTCTCCCCCCACCACAATATTTATTTTTTTACACTGTCTTCCACTGCTGCCGGTTTAAAAGAGCCTGAGCTTTGGCCAGATTGCAGAGAAAAGTGGAGAGAGAGAGAGAGAGACAGAATGCAACCCTGCAACTGAATAACTCACAGAGGGAGAAAGAAAGGAAGGAAGAGAAAGAGATAGCAAGGAATTAGAGAGAGTCCTTATTGAACCTTTTCTCATCTAGTGCCCTTTCCACGCTGCTACAGAGAAAGAGAGATGACACAGCAGAGCGAGCCACTGTCTCTCGTGGAGTTATCTGACCCCAGTGAGCTGACTTTCAGCCCTTGAATTCTTGTCTTTCTAAAATAGAGCAAACAGCTCTTATGGGTGTAACCAAAGGCAAGAACTAAAAATGAAAAGAAAAAAAAAAAGACACTACCGGCATGCTGGTGCCTCCAGAGCCTGTCGTCTGTAGTGGTCCCAAGAAACCCACTATGTCATAAAATAATTGTGGGAAGACTCATGGAGTATTTATATAGCATTTCGGGAAACAAACGAGAGACAAATTGGCTAACGCTTGAGAGTCCGGTTGTAAAAGGGAGCACATTTGTGGAGCTAGCATTTAGTGTCAGTGTTGTCACATGGAATACACTGAGACAGAGTCATCAGACGCTCTTCCCACAACTCCCACTGCTTTCTGCTTTATCTTTTCAAAGGCCTTACCGAATATGTAGCTGTAGCCTCTGTTTCTGGACCAATAATAGTCGTTAACTTTACTCAAGCTCCCGCTAAAGTGCATGGCCACAGACCACCAGATCAGCATTATTGATGCTTGTGGGCGCATGTATGTGTATGCCTTTGGTAATGTTTGTTTCCGCACCCCTGCATGACCCTGTAGTCCTCCTTTGCTCCACACTCCACCGGGCTGTCAGCTTTAATTAGCACCAGCCATTTACCTATCTAGCTGCATTGGAGCTGCGTCTAGTGTGCTAACGTTTACTTGCTCTGACACTGTTCAAGTCCATAGTCTGGGTAGGTTAATCCGTCATGCTAGGTCCCGCTCACACAGCCTGTCTTAAAGGGACGGCTCGATTATTGTAGTTTGCTACATTCTCGCTTAAGTTCAAGGGCAGTCAGTCATTTAGACGGACTCCTACTTAACCTTATGTGTTCATCCAGTTGTGTGGTGAATGCAGGTCTTTGTGTGGAAGGCTTACTTTTTTCTTCTTATCTAAACCTGAAATGAGATACTGCCTCATTAGCTTGACATGCTGTGACATATAATCAAAACATTGCTTCATCATCCGTCACAATGGGCGCAAATTGTACATATTCAGTCGGTGCAGGCTCTTGATGAAAGCCAGGTCACATGGCCTTGGTCAAGAAAACACTGGAATAAGAGGTCTGCTATTAAAAAATGCAACTGCTTGAAAAGGTTGAGAGAAGACTTTCCGTGGAGATATGGCTCAATAGGTGTTCACTGTTTAACATCTCAGGCTATTTTTCACCCCACCATTGTGTCTAATAACATACCTAGCCTGCATAAGATGTCTCCACCGATTCTATGTAGCGTGTATAGATTAGTTACAGTTAATAAAAGTTTCAGTTTCATTCCCTACGTTTGTCTTTGTGAAACCTGTATGAATATCTTGTGAAAGAGCAGATTCCGGCAGGGTATAGCTTCTCTGAGGTGTCCGTTAATGCCAAACCAAGTTGGTAGATGTCCTGGTAGAAAGATATTTGAGGGTGTTGGCAAGAGCCCTATAGCTTTGGGCTCGGAATGTCCCACATTGGGGACTATAATACCCTCAGGAGGAAGAGGATTGGCTTTGACTAACATTTGCCATAGCCTTGTCAAGGACAGGCCAACATCAACACTGAAATTTTCAGACCCACAGTGCCATAGCTGGGAGTTAGGGGTGGATTCATGAACTTAATCAGAGCTGATATTTGAACTATGTGATGCTCACAGTGGTTTGTTTTTGAAAAACACTCTTGAGGCAAGAAAAGCTGCACCCTTCTTCGGAAACTGCTAATCTGCTAAAAGTAAAATAGGAAAATATAACTACAGTAGACTCAAACCTACTCATTTCTTCCTGATTGCACCTTTAGAACGCTAGACACAGCCTCCACTGTAAGGTTCAGGAGAAGGGAACTTCTCAGAATAACCAAACTTTTACAAGTACCTTAGCCTCTTCTTGACACATCTTCCTTGATTTTCCAAGCAGCTCCCTAAACATGAACACGAGTCTGAGTCAAAGAGAGGCAAAAGGCTATTAGGAACAGTAAGTACTTTAACCTCTTCCAGGTTTCCTTCCCTTTGGCTGAACTCCTCACCCTCATCTGCATGGGGAACATGAGAAGGGTGGTCACCTCCTGGAATGGGTGCTCTAAATGATTGAACAGGCCTCAGTCTACAAGAGAGGAAACAAAAAGCAGAACCCACTATGGCTCCTGCAAGACCTGAAGCCCACCCTCTCTCCTGTCAGTCAGAGTGGGAATGAGCTGAGAACGGGTGTAGGGGAGGAGTTTTGTGGTTGCCCTGAGCTTTCAGAGTCAGAGATGTCACCATTGTCTGCAGAGTCTTTCCAAGGCACAGTGTCATACATATACCTGCTGTGAGAGGGGCCTTAGCGACTCTAGGGAGCTCATAAATTTTTTCATGCCATTGTTCTTATGTGGCATGATATACATACCCTGAATACCAGATGGAACAATGCTGCTGTTCATATAAGCTGTCCAGGGCCACACAAACCCCACAAGGGACCAGTGGGAGGAAGGAATTTTTCCCTTCTTTTGAATTCTCACCACAAGAATTCACACATGTCCTCCACTATGGTCTTTTTAATGCCTGTGTGTTTGTGTTTTCTGTGCGGACTCTGCATCTGCAGTGCGCTCTAGCATATGAAAGCTCCCTTGCCAGGCCATCTCCAACTCTGTGGGCTCTGTGTGCAAAAAAATCAAGGGTGTCATTTGAAGCTGATGAGGTCTGAACCCTCTCCAGCTGTTGCGGCAGTCTTGGCCCCCGTGGTAGTGGTCTTATATTGGAGTCCCTCTGAATAGAGGGGTCTGCTTTGATAATCCGACCTGTTTACCACCCAGCACCTCTGGGGCAAGGCAGCTTTGATCAGCTCCAAATGAACTGACCAGTAAGGGAAATATTCAGCGTCTGTGATCTCAGCTGGCGTCTCTTGCCGCTGCTCGGGGATCCCTTTTATTTTTTTACAAACCTGTTTCATCTTTAGTAAATGTTTGCTGGTTTGCCGTCCAAGTAAATCATTGAGTTACTCGCTTAAAAGTTGTGCTGAAGTTTACTTTCCGGAATAAATTTACAGCAGCTTATTTATGCTAATCATATGGATACGGTGGTCCCATGCAAATGAGAAGGAAGAGAGAAGGTTATTAATTTGTGGTGGCTTCCTTTCAAGGAGTGCAGTCTCTCTGAGGAGCCTCCTGGGAGTATAGTCCAGGAGTGTTTAAGTCACCGTAGTTTGACCTCTTTCTTAAGATATGATTCTATGGATTTATAGTGGTCTTATCCTAGCCATTGGCTCCAAGGTGCACTCTGCTCCTCCCTTCATAAAGCCTTATTGTTTTCTTAATCCTAGTGTTGTTGGTGGATCTGCTCCCTGCAGAGCGTATATGGCGTGTGTAATGTATAGACAGTGTGGGATAGTCTCCGCTGTAACACTGGGGCACTGTGCAGCCCTATCAGGACCCCTTCAACAACACTGCACTGATTAATAGCCTCCCACTGCTACGCCATTCATCATCTTTAAAATGGAGACGGAGAAAAGGACCGAAAAGCAAGGGGGAAGCATGGGGAAAAAAAGGAACGTGGAAAAAGTGCTTACTTGAGATCCTTTAAATCACCCACTTCTTCTCCTTTTCATGTCCTCTTTTCAATATCCCACCATTTCTTTTCTTCCTCTAGTATTCTCAGTATCTCCTCTTGCAAGACACAAAATTATCTTTGCTTGCTTGTTTGCGCAGGCCACAGACATGCCGAGCAAACGCACTGTATGCTGGAACGAGAGCTGGCAGAAGGGTAGATCACATATGTCGCAAGCTTGCCTGCAGTTGGAAGGCACTGTAGGCATCAAGGTCAGTTAGCGGCCATCAGGCTTTTATGCAACATTTCTGAATTCGCCCACTTCAATAAGGCTAGGGTCATATACCTTGGCAAGCAATTATCAAGAAATCAAGAGGCTCATTTGGGCAAATCTCAATTTATGCCCCTAATCTATTTTCCTGCTTATTGCTAGTTTCCAGGGTCGTTACGCATGGGCCTGCTCACATCCACAGTGGGAGAGGAGTGATTATGACTTCTGCCTCCTCAAGGAGGGAAGATAAGGATGAGAAACGATCTCTCAGGCGTTTATGAGAAAGAGCTAAGTCTTGCGTCTACCCAAAAATATTCCTCAGTAGTCAGCCTAGTGGGGCATTATAGATAAAACTACTGGAAGTACATTTCATTAATTGCCCCTGTAGATCACCAATTGCCACAAATATCTAGGAATTAAAGCAAGGGCTGTCAAATTGAGAATGGCCCGATAGTGCTGGAGACAGCGAATAGCCCTGTTCAGTGACTCAATATGTCACAAACATGTCCACATTGTGCCCGGTGTTGCTGGCTATGAGCTTGGCTCATGTTCTGGGTCTCCTCTGTGTTAATACTCCCCCGAACTCTATCGGCCCAGTGTGTGCTCTGGCATGCCATCGCAAATGTGCCTCCCCCCTTCCTGTCTGCTTCCTCCAGTCCATGCCTGAGCCACTGCAGGGGCAGACTGCGAACCTCCGGGGCAGCTGGCCTGCCTGATGGGCCCAATTCATCAAGCCGGAGAGGGGAGGGTGGGGCCATGTGGGGGCCCCTGAGCCGGGGCCTGTTGTTGACTTTATTGTGATAGTTATTAAATAAACCCTGATGACAGGGCAGAGATAAGAATGCTTTCAACTTGCGCCGCGGGGAGGTGCGTTCCAGACCAAGGGCCCGGCCATGCAGGAGGAGATAAAAGAGAATGAGTGAGGGATGCAGACTGAGTAGAGGAGAGAGATGTTAGGCTGAAAAAAAGTGAGCAAGAGAGAAAGGGAGAGGGAGAGTTCCCAGTTACCCAAAAGAACGATGACTTGCCCCGGGCCTGGACTGAATGGCAGAACGCCCCCTGTGGTGTAGCAGAGCAGCGTCCAGCCCCCAGCACACACAGGCTTTCATTCCCCCAGCGGGAGAGGGGACAGCCAGGAGGGGGCTTCAGGGCCAAAGGAGTGCTGACTGTTTGGTTGCGGTATTAACCAACAGCCAACAGTTGGCATGTGAAAATCGGTTCAGGCCTCCCTGCTGGTGTGCACAATCCCGGCAGCATTGTGAGCAGCCTCCAGTCCCACAGTCCTAGGCCAACTCCTCCTGAGGCCCTTTCCCCGGCCGATGGGAAGAAGAGCGGGGCTGATCGGAGGCCCCTGCGGTGAACTGAAAAAGTTGGAAAAAAGATCCTGAAGAGGCATAGGACTAGACCCTTCTCCAGAGTCCTGTGCTTCAATCGAAAGACAGGCAGCTTGGTCCAGTTTATTAGACTCTTCCCCCTCCAGGTCTGACGTTTAGAGGTGTTTCCAGTAAACAGTCCCTTGACTGCAGTTGTGTGTGTGAGAGAGAGTTTGTTCAGGATTGTAGTTTTCAGTGAAAGCCAGCACTCTGGGTGTATGCCAGGTGAGGTAGTGCTTTTTCCTGGTCCTGCTCTGGGTCAGATGAGATGGAGAGAGAGGGAGGGTGGGCTCAGGTGAGCCAAGTTATTAGGGAGGAAAATTACCCATGTAGTCATTCATTAGCAATAAACAAACATGAAAGACTAGTAAACACACACATGAACCTGCGCTCCTCCCCCGTAGCTTTCATCCTAACTTGCAGCTTTGTAATTGTGTTCTCAATTAAACTGGAGGTAAAAATCACTCTGTCTTTCTCCATCATTTCATCGCGAGTCTTATGAGCTCTTGAAAGATTTCCTCTATCACATCAAAGACATCCTTGTAAAGGTGTTATTATACAGATCTGAGAGATTAGTTTTGACGGCTGACACACTTGAGATTCAAACGATTAGAAAACATGAAGCATTCCGTCTTTTTCTTGGACAAAAAAAAAAAAATAAAACAACTTCCCCTCCCACTGTTAGCCACAACACCCACTTATTTTTGCTTTTCTTCTCCTTTTAACCCTTTTGGCTTCAGCAGAGTTGAGTTCTTACTGTTCATTGCTAGGATTGTGAAGATGCTCTGGCCTGTTTGAAAGGTTGTGCCATAGTTCATACTGCTTTCAAGGGACCTCCCTTTACAGTTTCTGCTTCTGCTCTGAGCTAGAGAGCTGGACCCTTATCCCAGAGCCCCACTTCCTGTTATCAGGAGATCACAAGGATGAGCCCTGAACTGTTAAAGGCTGAGAGTCCAACTGGTCTGGTTGGGTAATGGCCATTTCTCTATTCTGTTACCTGGCATAGTGCTAGCCGAAACAGCAGATTTGTAGTGTTCCCAAGTAAGCTGAGCTTTCCGATGATACTGTCAAGCCATGGTCGTGCCCCAACACCAGTTGTTTTTGGACACCTGAATTTGGCTAAACTATTCATTGTCATTAATTCATTCATATTATGTATGTGTATTATATGATTGGTCATGTCCCTGCCTTGTGCCCAATGATTCTGGGAAGTCTCTGGACGCACCTTGACACTGATCAGGCTGAAGTAGTTACAGATGATGAATGAAAGAATGAATGAAAGATAGAATGAGTGATAATCGAATCTCATACCTCAGTGTGCTATGCACTGAAAACAGAACTCTGTGTGAAGAAGCTGGTGTATTTGCTGGTATTACCACACATCAATCTCTCCATCACAAAAGGGAGAGGCGTTTTCTCCTCAAGATGCTTGACCAAAGGATAATAATGCTGCCGAAAAGCTAGTTCTGCTTGAGAGCCCAGAACACATTATATTCAGCAAACTGTTAGTGTGCTCCTGTTTTTTTTTTTCTTTTTTGGGCTTAAGATAGATGATTTCCTTTTGCCTCCTCCGTGGTGTTGCCAGGTATCTGGTAAAGCTACTGGCTGAAATAAGAGTCCCTTATGTCTTTCTAACAGCTCAAAACAGGGGGTCAGCTACACACAGCAAAGCTCAATTCAAATAAAAGTGTAATCATACTCTTTCTTTTTCTGTGTGTGTGTGTGTGTGTGTGTACTTTGCTCAGATCTCCTTGTGCGGATTCCCAAAATGATAGGAATATATGAAACTGATGATGTTTGGGAGCACACACACTGCATCAGTTGAAGTTTTGTTTACCCCGGATACGCTTAAATCTGTCGGAGAAAAGAGATTAGTTGCGATCCTGAGTGATGCAACTGTCTAAGCGTTCTCCCTTTCGTCCGGAGGTCTGCCGGTTCAATCCCTGAGCCATTCGAAGCTGGAATTCCACAGGCATCCTTTGCAAATCTCCTCCGTCACTTGGAGCATTGCTAGCCAATATGGGGGCTGTTAGCTGACATAAAATCGAAGATATATAGTTCTCATCCAAGTGTGTTGAGAACTTGGAGGATGGGGAAAAAAAGGTCCTTGTTAATTGATGGCATTAGTTTTTATACCACATTGAACTGTGAAGCTATGCCCTGTGATGAACTGGCTCTGTCCAGGGTGTGTTTCTTGCCTTCTGCCCAACATTTCAAGTTTGACCCTGATCGGGATGAAATGGTTATTGAAAATGACTTAAGTAGTGAATGCACTGTAAGGCTACCATTTTTGTGCAGTGGCGATAAGTAGCTTAGATGAAGAAAGGCAGTGTTTTAGATCTCTCAGACCTCAAAAACACATCAACCCCTGGGCTGTTCTACTTTTGAAGGGTGTACTATGTGTTTATTTCTGAGTGTGAAAAGGAAGCAGGTTCTCCAGAGGCTCAGCGAGGGTTGGACTCACCAACTGTTAATAGAAGTCAGTTCTGTTGTCAGGAGACCTCTGCTGATGTCTTTTGATGAGTTACTGAGCTCTCTTGCTTTTAAATCTATGGGAAAACAGACCATTTCATGTTTTCTATGTTGGGGTGGGTGGGGCGTGGCAGCTCTGGAGGACTGAGTGGCATGTGCCCACTGACCACTCCACCCTCAGGGGCCACAAGCACCAGAATTCATTATTTCACTATAATTGCGTTATCGCTGTCAATATGATTATTTTCATTCCGCCCCCACCACTTGTTCTAACTACGAGTGAGCCGTGATAATGAAGTTGGAATTTAAATGCACTCGAGAGGTGCGAATAGCCTTTTTCCAAATGGAAGCTAATAGAACAGAGAGCAGGGCCAAGCACAACTATGTTTATTTATTTATTTAGCTTTTTTTTTTGGGCTGTTGTAACCTTTAAAAACATGGGGATGTTTTGCATTGTGTTTCAAGTCAATAACAGTTTTGGGGTTATATTTGTGGCACATTACATTTAACATATTTATAATAATATTATAGTAATGATTTTGAGGGGAAATGATGATTTTTCTGAACAATAAATTATTTGTGATTTAAATTAAAAATTATTTACTAAAAATTAAGATTCATTCTTGTTTTTTATAAACAGTTAGATCTGGCTTTAATTTTGTTGTAACATAGTTATGTTTGTTGTGGTTTGTATGCCCCCATTTCACACTGGTCTTGATGATGTAGGCTAGAATTAAAATGGCAGCTCTTGTGATTTGAAAATTACACTGTTTCTGACTGCAGTTTTAATATAAAAAATGTAACTGACGTATATATATAATTAATATATAATTATTTTTGAAAAACATTGGAGAACAAACATTTTTTGGCTAGTTTGTTGCATTTTATTACAGTTTATAAACAGTTTATTTATGTTAAATATCCTCATTAATGTAAACAATGTTTAATGAGGTCTTTACTCAGTGATATTTTATTAGTTACTCATGAATTATTAGTAATAGTTGAATTTTTTCTATAAATGATTAAATTTTTTTGCGTTATTCTTATATTTTATTAAAGACTTTTAACCATTACAAAAAACAACTTGGTAAATACTGCTTTTAACTATGATATTACCAAGGTATTACTCATTTATTACCAATCTATAAAGCTTAATGGAACTGTTTCATGCAGTGTTCAGTTTCCAAGGTTTGATATTGACTGGACGTAGATCAAATAGCCTTCCACTTGCTTTTATTTGTGCGCTGGGCTTGTTATTTTTCAGCTTTGACTGACGTGAGTGCTGTGTTTTCATGTAGCGCTATAGCAGCATAGTGCTTCAATCCCTAGCTTTCAGACGTCAACACTGCACAGAGAGCAGTTACGGACACTCAGGCCTGTCACCGTCCACTCAGGCAGTGGTATGCACTGACAGTGCCCTTAATTATGTGTCTAACACCTCTGCAAAACGAAGGCTTAAAGGCTTTTTCCTGACGGCCCCCAAAAAACTGAATGTCACGCACAGATTGGTTTGCCCCCTCCCCTGCTGGGCTCTAACTCACTGTAAATGGATTACAGTCCAATGGCTTCGCAGTTAACCCCTCCCCTCTGCTTTTTGTCAAGTCAGATTTTTTAAGATTTCTCAGAGTGAGGGTGAGGAGTTCAGGGACTGTAGGTAAAACACAAGAAATACAAGAGAAAGCAAAGATTTACAAATCGGTCTTTTATTTCGACCAGAACAGTACAGAGATGCTTAGTCTCATCAATGTTAGGGTTTCTACACTTCTGTTCAGGTGATGTGACCATTTTAGTTGTGAAACAAACATTTGGAAAAGTCCTAGTTCTTTAAGGATAAATATGCATCATAGTTTGTTTTCAAGGTGATTCTGTACATATTTTGACTAAAATATCTCTCAAAATAGCAACTTTATAGGAGCGGGAGTATTTCTATTGGTTCATTCATCATGAAATTTTGCTGTGTTCCAATCAACAGCAATGATATAACCTGTAAGTAGTGATATTCTGTGTGAATGTGTTGAATATTCTCTGTGTGAATTGGTTTAAGCCTTTCTAAATCTCTCCTTGTGGCAGTCTAGTATTATTTGAGATTATCATCCAATACCCATTTTTTTTTTACCAGTTAATAAATATTTCATTATGTTAAATCAAGTGTGCTGTTGGTTTAACAAATCCATACGACCAAGAAGAACATCTGGAGACAAACTGTTCTTCACACTTGCTCACAACACCTCCACTACTTTTTATTTCTTTTTTGTATTTATTGTAATTGTATCAAATTTTATAGAAGCTCCAGGCTTATTATCGTAAATAATAATGATAACCTTAGGTGCCTAAGACATTTACACTGTGCTGTATAGGTTGAGGAGCAAAACATGACAACGAAGGTCTGGTGCAGTGTGGAGCTGAAAGCTTGCATAACAGATGAGTCACCAGAAATTTCAGTTTTCAGTTCCCAAATATTTATATACAGTCTCCGAATTTTGTGACATTTTTCAGGCATCAAATTAAGTGTTAACGTGGGTAAAATACCCGATGTGTTTTTGTAAATAAACAGATTTTAGTAATCATTGCTTCCTTTAGTATTAATATATCACATGCTGTCCCATCTGTTGTCGGGACTGGGGTTTGTGTATATGCAGTTAGCATAGGTCATGTGGAGCATGTAAGTGTGGATAAGAGCAAGGGTTGTGGGGTGGGGGTTGTATATATGTGTGTGTGGGTGTGTGATTACCCATGTGGAAGGTGCCGAGGGGTGAGGTAGTGCATTAGTGCCGGCTGCCCTGACTCCCCAAGGCTCTGTTTTCACGGCTCCTCTCCTGGCCTTGCCAGTTCGACTCTGAGTGCTTCTTCTCGTGAGCTCATGTCTTTAATTTTTCAGTGTTTTGTTCCGTTTGCATAACCTTCTGGTGACCCACGCTGTTGTCAATCTGGCGCAGTCGACACACTCCACCCAGAATCTTGTGCTTCGTTTTTTTGCATACTCTACAAAATACCTGCATCGAGACAGAAATGACCAGGTGGTAAATACAATTTGAAATGGAACCTCTTCACACAGCAGACTTGGATTCCCAGGTTGGTCAGGAACACCATGCTATACCACTTCAAGTCCTTGTGCAAGACTCCTAATGCTACATCAGCCTACATCTGTAAACAGTCACTGTGGATGAGGGTAGGGCATTGGTCGTAGACAGCGTTTTGCTTCTTTTAACCTTCTTGACATGTCTATGACAAGTACACACCATTATTCAAGCTCAGAGCTGATGCTGATGTCCACTATTTGTATAATCACATACGTATGCCAAAAGTATTCTAACTCCTCATTTTACCTATAGGATGTTTGGATGTTTGTTCTAGCTTGTTCAGTAACAGCTTTAAACTCTTCCAGGAAGGCTTTACACCATGTACCCCTCTAACTGACTCTGGGTCTTGAGCAGCTTGCTATTGAGAACATAGGCTGAGCGGCATCTCATTTCATACTTTTCCATGGAGATTGTACATGGACTCCACAACGTGTACATCGAGTATAAAAATTATAAAGCCTGTCTAAAAAGTTTCAGACATAAAACTGTCCATTCAGTTCTGGAATTCAGTAATTATACCATAAAGAACGTGAACGACTTGCGTATGTTTTGAAGAAACATCTTTACTTTCATCCCTGCTGTTTTTCTCAAAAGTGCTCATTTAAATGCGGCGGAAAAACATACAGTGACATTCTGCAGTAATCTGATTATGGTTCCTCATCATGTAGTCCGAGAAAGAAAAACGAAAGCGCCGTATCGTTCTGGAGAACTCGGGGAGAAAATATAATTGAGGTGGCAAGACGTGTTTGCGCTTTACCAATAATCCGTTTGCAGTTATTTTGCATCATTTCCTTTGTATAGCCGCCCTCTCCTTTTCTCTAGAGGAACCTCTCCCCATTGACAGCTGTTTCAACATAATTACCGTGGAGGTGAAAAAAGGAGAGCAGATATTTTTTCCCCCTCCTCTTCAAATATTGCACGGTGCATTCTATGATGATTTTAGCAGTCGCCAAGAAGTAGCTGTCCCCCCCCCCCCTCCTTCCACTCATCTGGCTGCTGTTCATCAGGCAAGATCAGCGGTGCTGGAAGTGTGAGAGAGAAACATACTGGCTGCTTTTAGTGAAAGTAAACATGGAAAATAACCCCTTTCTTGTCAGCAAGATTTGCGCAGGTTACAGTGTTTACAGTAAATTTACCTTCACTGTGTATCCAGAGTGTCTTAGTGTCATTTTGCAGCATTTGGAGTCTTGCCTAAGGACTCTTAGTGGTGCTGCGTAAGGTGGTTGTCCAGGTCAGGATTTGAAGCCCAGTTTGTATCCATGACAGTTTTAAGCAACATGGAAGTCGTTCCAGTTAAAGACTTGTGCCTTCTATGATCGCTCAGAGTGAGAGAGAGAGAGAGGAAATTATTCAGTCTGACATCTTGTCCCCCCTCCTCATGTTCCCGGAGATCGGAGGCCATTTAACCCTGCCACCATGCCGTTGTGCAATATTAATGCCCTTAAACACAGATGAGGTGAAAGAGGGTCTGCATTGGATGGAACCCCTGCAGGGATCAGTCTTGCACGCAAACACACACACACATGGATGTGTGCATTCATATAAATTTCCAGAATGTGGGCATGGGATATGAAATCCAAAGCAAAACAGAAAGTGGTGCTTAAAGGAAATTATTCAAATGTAAACAGTGGAAAAATTCACAAATAGGTCACTGTCCTAAAAAAATGTGTATCTCCAAAATAGTAATTTTTAGAGTAGAAGGGGGGGGGGATAAACATTCTTAACTTATGAAGAATTTCTATTGGTTCATTCAGCTCCTGTTTTCAAACGAATGCCGTAAACATGGAGATACATGCTTTTCTTTGGACAGTAACGGATAAGTCCAACATTTTAAGTGCAGTCAGTGTTTACAGGGATTTCCGGTGTTTCTCAACCCAGTGTATAACATCATTAAACCCTCAGAGGTCTATGAGAGTGCCTGCTTGTCAAATATTATGGTTTTCAATGCTGTTATTACTAAGAACATTGCTCTGGTTCTCTTCCTACTCAGTGCTCTTATTCTCTTCAGTCTTATGCAGACCAAGTTCATGAAGCCTAGCCTCGTCTTTGTTCTCTCGCTTAAATCCCGGGTCCGGCACCAGGACCGTTGTCTCAAGGGGGGTGAGACATTTCTGCGTTTTCTGTAAAAAAAACCCAGAATCAGGACTTGTTTTGTTCTGACAACAAACTGACTGGGTGGTCTTTTTTCACAGTTTTGGCTCCCTATGCCCTAATGAGTGTGTACATGCACTGAGCATGTGATATATATTTTATTCCATAATCAGACCTCTTTAACTCACAAACGGACACATCCATAAATACGCATTCGTAATAACGATGATCCTTCACAGTTAGTGTACAGCTAGAGCCATGCGCCTTTGAATACGGGGAATAATACTTTCTTTGGCTATGAAACAGAATCTCGCTTCTGGGAGATTAAGGGATAAAGGTGTGTTTATTTGAAATCCCCCCCTAGCCCCTTCGACTGTGCTCCACTTCCCAAAATTCCCCTTAAATACCTGCGCGTGTGCCAGAGGCTTTTGGAACCTGCGTGGAATTTTGATCTGTGAGAAAAGGGAGAGTGGGGTGGAGAAAGGCGCATGGCAGCATATGTGTGTGTGTGTGTGTGTGTGAATAATGAATAAGTGGCTACACAGAAGGGAAGGTCAGAGACGGGAAGAGGGAGAGGGTTAGAAGGGGAAGGGAGTCGGGGTTAAGCGCCTTCAGAGAGGAAAAGAAGTCAGGGGGAGAGAAAATAAAGGTAATCGACACATGCAGCAAGAGCAAAGAGTGAGAGAAATACAGAGGGAGAGAGAGTGTAACACTTAAACCCAGCCAGATTACATGAACTCTGAAAGACAGGGCCGCCGGGACCTGCCCTACCTCTTTTCATTACGAGTCCTCCAAACTTCCCCACCCCTTCTTCGGATATGGTCATGTGATCTCTTCATCAGCCAATCCTGAAGAAGGACCAATGTCTTTATCTTCTGACACATTGCTTGTGTTTTCCTTCTCAACCAGTGTTGCTTGGTATTGGCACTAGGTCTAGTATTCCGAGCCATGTGTGTGGATTCTTGAAGGCGATATTAGTGTTTAAACACACCCAGACTCTGTGGTTTTTCAGTGACATTCAGCAAGCGGCTGCGAAGCCAATGACAGGCCGGAAAGAAGCAACTGTCAGAGGGTCCACACTGCCTACACCGACAGGTCACTTCGGATTCCCATCAATGTCAGCCAGGAGGCCCCAGAGGCCACTTGCTCTGGCCCCCGGACATCAGAACACCCTCCTCTGGGAGAATGCTGTTGTCATGGTGCTATATGAAGTCATCAGAAGTGGTTGATCCACTGAGATCCACACACACACACACACACACGCCCTCCCCTACTCACCTCTACCATCTACCGCCGTCCATTTCCATTATCACCTTCAGACGACTCAGCCGTAATGGAAGCGACAAAGAGACAGCTAATATTGGGCATTAATATTTCATACGTGCAGAAAAATCTATGTGCACATCTCGCTCATCTGTCTTCCTCTCTCTTGAGTGTCAGATTTGGGCTATCGGTCAAGCTAATGAATACGTTTCGGGTGACAAGCGCCAGGCAGTGATCATTTCGCGCTTCCACTTTTGGAAATGCCAACTACTGCGTGGGCTTTCTTCCCTCAAAGTCTTCTTGACCGGAGGTGGCCAGGAGCATCAGAACCTTAAGCCATTTCTTCCACACCGTTGTTCATAGACAGTGAAGCTTAGGCTTTTCTGACATCGAAGTTCATGTCAATTACTATTTATTATAGGCAACTAGACAGTTCTGGGTACTACTGTTCTACTGTTCTGTTGTGTATGAGTACATACCACCGACTGTAGCTTGGTTTTAGTTGGTTTTGGTTTTTATTCACAGTATGAATTACCACAGAAACTCATTTGTAACTAGAGATGTTTAGTTGTGTATCAATTTCAATCTGTGTTTACTTTCATGCAGTTAGCAGTCTCCCAAAGTTTGAGTAAGTTCCACCTTCAGTAATCTCTATTATTCATATATTAATACTTTTGTATTAACTTTAAAAATGAGGGATGCAGCACCCTGAAATGAGTGTCAGTCAATGATAGATGATGCAAATGATGTATTGAAAATGTATTTTAAAAAATCATATTGTTATTGAAACATTTTATATTGTGATATATATTTATTTTTTTAATTAAAATTACAAACAAGTTGCTAACCACACAAATCGGATTTATGGCCAGACTTGCCGTAGTTGCCATTGGCTGTAATAGTAATGATTTAGGTATGATTGGAATCCAATCATGATTTGAATCCTATTGGATTTTAATCCAATTTTGAATCCCATCACAAATGTGCCTTGAATCATTTTGTTGCAAGTACTGCAGAGAATCTGGCATGTCTACACTTGAGATACCAAAAAACCCCTGAAAATCGTACCATCCTGCATGGTAGGTACTTAGAATTTTGGCTGTGGCAAAGACTAAATAAAGCACATCTGCTGTTTGCCTTATGTGTGCTTTTCTCTGGCCAAATGCAGGTCAGATTTGCCCTCCTTTAAAGTTTCCTCTTGGGAGAGTAATTGCATGCTGTCTGTAGAGATTGGTATCTAGCCATTAGGGTGAGTGGCTGGCCTGCCAAAGACACAGGCCTTGAGCGTGGACTCTGCAGACCTTATCATTTCAGCAGTGACGCTAGAAACCTCAGTTCAGAAGAGCCCTGGCCTCTGGGCAGCCATTCCAGCCAAGGAGGGTAGAAGAAGGATGGGAAAACTAAGAGGTGAAGAGGGTAGAAACGTCTCTGTTTATTTATGCCTGGGCTCTTATTTTCATTAATCATTTATTTGAAACCCCCTCACCAGCATAAATGTGAACTGAGCTGGCATGACGTTGTTGGCGCTGCCTGTGTGAGCCCCCCTCTGGAGGCCTCAGAGTCGGCAGGGTTAAGTGCTCGACTGTCGAGAGGAACCATTAGGCGGGGCAGGCGGAGCAGGAGCGCTGCCAGCTGCAGCCACACCACTGTGGCACGCGCACAGGTGGACCAGCTCCGTCAGACGCTCTAATCCGGACCCTGCTCACGTTTCTTGGTAGAGAGAGAAAGAAAATAAATGGAGATTTCACTAAGCAACATGCTGCTCTCTGTTCCCAGCAACTCCTTTTTGTGCAGTAGTCTGAAGCAACAAATTCAGAGGAACTCTGGTGCTCAAAAGTTGCTTATTCATGGCTCAGGACTAGACTAGAAACAACATGAAAATTGAATATCACGACTATTGTGGCTAATATCACAGTTGTCAGGATTATCGCTGTGTTAAAATGCACTGAAAAGTTACAAAAGTACTTATAAACACACTTAATATAATGAACAACAAAAATTAGCAGCAGCATGTGTGCTCTTTAAACAAAGTTTAAACAAAAATAGACGTATGCTACAGAAACGAACATGTTTATTTCAAATAGCTCCTTTAGAGCGATTAAAGGAAGTGGGGAAAAAAGTGGAAATTGATGAGCCCCATTTATTTATATATATATATACACAGTGTGTCAGGATCACGAAGCGGACTGACTGAGGGCGGACGCATTCGCTAAAGCACAATAAACGTTTATTAAAGGAAAAATAAAAAAACAAAGAGACTTTTGACAGAAGGTAAACAAGCTAGACTGGACACTAAGAAATAAACGGTAAATGGGACAGACGGACAACAAAGCGAAACAACGACAAAGGAAATGAAATGACGACGGGGGAAACTTTGGAGACAGACAGAAAACATGACTAACTGGACATAGAACAAGGTAAAATGTTCGACAAACAGGACGTGAGACATGAGGGCTTAAATGCTTGACACAAACGAGACACACCTGGACAGATAACGAGGGGACAGGTTAACAAATGACAGACGAGGAGGCGGGACAAAGGCGGGACTAGAACATAAACAAACATAGCCATGTGCTAAAAGAGCACATGACCGGGGAAAACAGACATGACAAGACGGGGGCGTGACACAGTGGATCCTCTACCTACGAACTTGATCCGTTCCGTGACCCGGTTTGTAAGTAGAAAAGTTCGTTTCTCGAGTCAATTTTCCCCATTTAAAATAATGGAAAAGCAATTAATGCGTTCCAGCCCCCACCCCGAGAGTCACCCTTTTTGCACTGATATATGTTTACAACACTCTCAAGTTAGAAAAAAAATACATTTTTACGTAACTTTTTTTACGTTACTAAAAATAAAAGTAATACAGTGGTAACAGTAATAAAAAAGACAAAGTTTTAAGTGGTTACACAGCGCTACCTTGAAGACGTGACGACTGGCTGGAGGAGTAACACAGGCACTGGCTGTATGACGGGAGGTGGGGGGTGGGTGGAATAATGGAGAGTAGGAGGGTGAATGTGGGGAGACGGGGAGAAGCGTAGATACGGCTTAACTTAGCACGAATTATGTATGCTATTTACACTAATGCTAAATTGCTAAAGCTACAATTTGCTAATCTTAAAAGCTCACTCAAGTCTGGGCGCTGGGAGACTCACCTATTGGGGTCAGTGGTCATTTCCAGTTGCCGGCTCGACGGAGGCTTGGGTTTGTTTCTAGAGTCATGGTTCGTTGGTGGAGGCACAAAATATTCAAATGCCCGGATCGTATCTTGGAAAGCTCGTTAGTAGAGGTTCCACTGTGTGTATATATATATATATATAGCCATTTAAGCTGGAACAAGAACACCATTTAAGGCAGAATGTGTGTTGAGTTTGGCATTCTGGCTGGAATTATAATTATTATTTATTTATTTATTTATTTATTTATTTATGTTTTTTGCCTGAGACACCTTGTTGTCATTAAAAAGTACTGACGAAACCAGTGGGGCACCACACCATGGCTCTGTCACTGCGCCATGTTTCCCCTGACACAAAACTAACCCATGTCACATTCTGGACTGGCGCTGCTTCGTCTGGGAGACTGTTCCTAACTTTTTTTAACTTGCGTGAGGTTTGTAAACCATGGTAATTAACATTACATATCACTAACCGTCAGGAATTTTTACTGTGAAATGGGTAACAGTTTTACGTCTACTCAGGACAATGGTGCGTCTTCTCAAATTGCTCAAATGAGGCATGAGACACTTACGGCCCAGATGACAATGATAGTTGTTCGCAGCATCAAAACTGAGAAAGGTTTGTCTCAGCAAATGCCCAGTGAGAGATCACCACAGCAACTCAAGTAGAAGGATGAGGTTTCTGGGCTCTTCTCCTCAGGAGAAATATCTGCGAGCATATCTTTGGCTTTCCATCCAAATTGGTTGTCATCTAAAAAAGACTACGTACATATTAAGGAGATCTCCACCTGGTTATTTTGCCTTTCCTGTGGGAATGCCCGCTTTAAACCATTTACGGTGGATAGGAGGTGGCTACATTTTGCCGAGGAACATATATGGGGCTGCATGAGCGCGGTGGGACAACCCTGATTTTATGTTGCATTTGAAATTGCTTTTGTTTTCCTCCCTTCCCTCCCTACCTCCTCTGATGAAAGTGGTTTTCGGCGCTCTCCTCAGGTGCGAGCTGGAATAGGATGTGTCGTGGTGTGTTGTGGCGGCTTTCGTGAGTGACAGCCCGCTGATGAGGCTTGCGCTCGTGTTGAAAAGCGGTGGGAACTGTTATGAGAAACACGACCCATTTTCCTGCCATGCTTCATTAAAAGCCAACTTGACGCCTCTGTGATCGCGCTAATTTCCTAACAGCTTTATTTAATAAAATAGAATGAGACTCTTACAGCTATTAACATAATGTGGAAATCTTGGTCATTACAGATGTATAATTTATGAACCGATCGACCTATATAGGAAATAATAAATGCAGCCGAGGTTGGAGGGGGAGGACTCTGTGGTTGTGGTGATGCTGATACAATATCGGCACACGTTCTCACAGAGAGAGCAAGTCATTGACAGGGAATTTGCTGCAGAGAAGAGGTTTGGAAATGTCTCCCAGTTCCAGCGACACACTGAAGACGACTCTGGAAGTACTGCAAGAACACCCACACCACATGTGGTGTGTAAATAACTAATTAGAGTCAGTAGCAATTTCCAGGAGCCGTGAGTGACTGGACCAGTAGGGGGTTGGGATCTTGGGGGTGGGGTGGTGGGGGGTAAGGACGCTCCACTGAGCTGCTCCTCTCCCTACCCCTGCAGCTGCGAACCCTTCTTCTACCATTCGACTTTCATCTCCTCTCTCTTCTGGAGGCATCTCATCTCACTCCCTGCCTCCTCCCTGGTCCCCCTCTCGTCTACACTTCCCTCGCACTGAGCCTCTCCATTTCCGCATTGCTTTGTCCCCACTGAGCACAGAGAGACTGTTGCTTTCTGCAAGTAAAGAAAAAGAGGGAAAGGAAGGTTGGGGGTGGAAGAGCCCTTGATGAAGGAGTAAAGGCTGAAGGGATGTCCCTCTTCACATGTGACCATGTTCACAGGGTGTTTTCTTCTCTGTGGCCTATTTCCTGCTTGCGGGCGTCTCAGGAGTCCTGGTGTCGTTTTTGTCTGTCTTTGTTCCTATGAAAAACATTTACTTTGAGAAGTTTTTTTTTTAATCTTCTTTCAAACAAGGCTCCTGATTAGTCGTCTTCTGGCTGCGATGTTTCCACACACCCATCAGACAGAGCATTAAAATATCCTTTTTGTTTCTAGTGTAGATGCACATTTTAGTTCTGCAATAAACAGTTCTGTGTCCCATCGGTTGCTCTGCATTGGTTTTTCAATGCTCAGGACCCTAACAGGATTACCACAGAGCTCCAGCAGCACTTGCTGTACCTGATCCACTTGTAGCAGGACAACACACACTAACACCCCACCACCATTTCAGTGTCAAAAGTCAGAATGTTGCCCATTAGGTAAGTAGTAGTTGCAGACTTGTTTATTTTGATTAGTGAGTTTATGGTTTGAAATCACAGATGGATGTAGCAGAGGTCAGGACACAAACAGGGAGAGCTGACATCAGCCATATTAGAAAACATGGAAACGGGCAGGCTGAGGTCAGAACACGAAAGGTAAGGCAAGCAGGAGAGAAACCAACATTAAAGACTTCACTGAGACACGGTAACACAAAAGACACATTGACACGCGCTGACACTGTGTCTATTTTTACACTGAGCAAGATGACATCACAACCAGGCCCAGATGGTGAGGGGGAGGAGTCAGGGAGAAGCTGGAAATTTTCAGAGAGGGCCAAGGTGGGGCTACAAAAACACATGACAGTTGCGCCTAGATACTCCCAGCTTGGTAACGACGGCAGTCTAACACCCAGTGAAACCTGACCCAAAGTTCTGGGGTCTTCTACACGAAGGGGAACCTTAGAGTCCCTACCTCTTGGCTATGAGCACAAGCTGACCGATGCTGACATGGCCTGCATAGGTAGGAAAAAAGCAAGCCATGAATCCAATTTTTGCTTCGTTTATGATCAATAATAAGTACTCTCAGTGAGGAGACAGCACTGCTGTCTGTGATTTATCGATTCTGGTGGGGCCATACCGCATGCATGCTAATGAGCAATTTAATACATCGCAAAGCTGCGAACTCTGGAGTGTTTTCAAATTATTAGAACACCGCCTCAGTGCGCTTCCATCGACCTCTCCTCCCCCAGTATCTACTCTTTTTTTTTTTTTAAATGTGGTTTGTGTGTTGAAAGCCACACTGGAATTACACCCATCTGTAAAAAGTGGCTTTTGCACCCCCTCTGGCACAGTGTTTTATTTGTTTTTTCTTCTTCCTTCCACCATTTACACGTTTTCACTCGCTCGGGCTGGATAAACATTGTTAGCGGCTTAGCATGGTGATGGCAGTGGGATGAGTTAATGTGTTGCTGATGGAGTTTTAACACTTCTCCCAGTTCGAGGCGCGAAGGTTGGGGGCGGAAGCGCGTTAGTTCGCAGGACTTGTCCTTTTTGAGGCTTGTAGTAGCAGCGGTTCAGATTTGGATGGGAAACTCATGCTGGATCACACTGGCAGCATCTAGCAAGAGCGGGAGGTCTTGATTGAACTGAAAAATGCATATTCATCAGTTCTCTTTGAATGCTTTTCTTTCATGGCCCCAGGGCCTTACATCTGCGCCTTGATCTTGCAACGATTATGTCAGCTCCTATGACCATGAGCGGAGATGCAGTATCAATTTGAAGAGGGAAGGTATATGTATCTTAACTTTGCGTTTTGAGGCACATATTGGATTCGGAGGGATTTTGGAACACTTGGAAGTGCAGCTCAGAGGGAAACTCTTCGGAACTATTATTACTCTATATCAAAGGCATACAGCGACTGGGTTGTTTTTCAAAAGCAAAGTGTGTTTTTGGCAAGGAGTCATGTTTTGCTCCAAAACCCACTTGCATTCAACGCTGAATGTTTAGAGCCCCCTGCTGCTTGAGTAATCCCCGTAGTGCTCAGTCGGCATGCCCCAAACGTCCCCTTCCTGCTCTTTAAACCATGGTTTACTTTTGTCCCTTAACAAAATAAGTGAATGCCAGGGGGAAGGCAGCTGACAGGCTGGAGACCTGAGGAGTTGTACTAATTAACTTGTTTAAACAAACTCGACAAGAGGAAGGAGAAAAGCTTTCAGTGCTCCCCTTTTAAAAAGCCATTACCAGGAAGTGGGCAGGAGGATGGGGGGGACAGGTGGTGGGTGCAGGGTTACTGATGGACAAGAACCCCCACATCTCTACCCCTCCTTTTTTTCTCTTTTTGCCCCTCTCCCTCGCTCCCACACACAAACACACTTACTCTGTCCCCTTTGAGATGGAGTGCTTTGCAGACCCTGAGGTAGATTATATGGTGTTTAGGGTCAAGGCTTGTCAAAAACTAGGAGCTCTGTGAGCAGTCCCAGACTTCTGACAAGCTGACCTTTCATCCCTGGTAAACAGAAGTCCAATTTTGGTGTTTATCACTCGGCAAGGGTCTGGCCAATCTAGGCAAGACGGAGACAGAAGGTCTGGAGGGAGATAAAGCTGCCTCTCAGAAGAAACGGCCCTCCCACCCTCAAACAAAAAAGCAGGGAGCTGATAACCCCAGGGCTCCATTCAGATGAAGAAGAATGGGCTTCATAACCACTCACTTAAATCTGATCCCCACATGCCTTAATTAAGTTCTTGATGATTCGCTGAATATTATCGCATGCCATTCGTCGCTGAAATGGCACAGAGTCATTTTATACTCTTTGAGGTTCTCGCGCATGTCCTTGCATTTTTCTCATGACTGCACCCTCAAAGAGGAGATGGATAGAGAGAAAAGTGGGAGGAGGTCAGTTCTTGTGTGTAGTGGGATGCATTCTGTCTGCTCTAGACATGGCAAACTACAGTAAAACGTCTTAATAGTTAGTGGTACTATTTTAAGGCTTACCACAGTTGTAAATCATAAATGACCACAGTTTAAAAACATCATGTAAATGACAACATCAGCCAAGGTTATGAACAAGACACAGCTCCACCATGGGAGGTGAAATCAGGACTGGGAGCTGAGATTTTGAATCACACCAGAGTGAGTGAAGACTCAGGAGTAAGCTAAATGACTAACTAATGTGTATGCTCTTGTAAACACATGCAGTCATTTTGTTTCTTTTTTAACAACAAACTAGTAGTCTGGGACAAAAAGAATGCACCCTAGGAATAATTACAAACTCACCACCCGTTCCACCTTAAATCGTATTTGTATGCCTTTTTTGCCCACCTTAAATTGAGAATAATATTCTGAGACTCTTTCTACCTAAAATGGTGCTCTATAACATTGTTGCCAACATTAAGTTCCACCTTAAAATGCATTTTCCGTTTTGCGCTAGGAACTGTTTGAAATAAACATACAGTGGAACCTCTACCTACGAACTTGATCCGTTCCGTGACCCGGTTCGTAAGTAGAAAAGTTCGTTTCTCGAGTCAATTTTCCCCATTTAAAATAATGGAAAAGCAATTAATGTGTTCCAGCCCCCACCCCGAAAGTCACCCTTTTGCACTGATATATGTTTACAACACTCTCAAATTAGTAAAAAAAAATACATGTAGCGTTACTAAAAATAAAAGAGAAATACAGTGGTAACAGTAATAAAAAAGAAATTAAGTTTTAAATGGTTACACATCACTACCTTGAAGACGTGACGACTGGCTGGAGGAGTAACACAGGCACTGGCTGTATGACGGGAGGTGGGGGTGGGTGGTATGACGGGAGGTGGGGGTGGGTGGAATAACGGAGAGTAGGCGGGTGAATGTGGGGAGACTAAGCGCAGATACGGCTTAACTTAGCACGAACTTTGATGTCTGCTATTTACACTAATGCTAAATTGCTAAAGCTACAATTTGCTAATCTTAAAAGCTCACTCAAGTCTGGGCACTGGGAGACTCGCCTATTGGGGTCAGTGGCCATTTCCAGCCGCCGGCTCAGCATAAAAATATTCAAATGCCCGGTTCGTATCTTGGAAAGTTCGTTAGTATAGGCGTTCGTTAGTAGAGGTTCCACTGTACCTCTTTAAAATGGATCTCAACTTCATCTCTGTAGCATAAGTAGTTCCACAATAACAGTAAAAGTGATGTGGTGCACTGCTGGTAGTATTATTGTTAATGCTGCACAAGTAAAAAAAAAAAACTGACCTTGCGTCCTCTTCTTTAACTAGAGTTGCATGCTCTGCATCCAGGTCCAGCTTCATCTGGCTGTTAGAGTCTGCTTTTGCACTCTTTCGCAGCTTGATATCAGTTCCAGATTTGTCTGCAGGTTATTGGATTCCTGGCTCCTGTTTGGCTAACCCGTCTGCAGTTCATCTGATGTAAATTATGGATCAATTAGAGCTAGCAGACACAGGAGAATTCCGAGTTTCTTTTTCAGATGAGCAGTCGGCAACGTACGCGCGTCCTCGGCCTGCTTCCACCATGCTTGTGCACCCTTTTGAAGGCTAATAGAGATGTGACAGGCGCAAGATTGAAGCAGACCGACTTCTATTTGAGAGAGGGTGAGGGAACGACCTCGCGCTCTTCAAAGGGAAGTGGTTGCGGTGCTGGAACGTGAAGCACAAGTGATCACACATATTGTAATTAGAGGAAGGGCCATTATCTTGCAAAGATGTTTTCCTTCACAGACCAGCAGAACATTTGCCTTGAGGATTTTCTGCGGTAAGTTAATAATAGAAGCGTTCAGGTTCATTAGTAGAAGCACTTCCAAAGGGCTAGATCCTGTAATAGGAAAAGTCTTTGCAGCTCTCTGCACACATACATTGCAAGGCACGCACCACTTTCTCTTTCCTGCCCACTCACTCTCTCTCTCTTTCTCTCTCTCTCAGTCTCACACAGTTGCATACACAGTCACATACACACTGGTAATCACATCCTTCATATACACTCTTTCCCCGATGAAGATTAAGCCATCTAATGAATTTAGATTCCTTTTACTCAGTACAGTTAAATCTCAGAATGACTGAAGAAATTAAATCAGGGGACATTTATCTCCAATGATGTTGCTGTTTCAGCCTCCTGCCTGCAGAATTAACACATTTATTAAACCAATGAATTGAAACCTCTCTTATTAATTGACAAAACTGCTGAAAGGCGCTGATGGTAAAGCGTAGGGCATAAGCTTGGATTGAAACCCAAGCTTTTAATTAGTGAATGAAATCGTCTTCTCTGTCTAAATCCTCATCATCACCTTTTTTTGGGCTCCCAGATTAATAGATCAAACTCATAAAAAGCTAACCCGCCCACCTGCCTCAAAGTAAAGTGGCTAGTGAGGTCCCTGCATCTGTGCTAAGCGTCTTCTCAAGACCAGACTTGACGTGGATAGTAGGGAAGCTCCGGCCGAGTGGTCTCTGGTAAGCGTTAGTTGTCAGCTTCATGCAAAGGGGCCACAGCTTGTCAGTGTGTATCAGTTCAAAGGCAACCACACCAGGAGCCACATGGTGGTCTCGGATAGCGGGCCCAGCAGGCGGCCCGCTGGGCGGGGTAAGAGCCCAGTTCTGTAGGGGTCAGAGTAGCTCTGTTACTATCCTTTTGGAAGGAGGTGCTAGCGAAAAGAGCAGGCAGATGAGGGCTGACAGAGCTGCAGCTGACAAGTCCTCCAGCAGCAGTCGTTCCTGGGCTTGAGTGAGTGAGAACAAGACCGGGGCAGCACAGGGCCACCACATGGTTTTCGTTAGCCTTTGTGTGGTGGAGCCCACTAGCAGCTTGGGGGTTTTGGGGGGAGGCAGAAGGTGTGGCTGATTTAAATTTCGGTGCACATTTCAACAACTTGATAACCTGCCAAAAAGCATCTGCGCAGTCACAGACTGAATCCAGGACCTTTAGCAGATACACGTGCTGAAAGATTGTCCTGCTTTCAGAAGAGAGAACAGGTGCATTTAGATTAACTGAAGGTACAAACATTGTAAGTGCATCCTACCCTTAGGGTCCAGTTCCTTACCTTAACGTTACCTTAAATACAAGTTGTTAAAATGTTAAAAGGATAGCACATTTGTAGATTTTATTTCAATATCTTAGCTTCTGTTGACTTGCTCATGCTGCAGGTAGCGTCGCAGTTACAGGGTCCTGGGGCTGTGGGTCCAATCCCTGGCTCAGATCACTCTCTATTGAGGAATTTGGTGTGTTCTCCCAGTGTCTGCATGAGTGTCCTCCTGGTGCTAAAACAGAAAACAAACAGAACACTCCAGGGTATCAGAGGACAATGCTCTCTAGGACTCCCAGTCTGGGACAGCTCAGGCAACTCCTGGATTCAAATCTGCTGTCTCCTGGTGATATGGCCAACGTTGTGAGAAGGACCCGTGACTGTGACCTGGGATGTTGCTCAGGGGGTGGTATATACCACAGTTGAACTCTGTAGTAGTTTGGTCTTTAGAATGCTTTTGGAAAAAAGGTCTCGAAAGGTGACGTTTATGATTGTAATCAAAAAACATTCTGGATAAAATTCAGAAGTTATTTCCTCACCATTTGCTAGTGCTTCAGTCTGTTTGTGCACAGGAAACAAGTCTAATGTGTTTACAAAGCCCCGGTGTCACTAAATGATTAAAAAACAAACAACGTGGCTCAGTCAGACATGCTAGATTTACTCTCTCACAGCTTATGGAAGAAAAATGGCAAAGAGCCCTCCAAATATTGACTTGTTTTTGCTGTTTTAGATTATTAGGTAGGAACCCACTCTAAATTTAGGAGACTGGTAACTGCACGCTACAGAACTAAACAACTCAAGTTGCAAACAGTTTTCTGTAGTAATTTTAACAGTGAATAAAACCTCAGCCACGGACAAACAGGCATTTTTCTTCCCCGCAACCATTTCAGTGTCTGGTCTTTGTGAGGTGGAATATTTACTCCTGGTTTGTTCTTTACTGGCTGCTGTCCCAATGTTTTCCCCTCAACATCATCTTCCCTTCCATCTTAGCTTCCCCTTTATCCCCCACTATCTCCCCCCACCACTGCGCTACCCTTCAGGCTGACCAGTCGTCCAGGCTAATGGAGGCACTTACCAGCCCTTTAAATCCTAACTGTTCTGTTTAACCCCTTATTGATGGCTGTCTGCTCCTTGGCCTGTGGGCTGCTGGGGGAAAAACCACCACCTGAGAGGCTGTTTTTCTCATAGATGGGCTATGTCAATAAAAATCTACTGTAAAAATTCTGTTATATACTCATAGCCTATAAACTGGGTTCACGCTGGGGTAAGGCAGGGAAGTCAAACCGTTGGACTGAACCACCACAGGAACTAAATACATCTCCAGAGTAGGCCCTCGGCCTCATCAAAGTTGCATGTGATAAAACAGTGCATGTAAAGTTCATCATCAGTTTCATCAGCATGTGTTTAGAGTCATGCTCATATCTGATGGAAGTGCATGTAAATTTGTGCTTAATATTTCAACAGCTTTAAAATTATGGTTTTGAAGTTAAATCACTAAAATATTATTCATATCAGATATGAGTAGGCTGTTTGGAATTACCCATAGGTGTGAGTGACGGCGTGTCCTTGTGATGGCCAGTGATCTCGGGCAGGCACTGGATCCACCTCCACAGTGACCAGGATGAAGCAATTAGAGATCACTGAATGAATAATGTCAATATTGATAACCATCAAAGCAATGATAATACTAATACCTGAGCCATTAGCACTCATTGTTCTAAAGCAGCAATACATTTTTATTATGTACACCATGTATAGTAGACACCTTCAACATTAACACTCAGTCTATGAGGTTATGTTCATTTCCCACTTAGTATTTTTCACATATTATAAAGCCAGTAAAGGGGACCGCTTCCTCACAGCTTGACCCTAGACACTGGCCAATAGGACAACCATTGGCTCAGGAGCTGCCGAAAGCTTTTCTATTATCTGATAAAACTTGTTCAGTATTTAAGTTATTTGTGGGTAGGCACCTGTTTTCATTTGCTGAACCAACTCATGGATTTAACTCGAACCTCTGCTTGTTTTGTCGTTGTACACAAACTTCCTGATGCGGAAAATTTGGTACATCACTCAAGCACTCAAATCTGCGAGCATTTCTGCGCAACTTTGATGAACAAGAACAGTATTCCTCACAGAGTTTTACAGTGATCTATAGAGGGACTCCTAAATTAAGCCAAGGCAGCAGCACTGCCTTCACTCTTCTTCGCTCCGAACAGATGGTAATGATGAAGCATTACTCTTCTGTCGCTGTACATCCGTAGAGGCAGCAATCAATAAGCGTCCCAGCTTGTGGCAGAAATAAACAATACATATAGGTACGGTATTTGCAGTTGCTGACCAGCGAGGCGTAGTCATTCCCCAGCGACCGAGAACAGTCTTTACACCCAGAGGAAGAGATATTGACAGGAAGTGGTTTTGTATGCGCTGTTGGTTTGATCACAGATTTAAAATAATTTGAAGCCTGAAATTGGAAAACATTCTCTGTGGAACTCACAGAAATGACCCTGTATAGTATGCAGTGGAAAACACAACCCCTCACATCCACACAATGGGTGGATTCAGGTTCATTCGAATGTAGACACATATTGTAGGTAGTAAATTTTGCTTTTTCAAGAGGCACAAACTCCCCAGTCCTTATATTGGGATGCTCTGGAGAAGCCACATGCCTCCACCAGCATTGGGCTGGGAGCACTGGAACTGTGATGGACCAAGCATCCACTAAAATTGTCAGAAAATGGCCGTATACAATTTCCATGCTACATACAACATGCTAGTTTTTTTTTCACTATGAAGATCAACCAACCATGTCACTTGACCAGGCACATTGTAACTGTATCCAGAGCCCAATCTGTTTGGAATTCCAGAGTTTCATCTGTGTTTACCCCTGCTCTGTCGACTGGTGTCACCACCGAAGGGAAGGAAGACCAGCAGCCGATTCCTTTAGCTATTAGCAAAGCCGGAAACCTGTTGCACGTTATCCAGCTGTTGAATTAAAAGCTATATATCACGCAAATGGAATGAAATAGAGGCAGCCACGTTTGACCCTAATTAAAGCCGGTTACCGAAGCACATGTTTCCCCTACAGGGAATTGGATACTTCAACATGTACCCTGGATTGTGTAAGGGGGGGGAGGGGGGGGTGAAATATGACCCCCAGAGGTTTCTTTAGTACACACTTGTGTTTTGAATTTGCTGTTGACCCATAGCTTACCTTGACGTGTCACTTACAGCATTAATAGCCGGGATTGATGGTGGGCCTCCAGGTGGGGAGTTGAGTCCTGCTCCCGAGGAGTCTGAAGGGAACATCCAAAACATAAAATATGACATTGTATTTTTTCAGAAGCCAAGCAAATATTCGTTATACCAACCTAAGGGCCTGGTTTCCGCAAGCTTGTTAATTTGCATTCAGCGCTCTGTTGAGAGTTCCGTTCTGAAGTTTCATGACAAAAGGAATAACCCCAACTCTGATTAGAAACACTCCAGCAGTCTCTCTCATTAAAGCCTTGAAGTCTTTATTTGTGAGGACTGTAGTGAGTGAACTCCTCCACATGCAGTGTGATGGTTTATATTACCCTTAGCCTTGAATTAATTCCAGATACAGTATTGCCTGCTTTCGTAGAGGCAGGGATATTACACACTTCTCTCTATTAAAGCACAAATTTGACCACAAACAGTCAACAACTGCATCTTGTTTGAAAAACCGCAACAATGTTCAAATGAGTTTGAGACTTAAGGGGAACATATTATTGAAAAAATAACCGTTCTGTGCATGTCCACATTAATTTGAGGATTTGAAGCCTACCAGCCCACAAACTGTGAAACAAGACCACCCAGTCATTTTTCGTGGTTGGCCTTACTCAGAATACATGGGCTAATCTGAGCCATTCTGATTTTACTTGTCCCGCCCCCTCATCTGGGTCTGTCCAATCACAGCGCAGGACCCATGTTTATGTGAGAGCACAATGATGAGGTTTAGCAAAGCAAAATAAACACAGACAGGGTGGAGAAATTAGAACACTGAATAAATAAAGGAAAACAAGAATGGACAAGTAAGAGAACAGAGCAAAAACAACTAAAAACCTTAATGTTTTACTTCTGGCTTCTCACTGCTGTTCGCTTGGGGTCGGAGTGAGCGGCAAGTGGCTCATTATCTTTTAATAGAACAGGTGCTGTAATCGGGCCGGTCTGTGGGGCTTTCTTGAGGTGTTTCCGACCACAGCAGGTCATTGAGGTTTTATTAAGACCTGGAAATGTGTTCACTTGTGGAAAAGGGGGAAATGTAATTCAAGCAGTACTTACAGTACGTTTATGACATTTGGCAGACGTTCTTCATGTTACAGGCTAATGCAGCATTAGGAGTCTTATCCATGGATTCTTATTGCTTATAGTGCTCAATCAAATCCTACCCAGCTGTTTAAAAAGAGCTGGTGTTACCCTCTACTCTACACCAACTGCTGCTGGATGTCTGTGGTCAGTAGACCACAATACTGCAGTCATCGGTGGACAGGGAACAATGACATCTCAGCATCCAATGTTCAGAGTCTTGTTTGAATTTTCAGGGGCAATTGAAGTACTTGTCAGACTCAGGTTCTCTGGCAAGTGGAGAGACCAGACCACGTGTAAGGTTGAAGAACAGATTGCCCTTCCAGAATTGACCAGAATCACAGGTTTCAGCTGCTGTCACAAGGGCATTGTGTGAGGTCAGGGCCAGACCGTCTTGATTGTAGACATGGAGTTGTGAAATGGCTCCCACATGGTTGATGAGCCCGTGAAGCATGGATCATGGGTGCAGAAACGCGTAGAGGCATTATATTGAACCCAGAGGCTTTAATGATGATGCATGTGTACAGTGAATTGATGAAGAGTTGAAGAATGGGCAACTCTGTTACCTGCATCAAATTTAACATCCAACATCACCTTGCAAGTGCTCATCTTTGTTTTATTGATTTCCTTTGTCTCTGCTTTTTCGAGATGATTATTCAGAGCAATATTTGATAAAGTTGAATTGCTTCTTCAGGTTGAATCGCCTTGTGGATAAATCTATTGATGAATTACTCAGAAGATGATAAAATAGAGTTAGCAGTTACCAACCAGAGGCGTACAGACCTGAGATTATTTCCAAAGACTGATGGCAGGTTTCAGGCTTTTTCTACATACCCAGGTCCAAAGACGTTGGCTCTATTGCCAGTGCAAATGCAAAACATCAGAAAGCAATCGTTTTGAAGCATTTGAAGCCAAACTTATTCAATAAAAAAGGACAAATGCACAATAATTTCTCACTACTATAGTTTCCCCCAACTGTAACCTTTTGGAATTGTGGTTGTTACTCTGGGAAAATGTGTAATTCCTGTGTTGGAGCCACTCTGCCACTTCAGGTTAAATAGGAAACTGATATGCATCCATGTTGTACAGCAGCATTGGCATTCTAAAGCACACAAGAGTACTGGCAATGCAGAGTGTCACACACAGCAACACCGGAACGTAAACACTGCTCCTGACGGCCTTCGTGACACATAGCTGTAAACATTTAGAAAACAAGATGGCATGCTGACAGCTTACTATGAGTTTGCCTTAGACACTCTGAGGGGAAGAGGGCTCACATGCTTCTCTGTTTAGAAAGTGTAAAGCCTCATTACATTTTTTTATATTTTAATGAAGTGGATCTGGCTCCAACTCCAAGCAGTCAGTACTTAACTGTACAGTCCACAGATCTCTGCACGAAGATTAGGATTTTGTCTTTGGCTGTGTCTCTGCTGATTTTCTGCTCTAATATTAAACAATAAAATTTACATTTTTAAAAAATTACATGTGTCACTCACACACTCACAAGCAAACTCACTCTTTTACACATTTACACTCACACATACATACGGACATAAATACTTACACATGATTATTCACATTTAGGATGTACTCTACAATGGGGTGTTTACAACAATGACATTTTGTGTCGCTTTTCAATTAAGTACTTTTTATTTATTTATTTGTACCTTTACAATTAATATTTAGAGATGAAAAGTTCTGTGTAATAATAAAATTTCCAGTAAAACAATTGGGATATTCTAAATTTGCTGCATAGGCTTAGTCAAGGCAAAGCAATGCAAGACCATTTAATTTATAGAGAATCTTTCCTACACAATGAAAATTCAAAGTGCTTTACATAACATTAGAGAAAGATTCCAGTAGAAGAACTACAATTTTAAAAGATAATAAAAACAATTTAAAAGCAAATAAAACTAATTAAAATATAAAAGTGAAATAAAACAATATTCACAGTATTCTAATTTTCTGAGATACTGAATTTTGGGTTTTCATTAGTTGTCAGCTATAATCATCAAATTAAAAGAAATAAACACTTGAAATAAGCAGTTTGATGCTACTCAAAGGCACAGGAGAACAGAAAGGTTTCTAGTCTAAATTTTAACAGTGGGGCAAATCTGACGTCTTCAGGAAGTCCGTTCCAGGTGCAGGTCGCATAGTGACTGAAAGCTGCCTCCTCCTGTGTGGTTCTGACCCAGTGCAATACTACTGGACCAGTCCCGAGTGATCTGCGGGCCTACTGTGTTTATACACTTCAAGCAGATTTGAAATATATTTAATTCTGAGGCGATTTATTGATTTATATAAAAAAATTAAAAGCACTTTAAAATCAATCCTGTGAAGTGACCTGAGAAAGAAGAGGGAGAATGGCCACTCAGGTCAGTTGGTAGAGAGACAGGTTGAGAGCAAAGGTTTAAGGAAAAAGGGAAAATGGAAGAAAATATTGAAAAATAAAACAGTTGTCGGCTGATGCTTTAACTTATTTTACCTACTATTTTTCCTAAAATAATGTAATGGTCAAGCACATATGACATACCATTCTGAACAAAAATGATCTGCTACAAATAAACAAAGCAGATTTTAACCATAGCCTGCACTCTGATGATAAAACGTATGCCAAGCTTTATATTAACAAGAAATAAGCAGGATATTATCAGGCGAATAGAAGGTGAACATGAGCTGGAGAGTTTGGCAGTAGGTTGTGTATGGTAATGAGAAACCTGGCCCCATGCTCAAACCTTCTTATTTTCAAGGTTGTGAAGCAAGTCCATGGGGACCTTCATTGCAGCTGGACTAGAGGGGGTTAGAGATGGCAGGGAGATGTAATATGGCCCGTCTGCTGAGGAGAGGAGGTTGGCAGGGAGTTCCTGTCACTTACATGCCCGCCTCCTGCGTATGTTTATGGGAAAGAAAAGAGGCAGCACCACCCGGCAGATTCTCTGGTTGGTGGCCGTGCTGTGGGTAGCAGTACAGGGAGACAGGAAGGATCGCTGACCCGTGGAAGGGTTCAATTAGCATTTGCAAATTACACCTGCTCTCCATGCTGCTGCTGAGAGCCGAGTGGCTGCTTCGCCGGTGGGCATGGTCGCGGGAGGGGCGGAGGGGGGGGTCCAGAGTTGTTGTCGGTGTTACTGCATGGATCTATGAAATATTAAAGTGGCATGACCAGCTCTCAGAGTCCCGCCGCTCATCAAAAATAGAGCAAGGAGAGAGGGGTGGAGAGGGGGGCAAGAGGGAGAGAGCAGGAAAGGAGGAAGCCAGGGGCGTCACCGCACCACGCAGACTATAATGAGTTTAACCTTTGCCCTCACCCTGTCCCTCCACCAACTGACCTGAGCGGCCGTTCTTCCTGTTCCTCGCTAGGGACCCAAAAACAAAGCTCTGCACCATGGAGTGATGACATCTGACCAACTTTCCAAATCCCTTTTTACTATACCCTGCAAATTGGCCATTCCTTAACTATGATGCATTCAGTTCGACACCTAGAAGGATACTTAAGACTGTGCCCTCTTCCACTCGGCATACTTCATAGATGTCAAATCAAATGGCAGTTCCTTAATGAAGCGGAGCATGGACTTCAAAGGGGACAATTTGTTCGCCTGTCCTCCATTTAGCGCAGCTCTTGTTTGGACGGCAGGGGAACAGATGATGTTTGATGAGCTTTTTGAAGTGGAGAATGTGCTGCAAAATGTCTTGAATGAACAAAATCAGTGAAGTAATTATCGCTCTGCCAATGAATCATATGCAGGAATTGGAAGGCAAACAAATTGTTATTTGGGACCGTTCCTTGCGTATGTTGCTCGAGAATGAAAATGATCGCTGAAGCGTGCGGCCTTGCCGTGGTCGGCACATTGTTCTATAGTGAAGAGGCACCCTGGGAAGAAAGTCCACATTTCTTCAGCACTTCTGATGTGGTTATTGTGGGTTTGACTTGAGCACATTGTCGTTTGAAGCCAGCGGACATCTCCTTGACACAGCCCTTCTTGGTTTGAGTTAACCATGTAGCACAAAGCGCATTTGGGAGGGTGAACCCTTCCCTGTTTTTGATTGTTCTGAAATGGCTTGGTATTGCTAAGTGTTTCGTTTCGGGGGAAAAGAAAGAGCAAACTGGGAATAAAGCATAAGTAAATGCATGTCTGGAGGAATTGTAAAAGCATTTAGGGATGTCCTATGTCTTTTCTTCAAAACCTATGTAGGGGAGTCTATATGTTTTTTTTTTTTGTTTTTTTTTGCCATGCAAGGTGTAAGAAGTGGAGGAGGAGTGGTGTCTGTCCTCTGAAGGACACTTTTTTCTGCCAGGCATGAAGGGGTCTTAATGGAAACCGTCACTTAGGCTCCGTTTGCAATTTTAGACTGCCGTATGGCACCAGGGCATCAGGCTATCAAGTGGCACCACACTGTCCTGCTGAGACAACACCTTCCCACCTACCGGCAGAGGGACAACACAGATGACAGCTAATGTCCGGCCTCTTTAAAGGAGACCTTAACAACCCATTGGCAAATAGCCACACTTGAGTAGGTGAATTCTGTGTGAATGTATGGCTATCAGTTATTTTTAAGGATCCTCATTCCTGCATTGCCTACTTTTTCCATTCTTACCATCTCACTTTCCATCCCACTCTCCTGGTGCAGGACTGATAATGTGTGAGCCCCAGCTTGGAGGAGAGGAGCGCAGTTAGGTAGCATGCCCCAAGGCACTGCAGTCGCTCTCTCTCCCTCACTTGATTAGAGGCCTGGGTTTCAGCAGCCCAGAAATCTCAAAGGTCGCCGGGAGACACATTCGTGCAAAATTGCATTTTTACTGCGCGGCTGTTTGGAACTCCAACGTGCCTGATGCGTCCATCATCCGTGCAAAGGAATAGGCTTTTGTTCTGGAGGCTGTACAAGCCCAAGCACGTCCAAGACTGCAGACACAGTCTGCTACACTTCAGTCGCGGAGCGGTCTGGTACAGTGAATATAATCACAGTAGATCGGGTCATATACAGTATAAACAGTTATGGACCCTGGAGGACTCCAGTTGGTGATGGAAGACGTCTTTGCAACACTGCTATATTGCCTTTAATACCATGGTGGTGACGTGGCAGCCTCGCACATGGGCAGCTGTGTGTGGGAGGACCAGAAAGAGAATAGCCCATTGATCAGCAAAATTACAATATAACTGCGACCATAATCTTGCACAATGGCCATTGCGTTGAAATACAGTTCTTCTGCCGATGTGTCTCGTGTGTTGGATGTGTTATGACTTTACACTCACACATTGGAGTCGAGGAGATTTGACTGGAACAAGCGCCGTACAGTGATGGTTTTTGTAATTGTTTCACAGTAAAATGTGTCACGTTACAGTAAAAATATACCATGCTTCCAGTGGGGCCACAAGATTCGCGACTCAAAGCTTGCAAATTAGCATCTTAGCCATGGCTAATGTGTTGTGTGTAGAATGAGGTAATATTTGAGTGCTGAGCTACTAGCTTACTTCTGCTTTGGGCTGTGAACGAGAGGGTAGTGGGTTCATGAGAGTGTCATCTTGGGAAAGTCTCCTAGGAGTTGCTAATAAACTGGCTAACTTACCAAAAATGTTACGTTTTAAATAATTTTTTGTTATGTATAAAATTGTAGTTAAAAACTCAGACATTCTTTAGGGTTTTTGGTTGTTTGTTTGTTTAAATGTTAAAATGACCTTTTTTATTTTTAATACTATGCAACATTAAGTTTCTATAAAATTAAAAATAGTGGGAAATTGTATTGAATTTTTAATAGTTAATCGTTACACAAAAAAAATATTTAAATCATATTTTCACACCTAATAAAAACAAAGCAAACAAAAGATATCACATCTAATTTAGCCTCACTTTTGACTGTGAACCTACTATGGTTTATTGAAGTTATTTAATTGAATCAGAATATGTTATGCTAAATGTCATGCTTATACACAACTACAGTTAGCATTTCCTCCATGTTGGCTCCACAGCACTGCTAGTCTATAGGATGCCCTGTCCTTCTGAGTTGACTATGGCCAAGAAAATACCCAGTAAACATTTAGCCGTTGATTCAACGTTGAAATAACGTAATGACTGCCGTCTAATCAACGTTCTCTTAAGGTTGAAAATGAAAGTTGAAAAGACGTCCAAACACAGACATTGAAAAGACGACTATTCGACGTATTTTGGACGTCCATTGACGTTATTAATTGGTCCCGAAATAAATTACTTGTATAAAATGCGTTTTAGACGTCCACTGACGTTATCGATTGGTCACCACTTAACTAACTTATTAAAATGGATTTTAGAGATCCATTGACGTTTAAAATATGCTCTTGACGGACAGACTACTTTTAGACCTATTTTGAACATCCAGGGACGTTCCTTGTTTACTGGGTAGCACTTGGAGTCAGTGTGAAGTGTTGTTGAGAAGTATTTATTCACCCAAAAGTCTGAGGCATGAAATCGCTCATCGGAATTCTTGCGTCTAGTGTAACCACAGCTTTAAGATTTGAGTAAAACCATGGCTACTACTATTGTACAATCGATGTTTCTACCTTGCTCACCTTTCCTCTGAGCTGTGACTTCATGGGCATTATATTTTCAGAATGTGATGCAACGAACCTGAAAATGTGTAGACTTTCATTTAGTTGGTGTCAAGCGAATGCATGAATAGCAGTGTGTCCCTGATACTCCGATACTCACAGTCAGTGCGGTGTTTCACTGTGACCAGTGTATATGTGCATGAGCTCTGTTGGCAGACCTAAAAAAATTGAAAGGGACCATCAGTAGATTCAAGGCACTCAGTTTGATAGGGTTTAAGTAACAGCAAACGGCCAGCAGATACCCATGGTGTGGATGAATAGTGGACGAGGCACTGTGCATAAATCTCCCCCCGGCTGCCCAGTATTCTTTTTGCGATTAGAGCTGAAAAGTTATGATAATGTTTAGTGTACTCGCTGGTTGAGCTGTTCGCTGGAGCAGATAGTGCATTAATCACAGCTGTCTTGGCTGGCTGCCGGAGGGGGGGTAGGGATGTGGGCTTGCGCTGCTGCCTGCTCACCTCGCTCCTGCTCCAGCTCTGGCCTGCCTAGCACTGCCCCTCTCTGCAATAATTGAAGCCCCAGTGTCCCACACTCAGCCAGGGCTCGCTGGCTCTGTCTGTCACCGTCTGGTACTGTGGAGCCTTGCTCTGCTGCAGTGCATTTGCATGTGTGTGTGTGTGTGTGTGTGTGTGTGTGTGTGTGTGCGTACACGCATATGTGAAAAAGTCACATCCAAAAGCGTTTGTGCATATGTGCAGTCTGCTAGAGTACACCCCCTGGTAAATTTGATTCATTTTCTTTACTACAGAAATGATGTGTTAAATAAGAGTTATAGTCTATATGATATTGTTTTATGGTTTAACACACGGGCTCTTAGCCATCAGAGTGGTGTATGGACAAATCTGACAATAAAATGTGCACACACACAGTGAGGACCCAGCATTTTGGTACTGAGTTTAGTTTTTGGCAAAACACTTTTAAATTCACGTCTGGTTTATGTGGGTGTGTATTTGAGCAGAAGAACTTGACGATGTGAACAAAGATTATGTTTCATTCATTCATTCATTCATTCATACATTATCTGTAACCCTTATCCAGTTCAGGGTCGTGGTGGGTCCAGAGCCTACCTGGAATCATTGGGCGCAAGACAGGAACACACCCTGGAGGGGGCGCCAATCCTTCAAGATTATATTTACAGTAAAAAAATTGAGTACAACATAGATGTGGTTACTATTTACAACCGCATTGATACAAATAAGCACTGCACCTGATCCCTGTTCTGAACGGACACCAACCAAATCTACACCATACTCACAGCTAGTGCAGTAATACCTAAAACACACAGCAAAAATATACAGTTCAAATATCTGATTTCAGGAAATGAATCTACACGAGATCCAGTTTACCGGTGCAAATATAGTAAAGGAACTTCATTTCCCATAATGCCCCAGCATCTTTCCAAAAACGTAAGCAGCTAAAGCTTTCAGTCAGAGACTGATTATTTATTTATTTATTTATTTGTCTGTTTACTGCACTGAAATAATGGGCATTCAATAATATTTTTAAATAAGTCAGCCACGTAACAGACAGGTAATTATTGCTCATAATAATATATTTTGGTTGACGGCACTTACAAACATATAATCTACGGAAAATACATAATACACAAATAAAGCAACCAGTCTGACATTCCCTGCCCACGGAAAATAAATGTAAGAGCATGTAACACCACTCAGAATAACTACTCAAGAGCATGTTCTTTTTAAAAGCTGTCGTTTATGAATGTCATATTAAATTAGGAGCTGCCGAAGGTTAGTAACACAATTTTCACACATTTTTAGTGAGCCCCATGTTTATGTCAAAGGAAACATGGATGTGGTTTTGGCAAATGAGGCAAAACGGAGATTTATAGTGTTTTTATTTATTTATTTATTTGTTTGTTTGTTTATTATTTATTTATTATTTTGAATGTGCACTTTATTTTTTTTTTTGCATTTGTTTATTCTTCATTCCTCATCCAAGGCAGAGTAGCACCCACTTTAGTGTTAAATCACTTAAACTATTTGGTGTTTAACAAGTTTTTTGTGCCACATTTGTACAGCACTGGTTCTGGTCCTGCACCCTTTAAAGAATCCTCTGTTTTCGACACCAGATACAACTATTAAGCTTATTAACAACCCCTTCTGAAGTTGTTGACGTGTGTGTGTGTGTGTGTGTGTGACGGGGTGAGAAGAACACTGACATACTGGACAGTGACCCATCAGGCCTAGGTTTGGGAACCACTCTTAAGGACAGCAAGCTAAAGCCATCGCTTACCTCATGCATATGAAGTCAGCATTGTTTTTTAGTCATGTGCTCCAGCAGATGCAATCACACCGAGCTGCTCTCAGCAATAAGGCCTTATCTTAAAAAGAGCAGGCGCTTGTGATAGTCACCCCCTTCCTAGTTCCTAGATGATTCAAACGGCGATTTGTTGATATGCATCTCTTTCTCACTAGGCCACATAAATATTAAAGGCTGCACAGCTCTGTGTAGCAAGAGAAAGCTCGCAACATCAATCCATCGCAGGAAGTGCTTGAGGATATTGAAGATTGGTGCTCATTGCATCATTAAGGTCTTTGCCTCCAGATCTTTGACCCCCCCTACCCCCCCACCCCCGATTTCATGCTTCGATTCTTGGAATATAGATGGTCAAAGGTATCATCATAAAGTGCGATCCGCTGCATTCGACTCCCGATGCACCCCTGCAGCTTTTTCTGTGAAGTCGGCAACACTGATTTGGGGCTCCAGACCAAACACAGACTGTAGCTGTTGTAGTGTTTGTGTGTTTGTGTGTGTGTGTGTGTGTGTGTGAGAAAAGGATGAGGAGAAAGAGATGTGGACTGCGTGTGACTCAGTGACATCAAAGGGAGAAGTGTGAGATATCAAATTCCTCATGGGGATGCATTCCCCCTTAAAAGCGTTTCCATGGCAACATGGGCTTGTCACTCAGGCAGCCAGATGTCGAATGTCATTTAACCTTTATGCCTTCATTTCCATCATCACTTGTCTGCCATTATCAAGTGAGTTCACGTAAATCTAACACTAGCTGGAGACAAAATGATCCGAAGGAGTAATAAAGCCCCCAGAGTTGAAACAAATGTCAGATTTTTTTTTTTTTTTGCTGTTTCAGAATAGAGTGGTCTTTTCCGATCCCTTAGGAGCGTCACTCTTTTCCTATCACTATCTCTGCATGTGTCCCTTCTCTTCCTTCTGCCTGTGTCTCTACCTCTCTATCTTTCTATCCCTCCCCAGCCTCCCTCCTTCCCTTTGCTGTCCCCCATTTCCTTCTCTCTCTGAGCACACTACAAGGGTACATGCTCTATCAGATATGTTTTTAAACACCTCCTTTGAAAGAGAACATCAGTCGCCAGGAAAAACCCAAACAGAAGTCTTCAAGGGTCCCGGATCACAGGCTAAGTCAAATATTTGGGTATATGACTGCCGAGGATGTGGAGAGAGGGAGAAGCTTTTCATCCTTCCAGGCTCAGCATGCTGCAGCTGTCAGAACGAATCAGAGACTTCTGGGAAATGTATGCCAACAGGTGACAGGGTAAGGCGAGGAATATTGAAGACCTGATTAGAGTACGGAGGAAAAGGGAAGCTATTAACACCGCAGAACGTGGAAAGTATGGACGACTTTGCATTTCTCTGAGGTTCCAAAGATGCCGTTTGGAAATGATAGACATAAGGTATGCAGTTTGATGCACAAAGAGGCACTTTTCTTTCCCTCACTAGAACATTACGCTGGATGCCTTGTCAAGAATATGAAGGAGCTTCGGCATTGATTCCGTTCAAAGGTTCAGCATGAGTGATTGGCTGGAAGCGGTGGTGTCGACAACTGCATTCAAGTTTATGCGGAAAACTCGCCTTGCTTCCCGTTTGCCACCAATAACAAATCAGCAGCAACAGACCCAAATGACATTTCCAGAGTTGAGCCTTACTGGTCTGAGTGTCAGTGAATCCTCCAGCCAGCAAGCTGGTGTAGTCTGATGAGAATGGCCTTTCCTCTCCCACAGAACCTCTTAATGAGATGGTGGCTGAAATCCCTTGCTCAGTACTTCTGCAGCAGAACGATTCTCCTCGCAGCCTGAAGCCAAGGGACTTGTCGAGAAAAAAAAAAAAAAAAAAAAAAAAAACAGAAATAAGGAAGCCACAATTGCCAATGTGATTGGCAGCAGAGGCTCAGGAGACAGTGTGTTTACCATGCTCCCTAAATTGGACCAATGAGCAATTTTCTATCCGGAAGAAGGGAGGTTAGAAGTGGGATGAGGTGGAAGCAAGCCTAGACCTTCTCATCTCTCACACTACCATTACAGCCACACATTTACCCACCAAATAAGAGACAGGGGGTGTATCAGCAGGCGCCAACAACTATTCCGACAGCGGTGTTCTCCGGCAAGTAGCTCTGGCCCACTGGGAAATGTTCTACAAATAAGCAGGGATTGATGCTTGATTTTTAATACATGTGAGAGTGCAATTTTGAAGTGATGTGGGCTGGTTGTTGGTTATGAGTCTGGAGACCTGGGCTTTCTCTGCTGATTGGAGGCAGCACTACTTGGACTAGTTGTGACCTCCTCTGTGCTGACTCGACATGGATCTGAAGGAGGTCTTCATGAACAGATCTGTCTCTACTGATTCATCTAAAATCCACACAGGGAATCTTTGACACCCCACTCTATTGAATCGCTTTGAGACTACAGAGGCCAATCTGTAGATGCCCCTCAACTGACTCTACCTGGGTCTTCTCAGGCCAGCTTTGGAGCCATGCCATATTGATTCTGCTTGGGTCTACATGCCCTATCTTTGAGACCACTCTCAAATGTTTCTTCCTAGATTGACTCAAGCCATTGTGAGACCATGAGATAATGATTCTGCTTGGGTTTAATTTCACCATCTTTGAGACCCTCTCTACTGGATCTGTTGGGTCCACAAAGGCCAACCTCTAGATCCATCTTCCTGGGTCTTCTCAGGCCAGAAACCATGCTATTCTTCATGTGTGTACTTGTCATAGCCTTGAGACCCACTTCAACTGTTTCTTCTTGTGTCCACTCTGGCCAGCTATGCAAAGACTTTTTTGAGGTGACCCCGTACTGGTTCTGGTTGGGCCTTCTAAGGCCAGATCTGTCCTGAGACTATTTCTGTCTAAATTTCTGGCTAAATCTGAGTCCACTCCGCACTGATTCAATTTGGGTCTCTCTATTGGTCTGTGTTAATGTTCTTGTAGAAAGGGGCATTAGAGATGGTGTAAAGGGGGCATGTTGGACCTGCAACAACAGAGCCTTTCCTGAAGGTAGCTTCCCTACTGATGACTTACGCATGAGTGAGTGGGGCAGTATCCTCTTGCACTGAGGTGAGATAGAGAAGGAAAGGAAGTGAAAGAGCTGGTGAGAGAGGTCACAGACAGTGGGGAGAGGGAAGAGAGGAGGGATGGGATGAAAGCAGTGGCCTGGAAAGCAGCTTTTCTTCACTGGCCACCGATGAGCTTCAGCAAGCTCTGCTTGGTGTGGTGCTGAGTGGGCGAGAATTTTTATTTATTTTTTTTCCCCCCTTTGCTTTTTTTAGCCCCTTAAGCTTCATATGATGGCAATTGCAACTTCAGACAACTTTCTGTATCTTTAGCCCCGTGTCTGAATGTGTAAAAATTAAGCATACCATGCAACTGTGGAGCTGTGTGAATTGTGTGACTTTTTTTTCCTAACTCGTTTTCCACACTATCCCACTGTGATATGGCCTGCGAATTTCGCTGCTGCTTTTATTTTTATGTGCCGCGTGATTTTCAAAGCTGTGGGTCTGCGTGAGTCATTGTTTTTGTTTACTTTTCCCTTTAAGTTCCTAGCAAAAAATGCAAATAGGCAGGTACTGGCAGCGGTAATGATAATGTGTGCTGTTTGTGTGGGATTGTGTGTACATCTGCGAGTGTACACAAGTCAGTGTGCCTGCGTGTGTGTTTATGCACATGCGCATCTGTGAGGCGGGGGTCTGCTGAGTGTTGTGGCTGGTTGAATGAGTGTTGTGACTGGCTGCATGTCTATGGTTCTTTGTCAGTTCCCTGGCGCAGTAGGGGTCCCCAGATTTTTCTCTCACTTTCCTCCCTCCCTCCCTCTCTCTCTTTTTTTTTACTCTGTAATGGCACTGTGGCTGGGGGAGGCAGGAGGCACTTGCCCCTCATTGCCCTTCCATTATATCTGGTTGACCTACTTCAGTAGTCAGTGGAAGACTGAAGGGACCAGCTGAAATCACAGTCTTTGGCAGGTCCCTTGACTACAATAGCTGTAAATGTGTGTGTGTGTGTGTGTGTGTGTGTGTAGCCAACACCCTCCTGATTCACTCCCTTTGTCCCAAAACACTTTCACCATGTGACATTTACACTTAACACCTCCATTACTTGCAGATCACAGATGAGCTCACACTTGTATGCTTTTTTGCACTTTTGAAGCTGCTCTGGACAAGAATCAAAGTGGACCACACCAAAAAAAAAAAATAAATAAAATAAAAAGCATTAAATACATACTCCTTTGATTCATCCCCTTCATCTGAAGGCGGCCCAACCACATGGGATTCCAGGAAGCCATTCACAGAACACACAACTACATTTTAACTTGCCCCTTACACATAGACAACCAAAATTTGCACAAAACTTAGCAAGAAACATAGACACATTAAAGTCTAAGAGGACCTTGTACCTTCCACTAATAACCAAACAAGATGGAGCAGCAAATGGAAGGTGTATGATTGAGTAGGAGTTTGAGCCTCTTGCCTGGGGCCTGGATCAAGCTGGTCACTTCATTACCTTACAGTGGAAGTGAGCTACTCAATCGTAGCCGCTTCTAATACTGCCAGCCTCGCTGCCTGTTTCCCCTGCCTTCCTCTGTGTGCCTCCAGCCGCTGCAGGCTGAGATTTGTGACTCGACGCTACGTGCGCCCTGTCGCATTAGTGCACACATCAAACTTTCCTCTCATCTCCCTCCGACACAACCGCCTAGACACCTACATTGTCTCAGATGAGTTTGAAGTGGGTGTAAATCCACAATCCCAACCCCCCCCCCCCACTCTCACCCCCCACCCTCATCCACACAGACTGCTGGAGGTATTAATTAGAGCTGAAAAGAGAAAGGAGGAGAGCAAAAGTAGGGACCTTTTTTGAGGTTGGGAGTGATCTTTCGCTTTCTGTTCTGGATTAGGAAAAGAACACCAGGGAGCAAGGAGAGGTGTGCTTTTTCATACCTGCCTCATTTGGGATGGTGTGAGTATGGGATTGGGGGGCAATGTGAAAATACAGTGATGGGAGAGGGAGACATAGACATACAGAGTAGGAGACTTACTCACAGGGGCAGTGAGACTCAGTGCCAGTCAAGGCACTCTGTACCAGGCTCAAGAGACAGTGTCTCACACTCAATGGCACATTCAGCTGTAATGTCCTTCAGCTGCATTCACAATGTCCTCCGTTTGTGTGTGTGTGTGTGTGTGTGTGTTTGCATGGCCTTGCTGCCACAGTTAGTTTGTAAAGGCATTCCTGTACCAGTGTTGTTTAATCAGGCTACAGTAAAAGTAGGCAGCTATATTCCAGTATGTTTTATAGAATAACTGCAGTAATCAGATTATAGAAGCATGATAAATATAAGCTGTTTATTAGCATAATTACATTAAAACAAAACACTCATCTTTCACAGCAATCTTGCTTGTGTACGTCACCATGAGCCAAGTTTGTCTAAAGCAAGTTTCTTTGGTTATGGGTAACAGTTCGAACCAATAGCTCATGAAAACTGAAATTCACTATTTCATTGTCTGCAACCCTTATCCAGTTCAAGGTCGTGGGGGGGCCTACCTGGAATCATTGGGCGCAACGTGGGAATATTCGCTGGAGGGGGTGCCAGTCCTTCACAGGGCAACACACACACACTCACACACTTTTGAGTCACCAATCCACCTACAAACGTGTTTTTGGACCATGGGAGGAAACCGGAGCACCCGGAGGAAACTATCCCTCCCTGACTTCTTTGTGGAAGATTGGGATGTGACACTCTGCCAGGGTTGCCACAACTTGCTATGAGAGTAAGTGTCTGGCAAGGATTCTTGCGCTGATTGTGCCTCGGTAATGGCAACATGATTTGGGTTTTTGGTGGCTGTGGATGATGCAAATGACCAACAAACCTGGGAAACATTCCACGTAAACCTTAAAAGGGCTTTATTCTCCTTGGTGACTTTTTACCGTATTTTGAACAAGTGATCTATAACCTCGCCAGAGTTCATTTTTAAAGCTTATCAACTCCCTGCCATCTGTACTTCACTCATGATGCATACATCTATTACAGCCTTTTAAGATGCCTCTTCCAGCCAGGCTTGTTTCAGAAGAGTGAATTAACTTGAAGAGACTGACAAGGTAATTGTTCAGACGTGTTGGAATCGCAGCCATCAGGCGGTCATGGAAAAGATTGTGTGCATTGGTGTGTGTGTGTGTCTGTGAGTACACACTGGACATGTGTGTGTGAACATGCCCTTTCCTCCAGCCCTTGTGTGTTAGAAGCAGCTGATAAGGTGCCGTGTTTCCGCTGACTTTCATCTCTCGCCCTATTGATGTCGCGTGTGAATTGGTCATCATTAATTTTCTCTGATATTTAGCCCTCTCCTGATTTGCAAATTGGGTTTAAACTTTTGCCCCGGCGTCACTGCATTGAATACTAAACACAGAAGCGCTCGGAGGACAATGGGCCAGCGCAGAGCTTCCCAGCAATCACAACGGAATATAAATAGTTTAATTAGCCTGTTGGTTCACTCGGAACTATAAAAGCTTATCAAAAGAGTGGCACCCAAATCCCCGCCAAAGAAGAAACAAGCATTCCGGACTCCCTGGGGAAATATGCAAATCATCCGCAGGGAGAAGTATTACAGTGGTGCAATGTTTAATCCAAATGTACTATTAAAGGTGAGAGACTCCGAACATGGATTGCTTTATTCAATTTATATTTTCCTCCATTCCACTGACAGTGTTGTTTTGTCTCAGAGACAGTGGCAGCACCAGTGTGTGTCTCAGATCCTTGGCTGGTGCTCACATCATACTAAGCAGTGCTCCAACTAATGCTTTGTTGTGGTACAACTCCCTTTCTGCCACCTTTGTTCTTAAGGGTGTGTAAGATTGAAACACTATTTTCATCATTGTACTCACTGTATTTTCAATGAACACTTCTTGGCACCTTTACTTCAGGCAGTTTGTGAGATAGAAACACTATTCCGTTCACACACACTGTAGGTTTGTACTTGTTCATGAGACTGAATCACTGTGTTCCTCCTCTAGTATTTTCATTAATGTATTTTCAATGAATCTTCATAGAAAAAATGGTATACATAGCATACAATCTGCATAGGTTCCCAAAACAACCTTTACCTTAATCAGTTTTATGAAAACGAATTTTGCATCTAATATTACATGCTTTTTTTTTAGTATTGTGAGTATTGAGAGGTATGGACTTGGCAAATAATCTTTAGACTTATAATCTTTAGGCTTTATCAAATATTTGGAAGACCAAAGGTTACAGCTCTGGCACTGCTCAAAAATGACTGCTATCAAAAAATATTGGAATTAAGTCCAGAAACATGATTAGGAACCAGGTGTAAGACATAGCTTTGTCAAACACATACAGCATCTGAAAGTAAGTACTCGATCAAACACAGAAAACAAAACCAACACAATTTGCAAGATACACAAACTAAAATCTGAAGATAAACACCAAAACTACAACTGTAGACCACTAACAAACAAGACTTGATAAAACAGGAAGCTTGAATACTCTTACAGAGAGGATGACAAACAAGGGGCATGTGCAATAAACAAGGCTACTACGCTCAAGGGAGCATGACCTCTGCTGGTGTGAAAGGGGAACTGGTCTGGGCTATTATTCTTCCAGAAAGGAGATGCAGAACATGCCCAGACATTCCAAAAAGTGCCCACATGCAGCATTACATTGAGTTGCTATACACATCCCATAATTATAACGGTACATAGGGCTGGGCTTCCATTCCATCCATGTTTGTATGCCAATCCAGTCTATAAGAAATTGTTTTGTAATAACCTAGCATATGTTATGTCACTATTTTACTTTTATAGCATCGTGACATAGACGTGCATCTGCTTGATGGAACCTATAGTGATTTAGCTTGTAATATTAGCATCAGCAAAAATGCCTCAAGGCATAGTGGGGTAGATAACGCTGAAATCATTTGGCAGATTTTCTATTTAGTATTCATCATGAAGCCTATGACACAAATGTTCGCTGGCCAGGAATGTATGCAACTCAAACCCATTTTAAATGCTGACTGAACTTGAGGAAATCATAAAATATTCTTTAAAACTATTGGTACAGTAGCCACATTTGTGTTCCAGCCATCGTTGGAATTTCTCGGATCCCACTCTTCCAAGATGTGCATTATTCAGCCAGTGTTCTCCACCAGTTCTTCTCCATTCATTCTTCCTAGTTCATAGTGTTATAGTTCATTTTTAATCAGCTGTGTTGCATAAAATACAAGATATCTGAAATTCTTGATGGATGAGACTACTGGGACGGCGATATGGAGTAACACCAACTTTATCATTCTAATATTTAAAAAAGAATATGTGAAATACCTTAAACGCACCCTATATTTCTTAATATTTCTCAGTTTGAGAGAGTTTTAAGAATATTCTTGTACTAATTAATTTATGTCCTTGCTTTACTGGAGGACAATGTCCAATAAACCAAGTGATATTCAATAATTCCTGAAGAAATCCATATTATTTGCCTATGGGAAAACGAGTGAAGAGACAAACCTAGTCAGAACAAGTAAAAATATTTTTAAATTAGTGAAATAATCTACTGCTATTCTTACAGCACTCTTCGAAAAAATATAGATATTATAATGTAAAGATACATTGACAAGATTTACGACAATAAAACTGTGGACGATATCCCTTTTTGCAGTGTGTAAAGTTAATCTTAATAGAATCTTGTCACCTTATAATAGCTACACCTTCCAGGCCACCTTAAAATTCATAGTCCTTCCCCAGATCCTGGTTTTACAGCAGCTTATATTTCATTATCCAGTTTATCCCCCGTGCTTGTCAGCAGCTGGCCGGAACCGGTCAGTACGGTCCAGGGTTACGGTAATGAGCGGCAGCCCACCACATAGCGACCTGGCCAATTAGCAGAGTGGGCACAGTGTGAGGTCACAGGACACGAGACGGCTCACAGATTCATTCGTCTCAGTTAGAACATGTTCCAAACCCCCCGGAAAGCCTCCTGTCTACTGTGACATGTGTGACGGGTGACAGGACGAGCAGGGTGCAGTCATTAAGCCCAAACAACAGTCTGGCCATGACCTTCTGCCCAGGCCACAGCCACTGAGTGGGGCAACAGTCCTGCTTTTGTAGGCCATTGCATTCAACACTAATGAAGCTGCCCCAGTTCTTCCTATATTTACCAGTGTAAACAGCTAAGGTGAAAGTTATCAGTTGGAAATGGAGGAATTCACTTTAGCACCTAGGTGTTTCGCTAAAGGGCATTTTAGCCATAGATGTTGGGTGCATGAGGAAGCACTATGCTTTCACTCCCCCAGTCCTATTTTCCTGCCAGTCCACGGCATCAAATTGGCATAGTATCAGCCCCAATCCCACATCTCTAGCCTTTAAGCCTATGCTGCCCCCTCGTCCCCTAGAGTGCACTCCCAGTGTTTTCTGAAAAACACTTTCTCAAACTTTACATAATTCTTTTCTAATATTTACCGAGACACGATGTCTCATTATTTACCTTGTCTCATAACTGCCGCAGGAGTCTCCATGTGTGTCCGTTCCCTTTTCAGTGTCTTTAGGTTTGACACAGTACGTACGGCGCCACCTTGCTGCCCTTGACTGGGTCAATGAGAAATCCTTCCCAGATTTTGACTGATGATGAAATAAAATAGAAACTTCTGCGCTGGAATCTTAGAACCATGTAAAACCAGGCGCAGGGAAGATTAAGTACAGGGAGCAGTTATTTCCATAGGGCTCCAGCTTTGTTTTGTTGGCGGTGTATAGTGTTTCATTGATCACGTTGTTGATGGTGATGCACTGGGCTGTGGGAGTGGGTCAGTGAAGTGCTCCGCTCAGCAGTACTTCATCGCTCAAGCGTAACCCTGCGGGTGGAGAGACACAGAGAGAGAGAGAGGCAGACAGGCCGGAGTCAGTGGGGCTCAGGTGAGTGTGTCCCAGGCCGGGCCGTCACTCTCCTGGCTGGGCCTATAGAGAGCCGAGCCTAAGCGTACGGGCCAGTGGCGCCGCACACCCGTAAATTAGTCCCAGGCGTGACACGGCACTCTGTGGGTAATTTGGACAATGGGGCATATGACAGCCCACCCATCACTAGCACTACGCCCCAGGGAGCCACCTCTCTCACTGTGTTTCTTTCCCAACCAACCACCCACCCCCCCATCGGTTGATGGAGCCTCTCTCTAAGTAGCAGCATCATTCTCCAATCAAGCAACAAAATGGCTTTTCATCCAGCCCTGAAGAAAAGGAAGGGAGGGAGAGAAGCAGAAAAGAAGGGATTCTAGAGAGAGAGGAGGTAGCAAAAGAAAGATGACTTCTTTCATATTTGTCTCTGTTGTTTGTAAGCTCCCTCGGATGCATTTTTTTTTACTGAATCGCGCTGCTATTGCAACAAAGGGCATGGCAGAAAAACAGCCCTTTGAAAGGTTTTAAAAAGAAGAATGTCCACCATTGTGAAACATCTCCATTTTGCACAGCTTTTGCAACAGAATCCAGGCGTGATTATTCTGGAATTCAATAGGACGGAGAGGTATTTTGATATTAGAACAACTAGATGCAAACAAGAGTTCGCACCAAGGTTTTGGCGGAGCATCCGCCTTTTTAGTCACTGCAAACCCACTTCTGTTTCCATGACACCCTGGGATTGAATCTCCACCATGAGCCCTGTGCATTCCTCTCCGCGGTAATAAGGCAGGAATGTGTGGCCTTGTTCATTCCAAATGGAGATTGCAGATACTGGAAGAGTGGTCTGTGCACTGCTAGAGGTGCGGTTTCTCAGAGAGTGGGTTGTTCCACTATATTTCAGCTTGGGCTTTAGGACGTATGGTGGCAGCAGGTCACAGAAAGGGCTGGAAATGAAGTCCCAAAGCGTGGCCGAGCAGCGTCCTTCGAGTGCCCTTTTCCCGGCTTATTCCTCAATCGCTCTTACTGCCAGGCCGCTCTCTCTCTCTCTCTCTCTGAGGTCCAGGCCATGTGAGTCACAGCCTTTTTAAGAAGTGTCAGGCTGTTTTTTTTTTTAATCCCCTGATCCTAAGTGAAGATGGAGGTACAATCCCGACGGTCCAGTGCTTCTCACAGTGGCCTCTCCGTCTCTCTAGAGAGTTGCAGGCTACGTGATGGCTTTCCCTCCCATAAGGTCACTAAACATCATCCGATATTGCATAAGCATCTAGGATATGCACATCATATTGCATGATGAGACGCTTCAGCACCCGCAGGCAGCAGGCTGACTCCAGTTTCAAATCCGGTGTGTGTGAGTGCAAGTTGAGTCCAGGGTCTTCACCTGAGTTGGTTATGTGTAAGCGGATCCCTTCTAAAATAATCCAGGTTCAAGATTAAGCTTCAAAACACCTGAACACCAGAGAATGCTAATTCACAGACGCAAACCAGGTTGGAGCTTGGTAGGTACTTGGATGGGAGACCTTCAAGGAAAGCTTTGGTGGATGCTGGCGGTGGTGGGTTGGTGGGGCCAACAGGGGGCGCTATCCCTGTGCTTTGTGTGACGGAGACACTACTAAACAAATGGCAGGGTCCTTTTGATGACAGGAAAAAAAAACACCAACAAGGTCATACAGTATCCTGTGGCAATCCCTCCAAAAGTGTAGGGAGTGTAGTCATTCCCGTCAACACTGGCACGGATTGGCTGTCTTTGTATTGTCTATTGTCCAGGTAGATGCTGCACATTGGAGGTGACAGATGTGACTCTCTAACGTCCCAAAGAATGTAAAGTGTTTTTATTGTAAGTCAAGTCATGTGTCGTTTAAAGTTGACACTGACTCAAGTCCCCGTCTCTAAGAGACGCAGGGGATGACTTCATCCGCCTCACGGTCTGAGGTTTAGTCCCATTCTGTTTGAGCTCAATTAGGAGTCCTTCGGAATGAAATGAATATCATTTCACTTTCAAGTGATCCCTTTGTCCAGTGTGACATACCTGGCATGGTGAAAACGATCCTGAGGGTGTGTGTCACCGAGTCATCTCTGGAGGAACTGGTTCTCCACCGCCACCGAGTTCACAAAGTAATCACATGGCGTTAACTGTTCTTAGCAAATCACTCACTCACTCGCATACACACATACATTCACACACACACACACACACACACACATTCTCCCACTCTTTTACTACCTCCCTCAGGCCCCCAAGAAAGTGAGAACTTATCTAAAACATGTCCATTTTATTTATTTTTTTTTTTTTTCTGATTTAACACATTTCATAACCTTATCTCCAGGCCACGCTTCTTCCAAATGCTGCTGCTTAGGCTTCGGCAAGGTGGCTAAATCAATTTGTGCAGATTCATTTTTTCGCAATTACATCACCTGCTCCGCTGGATAAGAGGCATCGCCGAAAGCCCGCTCGACAAAAAAAAAACCCTCCCCTCCCCTCTCCTTCTTTCCTATCCCCTTCCCTCTACTCCTCGATTGTGAATTCAGTTTGAATAATTCATTTTGTTTTATTTGGCTCCGTGGTTGAATTCCTGGGCCCCGTTAAACAGGCCACTGTAATGGAATGTTTCGTCCAGGGATCGATCGGACCCATCCTTCAGTTAATGATGCTGCCTCCTGAGTGTTAACTTTGGGCCTGATAAAGGGAGTGGCGGTTGTTTATGTGTGTGTGTGTTTGTGTTTGTGTGTGTGTGTTGTGTGTGTGTGTGTGTGTGTGTAAAGTAAAGAGAGCCAACGCTGGAGGAGGGGTCAGTCTGAACCTAATGATGGTCGATAAGCGTCCGCATGAGTGGGTCTCCTCCCCGCGTGGCTTGTGGGGGCCGAGGCTTTCAGTAATAAATGTCTGGTGTTAGAGCTGGGTGGCTTAGAAAGAGGAGATTAAGATTTTAACTGGATTACTTTGCCCTTCGCCTGCCTCTCGTGCCTTGGGTCCAGCAGGGCAGCGTATGTTTATTTATGAAACGGGTTAGGTCACGGGGCTGAGGTCACACACACTCCGGAATAGATCTTCTTTCATCTCGGCTGTAGAGGTTGTGTTCCCTGAATCCTAAGTTGTTTCGCTTTTTCTCTCTCTCTCTCTCTAACTGTCCATATTCATACCATAGAGCACACACAGAGAAAGGCTGGCCTACCTACCCCAGCCCAGATTACATATCTTTTTCATGGGAGCAGGAGAAAGGAAAGAGACAGAGTAAGAGGGAGAGCAGGAGAGGGGGAGGATTTATGCGGCCGCTCGTCCCCGTTCACGCTTGACTCTCCTCTGATGGAGGGAAGCAGCAGCACGTTTGATACAGTGCCTTCCCGGGGACGATAAATCTGGACGCGCACCGATAGAATAGAGCTTATCTTTTACAATGGTGTCAGGGTAGGAGCATCCTCCAGCTGCTATCACTGCTGCTTGATGCATTGGGGAGCGAGAAGAAATATGTATGTAACTGTATATGTGCGTGGGCATGTGTGTGTGCGCAAATGGCAGCGTATGCCGTTATCGAGTAGAAGCTTTCGGATCTGTGAAGCAAACACATGGGCATACTTTCCTCTCCTGCCTCGCTATTCATGAGGCAAAATGCTGGCTTGAAGCTCAGCATCCCTCAGTAACCTGACACTTCACAGCAAGCACTTTACTTTCCCTCTCCGTCTCTGCTGCTGCAGCCCCTCTGCAAGCCCACATTACCGCTCAATCACGGCATACTCGGTCAAGTCTTCACCTGTCTCTCCTTCAGATCTCATCGGAATCCGACAAGTGCCTCCAAACCTGACATTTCTGATGCACTCTTCTAAACGGCTGAGTTTCTAGTTCCAAGGCAGTTGCCTTTAGCGCGTAATCTCAGCATGCTCCAATTAGGTAAGGTCCCTCTATCAATCCCGGCAACATGCTCAAAGGTCCGGCTACTCTCGAAACAAGCCGTTATCTGCCGTTCTTCAAACGCTGTCTGTGTCTGTCTGATTTCGGTCAGATGCAAAGTAACAACATCAAAACCGCAGCGTTAGCCCTGAGACGATGGGCTTTCATTCCGGCCTTGGCTAGTCTTTTTTAGCCCCGGAGAAAATCCACTGACAATCTGGATTAAAACATGGCACGCTCTGAAAGGCGCCGGCCGCTCTGGGAAAGCCTTTCCTAATTGAAAAAACAATTAGACTCCGGGTGATGGAGAGGCTTTGTTTCAGCAGGTCTCTGCTGAACCCGAACTGAGAGGTCCCCGACAACGCTTTCCAGACGATGATTTATTCCCCATGACCTCACGTCGGGAGAGATTGTTTGGATTCGCATGGGCTCCCGGCTTTACACAAGCCTGTGTGTGTGTGTGTTTTAAAGATGTATGTTTAAGCTTTGAAGATGTCTGCAGCTTGGTGAACTACAAAGTTCTGACAGTGCCAAGGATCCCCCCGTAGTGTGCTGTTTCATCTCAGAGATGCCATATGAATGGGAGGTGTAGCGTGGGTTTTGTAAACTCCATACAGCCTTGATCTGCTGACTGCGTGGCATGGTGGCTGGGAGCTAAGCTGTTTGTTCTTTCTGTGTGAATGCTATCAGGCGATCGCCCTTGTTCTGGGTGGTTATCAGGAGCTTCCTTACCCGCTCGTCATGTGCTCAGGCCCTAGCAAATAAATTCTTGCATGTTCTTCTCCAGGGCCCACTTAAACCAGAACATCCTCCTGATGCGGTTCAGAGGCAGACAGACATTTTGTTTCTAAATTGCCATGAAAGAAGCAAAACAGTGCTAAGATTAGCATTGTAAGCTAAGCTCCTGCTACTTACCCAGAGTGACTTAGTGTCTTAATCAAGTTACAGTAGCTGTTTGAAGGCTATTTTATTCTTCTGCATCAAACCTGTAGCGTGAGCAACATGTGGGTCCCACGTAGACACAAACACTATGTTGTACGCTTCAGATGTACACACCTCCTTTTAAATGTAACTATGTATCGCGTTGCCACAGACTACGACTGTGATTGGTCATTTGAACGTCACAGAACAAATAAAAAGATGGAATAAGGGTAAAATATGGATGCCTCCAATAATAATAATAATAAATAAAGAATAACAAGTGCTGACTTTGTGTTTATTGCTTTCCTGACACTGCATTCAAACCTTGCTCCAGTTAATGCCCTACTCCCCAAATAGTGCACTTTACTAACCACTACATAGAGCTGAGGAAGATATTTGTGATTCAGCCTTAGTTCTCTGGCAGTGAAGCATAACTTAACCTTGAGGAGTCTTGCACAAGGACCTTTTTTATGCAGTTTAAAGTGGTTGCACATACCATGCTACTAGGAAATTGAGCAATACCCTGATAGCAGACACATTTTGTGGCTCACTGACAAGTGTTGTGTGGGCCAGATGCAGGTCATGTATCGATTTGGCCAAGATTTATTCCACAATACACTGGACATCTGTGCCATATAATGTGAACTTCTGGAATTTCAGATGTGCCACATTTGAGCCAAACCTTCATTGCTATCTGGGTAATCTGCAGCGTACACCACACCTACTTTAGGCTTGTTGCGCTGCATCTGTAGACGGAAGCAGTGACAGAGGTTGCAAGCCAAACTGCAAGATGCTCTGTGCTGAGTCTGGCCAGGGCATTGCCCTATTTGATGCTTCTATTTTGCGCTTCTATTTGGCACCAGAAAGGCACCGGCCCCACTTTTATGAATCACTCCAGCAGCAGCAATTCAATCGAAAAGTTGCTCTGAAAGTCCCATCACTTTTCAATCTCCTGACCCCAAATACGAGCCTTGGTCTCCAGCTTTTTTCCTGCTACCAGGTCTAGGGCTAGTGTCAAGTTTACTATTTTATCCTCTCTCATTCACACACTTGGAGAACTGACATTAAAAACCAAACCGGCTATTTATCCAGAGGCATCTTGTTGGGAGCATGTTGTTTTCCTGCAGGTCGCAGAGCGTTAAGGAGTCGGGGAGAGTGTCAAGGCAGTTCCTTTATTGCTGTTTGGCAAGATTAATGCCTTAATATGATCTGCTTATGGAGGGGCGTAAACAGCATGCACCCACACGCGAAGTCAGATGGTTATTAATGCCCAGACTTATCCTTGGAAAGCTCTGCTTCTCACTCGCAATGTTCTTGAGGATCATTTCTCGGAGAACTTCTGGAATTAAATTTTCATCTTGTTCGACACGTTAGCAGCTCATATGTGTGATTACAGAAACTCTGTTGATGGTGGAACACGGTGTATGGAAACTAAACACCAGTTAAACAAGTGGACGCATAAACAACCTGCAGCAGCAAAACAAGGAATGGATCGTATTTACAGCTGCAGAAACAGTACTAATTGCTTTAAGCAAGTTCTGTTTACCTGTTACTGCTATTGAATTGGCACTAACATGAAGCTAGAAGGCAAAACCAATCGCTGTGTAGCCAAGTATTCCTAAGTGCAGAACCTGAATTATTATCTGCTTCTTTCCCTCCATTATTTTCAGTCCCTTTTCTTTTGTTTGCTTGGAAAGAAAGAAAGAGGCTTGGAGGCCTGCTGATAAGAGGGTTAGGTGTGGTTGAGTTCCAGTCTGTCTGTTCTCGAGATGGTTCCAGCGATATGAAGCCCTACTCTCGAATTACTTCCCAGAGCACCCCCATCAAAGCATGGCAGCCTTGCATGAAGACAACCCCCCCCCATACCACCTCCCCAAAATAAAACCTCCCAACAAATCCCTCCTTCTCCAACCCCCAGCGTGAAAGCATGCAGATGGGGTGAAGTGGAGGGAAAAGTTTGGCCCACTTCGTACCTTACAAGCCCCTGATTCCCAGCCATGGGAGACCTCCGGACACTTTGTGATGGAGCCTGATGGGTGTGATGTGCACTGGGACACTGTGTGTGTATGTGTGATAGTACAGTGACAGTTGTGTGCCGGCGAGTGTAGTGGAAATGCATGTGTCTTTCTCTTCCCACACCCCCTTTGGCCTCCCCCGTGAGAGAGTCTGCCATCAGTGGGGATCTCGCTGGAGCGAGACCAGCTTTTTTATTTTATTTTCAAGACATTTTTCCCACTTCTTTATCCAATGTGCTTCTTTTTATTCCATTTTATTTATTATTTCTGCTGCTGTGGTGTGGTAAGCTGATGAATACGAGCACGCGTTTGGTGAGGAGGGTGGGGGCTGCATGCTGATTCCTTTCATTCCACTGTCTGATCTCCCAGCCCCACAACCAAAGGCACAGACTGATAGAGAGGAGTGATAGAGAATGATAGACACTGGGATAGAGAGAGAGAAAGAGAAGGAAAGGACCCAGGCGTAATGAGTTTCTTGGGTTTGTTGAAGGGAGTTTCTAGGTCAAGGTCTTGGAGGATGCTGTGCTGTAAAAGAGTGAAGCCTTGGTGCAAGCAACTCAGAGAAGAGGACAGGAGCGACAGAAGGCAAGAGGGTGTGTTTGTGTGTATTTGTGTGTGGGTGGGAGGTTGTGTAAAGGCCTTGTTAACATTTGGCATTAACATCTAATCGCTATAATCTGATCTCGACTAGATTTTGAATCAAATCTTGAGTCTTTTCAGGATTTCCAGAGTCACCCGAGTCAAGATCCCAGCTTCGGTGCGGAATACAGCACTGGGTTCCAGCACCAGGGTGGGGCTACATGGCTTCAGACTGTGGTCAAGATGTATACAAGCTGCATTGCATACGTACACCAATGCAGGTCTGATCACAGTACGTCAAATACAGGTCCAGTCATTGTGTGTTTATACACCAACAGACAAACCCAATCACAGTTCAGTTACACAAACACACACACATACACACACACACATGTTGGTTCTGCTATATTTGTGAGGACTTCCACTGAAACTAATTATTGTAGGTAATTAACCCTACACCTAATATCAGATTTTGTAAAAATTCCATAAGTGATTAGAGATTGTGAGGACCACCAGCATGTCCTCACCGTACCACAACATGATAGTCCTACACCTATAGATATGAACACATTTCAATCACAAATTAATTACCACTTGTAAACGTAACTGCCCTGTTCACCCTTGGTTTTTAAAAGCATCCTGTATCTATGCGTTATTCATAACTGACCAGCATATGGACACAGAAGCCTCCTTTGAAAAGATCCAGAGTAAATGCGCCATGTCTTGATCGGATGGCGATCTAATCGCTGTGATTGGCTGTAAATGCCCAGTGTAGACGGGGCGCATTCTACAAACACTTGCACATTTGTGTTCAATGTGCATTCATCAGACAAAGCACACATCTGTATACACACAAAAGACCATTCACACATGTGGATATGAGTGTACTGTGACTGCGATAGTGATCGTGGGTTGACGAGGTCGGCAGTTTTACCGGGTCATGTTTCTGGTCCATAGCTAATGGCTGCCATGGAGCATGAACTGATAAAACCAGCGCTTGCTTCCCCCAGATACTGGCCCCTTCTCCCCTCTCAGAGCCCAGCAGGGGTGCAGGGTCTGGCTGATTGGACTGGAGATCTTTTCTGTTTGTATGCTTTGTGAAACACTGCTTTGTCTTGTTAAACAAAGCTTCAAAACAAACCCTTGCTGTAAAAACAGCCTTTACTCTTCGGAGACGGCTTTAAAGAAGGTATGGAACATTGCTGTGAGAATTTGATAACATTCTGCCTTGAGAACTTCAATGAGCTGAGGTACTAATGTGGAGTCATTAGCTGTTGATCAAAAACAACACTCCATTTCATGTAAAAGATACTAGATGTATTAGTTCCACTGTTTTACAGTCTGTACTTAGGGGCTTTATACCCTTTCTGGCCGACACTTGGCATTGGACATGATGACGTTACGTTCTTATAAAGCTAAAGCTACTTCAGTGTCCACCGCTCTTAGCCAGTTATTTTCTGTGGAGATGGTGCATGCTGTGAGTGCACAGTTGAAGTGGCGCAAATCACTCATTAGTGTTGTCCACAAAGCGTTGGACATTGCCATATTACAGATTTTGTGAAGCTCTCTCACTTTGCTCACTCACACATGTTCAGCTGGATCAAGTAAATACATTTCAGGGCCAAGGGTTGCCAACAATCCAAAAAAAAAAAAAAAAACAAAAAAAAAAAACGGAACAGGCTTAACACACCCCCTCTTTTAAAAGCCTTTTGAATATTTTTAATTAATATTATAATCCTCACTAGGAAAGAAATTGGCTAAATCATTTTTTCCCCACTTCCCTACCACTGTTCTCCCTCATATTTTATCTCTTGGCTTTGCCCACACGCTTTCATTTAGGACTTGGCTCTAAGTGGATGCCAGTAGAGATGCAATTAAGACACGCTGGATCACCTTAAACTCCTCGTCTGATTTAGGTTTTCTGTCTGGATCATGGTCTGTTAGCTGTAAACACTCGCTGATTATATGTGGGTTTAAGGCCTGTAATGTTTCTTATGAATATTGTGTTAATGAAGCTTTAGAAAGGCATTCATAAGTTTTTATATGGTGTAATACCCTAAAATATCTAGACATTGTGATGTCACATATCATGTATTTATGACTAATTGTGAGTGACTGTACAAGTATGTGTCAGTATGGTCTTCTACGCAGTACATAGGTACAGTAAATATTAATAAAGTTGTGTAGTACATAAATAAATTGATAAAGTATGGGGTATACTGTGTGTAGTATTGTAATAGTACAGTATGGGACATACTGTATACACTGGTACAGTATGTGGTATACACTATATAGTAGTACATTATGTGTTATACAGTATATATCTTAGTACAGTATGTAATATACATTATATTTTAAACATGTCTAACCCCTAAATGCATAAATACAGCAATCACAGAGGGGATTTTCATAATACCTTGAGCTGATTTGTAGTCTGAACACATTTTTTCTCAATGATCTGTGGACGTTGTGACCCTCGTGTATATATAACAGTGTCTTCTGGTTTTGGACTATTTATCACCCATCTATTCTTGTATTTTCGACGGTACACGCACAAGCCCTAAGGATATCAGGAAGCTGCAGCCCAGGGGTCAGCAAGAGTTTAGCTCTCCTCTTCAATTAGCAGGTGATTGGGGGCTGATAACAGGGCAGGTGTGATTTAGGAGTAGCTCGTGATGAAAAGCAGACTCGGTGCCCTGGAGCCCTCCGGACTATCCCACACTCCATTCCACCTTACACCCTTCTTCCTCCTCTACCCCTAGGGCACGTTTCCCAACCACCCAGTGTCACGTCAGGACCATTTTTCAAAAAGACAGGCCAGTGGGACAGTGCATCCAGTAGATTGTACTATGAACAATGAAAATATAAAACATAGTTAAGACTTTAAGGCTAAGTTAAGACTATAACCATGTTGCAGTTACTGTAACTGTCTGAATTTCTTTCTGAATGGACCAATATAAATGCTCTGAAATGAAGTGTAAACGGTAAATATAGTCAGCGAGTCTGTTTTTGCCGCTTGCATCAGGCGCCCAATCCCAGTGTATTTTCATTCACAAAAACGGCCCAAAATAGAAAGTCAATGGGGGATCAGTGCCCTCAACCCCCTTCCAGACAACCCCCCACCACCACCACCTGCTCCCACCCAGCCCACCAGCCACCTCTACACCTTTGGAGCAATAGATAATGACAGAAGGACAGGGCTGTTATATCCTAAGACATATTGATGCGATATTGCCTCCATGCCCGACAAGATTTGTTAAGACACTGAGGGCTGGATTGAGAAGTATGAGAGAGGCGTGGGGGGGGAGCGGGGGGGTGAGTGGTGGGGGTGGGGGGGATCACTGATGTGGTGATTTAACCTTTTTGCCACAGGAAGTGATGCGCCTCCTCTCCAGGCCTATTCCTGTTGGAGATAAATAATTGATGCCTGGCAGTTGGGTGTTAGGAATAGAAAACGGAGCGGAGGTGACAAATGGGCTCCGCAAATGGCTTTCCTCCTCTGTCTATGGCAGGAGTAGGGGGAGTCAAAGGCCGGATATTGAGTGAGGGTGACAAACCTGGAAAGGCTTTCTGTGTGTGTGTGTGTGTGTGTGTGTATGTGTGTAAGTGTGGGTGGGCGTAGGTGGCTTGGTCATATTCAAACCAGAGTCAGTTTTTTGCCCGTGTTCCATATTCATCAGAGGGAATTTACAAGTACCTCTTTGCACATACTGTCCAGCTCCTGAGATACACTCTGTAAACTCCACGGTCTGTTCCTCTCCTCTGGCACAGGCAGATAAACATAGGTGTGTTTGATGGGGTCAGACAGCAGCCCAACAGAGAGTGAGAAGCTTGCTGATGAAAGAGAAACATAATTACAGAGGAGCTTAACCATCTGCAGCCCAAATATCTACAGAATAAAATCCCCAAAGTCCCCCCGGTAAAAACCCATTAAAAAAAATCCCACCAGGACCCCGCTCTGTGGGAAATACAAAAGGTACAAGGCCCTAAAAGTTCCCCAGAGCTGACAGTAGCTCGGAGAGAGCAAGAGCATCGAGCCAAAGTGGAATCCTTCCCAAAACGTTTCCTTGCCAAATGCACTTGTATAAACAGTGACTCTGCTGATGAATGAACTGTGATGCTCCCTGCAAAAATGTGTATCGTGTTCTTAAGATCCCTTTCTCTCTCCCTAACTTACCTCCCTCCTTTTCCTCCCTCCTCCCAGTGGACGATGACTACTTGGGCCTGGGCGAGCTTCCGGAGACCTTTCCGTCGGATCCCCCTGAGCCCCTCCCTCATTTCCTGATGGAGCCTGAGGAGGCCTATATTGTCAAGAACAAACCTGTCAATCTCTACTGCAAGGCTACGCCTGCCACGCAGATCTACTTCAAGTGCAACAGCGAGTGGGTCCATCAGAAGGAGCACACGGTGGAGGAACGCGTGGACGAAACCTCCGGTCAGTATAACCACGACACCAGTAGGCAACTTCAGTTTGTCTGCAGTAAATAAGTCTGTTGACCACTTGTCAGAATAGTTGTCGCCTCCTCATCCAGAGTAAGTCTGGTCAGTGTGGGGGGTTTGGGTGGGTTCCCTAGCCCTTTATCATTCGACATACAATTAGCCAAGGTGGGCGTCTGGGTAGGAGGGTCTGCCCTATCCCCCTATCATTTAAAGTGATGCTTGTCTATGTGTGTCTGAGTGGATGGAATGGCATTCCCTATCCCCATCATTAAACTTAAAGATAGTCAGTGTGGGTGTGATTTGGAACAGAATTGGGCTTTAAGTGCTCCCCTCCGAGCGTGTTGAGCTGCACTGTGTAAAGAAGAGGAGGCTGGAGGTGTTGGAGGAAGCAAGTGATAGACTTTATCTTTCCAGCCTGGTGGCATTGTATGATCGAGGGAGACTTCCAAAGTCCCTCTGATGATTATTTTATATTTGGGAGGTCAGTGGGGATTAACAAACCAGTCACTAGTATTGTGACACTAGGAAAGGGGCTGATGAAAAGCAGGGAGATGAAACGGGAAGACACACACACACACACACCAGCATGAGGGCAATCTGACTGGGAGAGGAAAACAGGACTGTACACACACACACACACACACACACACAGAGACTCACCCCCAAGCAGTTCACACTGTTGGAAAATCGAGTAAATGAATAATTCAGGGACGAGTGTTTTACAGCCCCCCACCCGGGCTGTAATGGGAGTGGAATTTCTGCCCTCAGCTCTGAGAGGCAGCCTTGTTAAACTGGCAGCGCCTCTCTAAGAGATGCCCTTAAAGCTGCCATAGCCCTGCCGCCGTGCTGTGTTTGTTGCTGCGTCTGGTGTCGGGACATCGTTAAGTCTCAGATGTGGCTGCGCCGTCTCGCACTCGACGCTCCACTCCTAGGTCTGCTACGCTCGTCCGTCCTCAGACACCCACTCGCTAGTAACAAATACACAGGGGACAATGGGCACGCACCGGGCAACGACAACAGAAAGACAGCCCTAGATTTTAGCTGCTGTTGTTTGACCAGGGAGCCAACACTGGAGGAGAGTGGGCTTTGAATTTGGGTCTCTCTCTCTCTCTATCTCTTTCACTGTCAATTCTTCATACCGGAGCACTTTGTAATTCTATTTATATGGCCTGTGCTAGCATTTCTCCTGCGGTGTTGCTATCAGTGTGTGAAGAGTGGGAGAAGAGGGTTGCATTGACAATCCAACACAATGGGCAACACTTTGAACACATTTTATAAGTTGTCAGAAACTTGTAAATAACTCATGAAAGAATAAAGTTATGTTAAAACCAAGCATGTGAAATTCCCAATAAGTTTGATGTGTCACATGACCCTCTTCCCATTGAAACAACAAAAGTTGGATCCAAATTGCCGACTTCAAAATGGCCGCCATGGTCACCACCCATCTTGAAAAGTTTCCCCCCTCCCATATACTAATGTGCCACAAACAGGAAGTTAATATCACCCACCATTCCCATTTTATTAAGGTGTATCCATATAAATGGCCCACCCTGTACAATTACTGACCATAGTCCTACTGTTCTTCAATGGCTCATCAAAGGACCACCACAGGGCAGGTATGATTTGGTCGGTGGATCATTCTCAGCGCTGCAGTGACACTGATGTGGAGGTGCTGTGATAGTGTGTGTTGAATGGATCAGACACAGCAAGTGCTCCTTGAGTTTTAAACACTGTGTCCACTCACTATCCACTCTGTTAGACACACCTACTTCGTTGATCCCCGCCAGTTAGCATCCTCCTCCAAGCGTGTTGAGCTGCCGTGACTTTGGAGTCCTGCCAGCCTGGTGACACTGACCGGGGAAGGCCTGGCTAATACTGCATGTGGTACTGGAAACTCAAATGCCTGTTTCCATATGACTGTATCTCTGAAGACTGTGCTTGCAGAAGGACACAATTAGCAGTCTGTTAAAAGCTGACCGGGAGGACGTCCAGCCCACATACTGGCGCTGTGTTTTTACGGCCACGTTTATTGAAGCAGAGAGTGCTAGAGTGGAGCCCAGAGCTGAGCTTTGAACGGAAACAGGAGACACTATTCCACTTACTGTCTGTGGGCTGTTAATAACCAACAGCTCAATAGTGTCTTCAGAGCAGAGAGAGAGAGAAAGAGAGAGAGAGAGAGAGAGAGAGAGAGAGAGAGAGAGAGAGAGAGAGAGAGCAGCGTGATTGCTACCTGTGGGCTACAGGGACAACTCAATTTCCCACTTTGGCAGCTGAATGCAGCCAATCAAAGAGGCCCTGTTGTCTGTAATGGTTCCGGGGCCCTTGGGGGACTTCATTCTCTCTATTCTCTATGTGTTTTTTTTTTTTTATCTGAACACTGGCCATTGTGCACAGTCAAGGGACCTGCCTTAAACAGGACACACATGTTTAGCTAGGCAAGAGCACACAGACCACACACACACACACAGAGATGTACATGCCTTTCCTCCTTGACAGATAGTCCCCCAGGAGGCTTCTACACAGCCATTGAATAGGTGAATAGGGCCTGGTTACCCGAGCAGGGACGCGAACCCCCATCCTCTATGTGGAAGGCTGTGCTGTTAGCCACTACAGTAACCACTGGTAAAGCTGAGGATGCACTGATGGATGGCCTTTCTCTCTCCTCCGATGACTCTCTCTCTCTCTGCTTTGACTTTGACAGAGTGGACGTTAGCACTCAGCACTGCCTTCGCGTCAGAACCGAGAGCGGCCATGTGCATCTGCAAGAGCACACGTCACCCCAAGCACTGCATCCCCAGAGTCATATCTCTGTTTCCTTATCTCTCTCTCTCTCTCGCTCAGTCACTCTTTCTTCTTTCTGGTCACACATTCCTTATTTATTCTTTTATTTTCCCTCTTCTTCTCTTTCTTCTCTATTTTTATTTTCTCGGTTCCTCGTTCCTCCGTTCTGTCTCCTTCTCTCCCTTGATTTTTTTTTATCTTCTTACCCTCTCTTGCAGTATCTCTTCCTCTTCTGCCTCCATTCTTTCTCTTCCTCTATCTCCCTCTCTCAATCTCTTATTCCTAATTCCTGCCCAGTGTTCACATTATCTCTCATTCTCTTTTCTTCCTTTCTCTTTCCCTTTCCCTTCTCTTTCATTCGCTTTCACCCCTTTTCTTCCTTCTGTTCTCGTGTTTGGGGTCCCTCCTCCTTTTCACTGTACCTCCTCCTCCTTCTCTCTTAATCTTTCCGTTTCTCTCTTTATCTTCTCTCGCTCTATGTATGTATTTGCTTTTTGTCATTGCTTTCCCCTCCTCTGCACTCTGCTTCTTCTGCTTCCCTCTCTATCTCCTTCTTCTTCTCTTTCTCTCTCTCTCCCTCTCCCTCTCTCTCTCTCTTGCTATCTCTCCTTCTCTCTCTAAGTGTGTCTCTGCCCACTCTACTCTTCTCTAATTTCCCCTGATTGACAGAAAAGAACCGCAGATAGAGGCCGGCCGGCCTGGTCAATAGCCATCCGAGCCGACAGAAACATGATCTGAAGCCCACACTCGCCCTCCACCCTTCCTTGTACTCTCTCTCTCTCTCTCTCTCTCTCTCTCTCTCTCTCTCTCTCTCTCTCTCTCTCTCTCTCTCTCTCTCTCTCCCCTCCATCAGGTCAGAGAGTAGATTAACAGACTTTTAGGCCAGGAGCAGGCTGAGCTGGAGTGTTATCTGTAGCAGGCACCAGGCTCCAACATTGTGTCCTTCCTCTTCCTCCACCTTTCTTCGCTCCTCTCCACCACCCACCCCCCATCACTGGAAAAAAGAAAGAGAGGAGGCCTTGTGCTTACTGTGGGGGTTGTACTCGGCATCATTAGCTCGCAGCAAATGGATTTTTTTTTTTGGAAGCCGATGGAGTGGCTTTAAGGAGATACACCTCCTCGAATGTTCCCTTATTGATCCCCACCCTGGAATCTGCACTGGGTTTAGATTGATTAAGCTTGCTAAGGTAATAATGGGGTAGTCATCAATTCAGAGCCACCTCAGCTTCTGACCCACAATAAGAGTGAGTGTAAAATGTGTTTGTAACACTAACACTGGAACTGTGCTTCAAAAGAAGTACTGTCCAAGTGTCCTTATCAAATCAATAGGACCCTAGTATTTTCAGTAGACTAATCACATTTGGTGGGGGGAGGGGTTAGAATGAGGGCGTGATTATGACCTGTCACTGTCAATGGAAAGGTCAAAGGAACAAACACTGTGGTCAGCAGGAGCAGCCATCACCAGGGGAATCAGGACCAGTGATTAGGTCCAGAGAACGTTCAGGTTAAAACATGAAAGTCAGAGACTGGGACACCCTTCCCTTATTCAAGGAGATAGGGCCTTAGTCTTGTATGACTGGAAACTTCCCAGGGGTATGTCAAAAGGCCAGTGTTAGTACCAGTCAAACTGAGTGGCTGGTGTAAAGACACAAAAAGGATGGCACTTTTCCACCACATGGTGCCTACTCTTTTCTGCTCAGTTTTTTAATTTATTTATTTATTTATTTGTTATTTTTTGCTCACTGCTGGTTCCAAGCAAGCACAGTAGGGACTGTAAACCTTGGAGAGTGCTGATCAGCCTATGTAAATCCATGCAGACATCCAGGACAATCTAGCCATTTGCAAAATATCCAAGCCACAACAGAGACGTCATTTGTTTTTATCCGACTCACAATGGTAGCTTGTGAAGTCACACCACGGTCTTTGAAGAGGTTCAAACATTCTTTGGATCGGAGGCCAATGAAAGAATCCGGCAAGAGCTGGACTGTACAACAAGGAATGAGAAAAGTCTAAACCAATGTGCAGAGCTGTGTTCCGTCCCGAACCAAACCCCAAAACTTAATGTAACTGTAGCCATTTATGCGGTTTCTTTTAGTGAGAGTGTTTTACAACATCACCAGCTACATTCCTGTGGGGAGCTTTGGTAGTGGAAAATGTAGTTAGCGGTTTCTAGGTGTCCACCCTATTCACGGATATGGGAGCATAGTCTTGTATGAGTGGACATTAGTGGCTAGGAGTTATGCCAAGATGATCGCCCAGTGGACATACTTTCCTATACGGACTTGGTTGGAACCATTACAGTGAGTGGCAGGCATTAAAAGACACACCATAGAGAACAGAAGTAGTCATAACCAGGAGGTGATCTCAGAACACATTATGCAGTGATTACGACCATGATAAAAGGGGGTAGGCAGACCACTGGTAAAAACATGAAGGGTTGATGGTATCTGTTGATGAATTTGTAGACCCCCGACCCCCCACCCCAATGGTGTTAGAAAACTCGACATAGGGAATAGGCCCAGTTGTATTCAAAGGGAAGTCTCATGATGAACGATGCTCTTTAGTAAATACCATGCAAACTGGACCACGTTCGAGTCATTCTACAAGCGTAAGTGCAGTCCTGTCCCAGTCGATTCAAGCTGGTCCTTCCCGGCCCTCCCTCGGCAGTGAGAGTTATCTGAGTCGTGTTCAATTCCGTTGCTTGCCACACAACTGGCGCAAGCAATAAATAGCCACTGGACACTCTGTGCTTTTAGTGTCGGAGCCAGGCTGACTCAGGCAGATGCGTCCTGAAGGCTCCCTGGCCCCTGCACTTAGGCAGATGAGTGAGAGAATCCATGCCTGAGTCTGTCTCCCATTCCCCAGCTCTGTGGCTCTGCCGGGGCTAATCTCCAGCCAGCCGCCCCATTGATCGCTACAAATGAACCTAAGTTAATTATGTGTAGTTACAGTGGTGTAATGCACACCCTGGACAGGGCCATCCCACAGATTGAGAGATGAGAGAAAGCAGGCGGGAAGCAGTCTCTTCATTTTGGGAAGGGGATCCAGTCACTGGCACCCTCCCTCCTTCCCTCCCCACTTCCTTCTTTCCGCTCGACTTCGATCCCTACCCAACACATCTGACTCCTCCCCGATCGATGATGAAGCTAAAGCTAATGATGACGGCTGTGTTAATAATGTATCGGTTTCCAGCCGAGCGCTCCGGAGGCGAGATGTGAGAAATTATACGTACACCGAGCATTTCGGAACCACTTGTCATTTGTGAATGATGTCAGAAGCATGCCACTTGTTGGAATGTACACTGAACCGCCACAAGATTAAAACCACTGAGAGGTGATTTGAATATCGGTGATTATCTGCTTACAATGGCACTGGTCGAGGGTTTGGGATATATTAGGTAGCAAGTCAAAGTCAGCCATGATGCTCTAGGGTCTTCGGGTCTTGGGCTGGATATTTTTGGTTGGTGGACTGAGGAGTTTAAAAACTCCAGCCGCACTACTGTGTCTGATCCCCATAGAATGATCCACCAACGTAATTATAGGCTACCTTCTCTGTGGAAGACCTGAGCATTAAAGAGCAGGGTCAATGGTGGCAAGCAAAGTATGCAGAGCACCCGTATGAATAGTGGGACTGATAAAATAGAGAGCGAGTGCAGAAACCATGAGGTCATGTTAACATTCTGGCTGACTACAGCATATGATCATACCCTACATTGACGTTATGCACGCATTGATGAATAATAGACCAATAAAGATTTATGAAGATATACAAGGAGATAATGGCTTCATTTCAAATTCAAACCAAACTTATGATGTAAGAAGGGGTAAGAGGGTGCTTCTAGCTGACGTTCTTGCCCAGGGGCTTCCCTCCACTCTCTTCCTTTTCCCATAGTCGTCTTCTTTCCCCTCCTCCTCAACCTCCGTGAAAGCACAGTGCAGTGGGGAGATTCACCCGTCTCAATAATTTATGGTCACAAAGGCTCATAAACAAGGTCAATTATGTCACGTGTCAGCGAGCAGGTGAGGTACCTGCTCCTGAGGGAGGACGGTTGTGCCAGAAGGAGCCGCTAGGGGGAGCTCTTCCTGTAAGAGATTGCCCACTACATCAAGAAATCGAGATACACCTTGTTTCTAGAAGATTTAAGACGAGTAGAATCTCCATCTGAAAGCATGACACAAATCGGGATACTCCGAAGCAGCTGCACATGAGTCAGTCAGTGGCTAAGGGTGGGGTATAAAGCCCTCTGGCGTTGGGCTGTGGACTGTATTGGGGCATGGTGTTATCAGGTATGGCGCTCTATCTGATGCCTGGATTTGGGGCGCACTGAAAAATTGCAATACCATGTGGCATTCACAACTGGCCTCACCGTTTGTGTGGTTTCCATCAAATCCTCACCACAGAATGGCCCTGTCACTGGAGCCAAATGGGCTAAGCTGCCTGTTACTTCACTCATTCATCTTCTGTAGCTGCTTTACCCTGTTGAGAGTTGCTGTGGGTCAACAGTCGACTCGAGAACCAAGGGGCAAGAATACTTGCCAATCCTTTGCTCCCTATAGATGCCCTGTTATTTTTAAACAGTATACCTCCCATCCATTTCACTCTCCTTCACTGGCTTCCTTCGTTCCTGAAGTGAAAGTGCGCTCGAGCAATGTTGCTTTAGCCTCAACATGGGATACGGCTTCTAGTCGGGATACAGTGGCACAAATGAAGTTGTGTGTGTGTGTGTCTGTAAGAAAGAGTGTCGGAGTGTGTTTTCCTGCATGTGTGTGTGTGGTGTTTCATTTCATCGTTATTTCCCGTCAAGCTTTGATGTCCCTGCGAGTAGCGAGTGGCTATTGTTGACGGCTGAATGGGGATTTAAGCGCCGTACGTACGCTGGCCTTTCACAGCCTTCCATACATATGTAGATCAACACCTTTCAGAACAGTGCCTCAAATCCACCGACTCTTCATTTCACTTGAAGAGATCTGCGAGTAGAACAGAGGCATGTCACGCAAACACTTTGTTAAGGTGGCTGTCCATTCTAGCCGCTGCTTTGTGACAGGGAATGGGAAAAGCCAGCCCTTGAAAGAGGACTTCAAATCCCTGCTTAAGTAAGAGAGCAGCCACTGCGCTGATAATTCACTTCCCGCTTTGTTATTGTGGAGTGGAAAGCTCTCTTTTTAAGGTGGTATTACTCGTTGTGTATGTACTTCCCACATTGCTTCCGAATTCCAGGGAATTTATAGGGAATTTGTCACTGGTAACAGCTTCTATACTTCCAGGAAGACTCGTCTGCACTTGGCTGCGGCTGAAATGGCAGGGATCAGTAATCATAACACGCACATAACAAGTCTAACTCAAGCTACTGAGAAGCACTGGGAAAAGTATATTTGTTTGCTATTCTAGCTCCAGAACTTTCCCCAGTATGCCAACATGTAAACCAAGCCGCGCAGGCAGAGCAGAGCTTCAGGGCTGGAGGTGACGAGGGCTGGCAGTGTCTGCCCTGAGCTGAGTCCTGTGTACTTTGTGTCCAGTACCAATATTCTTTTTACTTTTCTTGTTTAGTCATTCCTTTATTGATTTCTGTGGAGTAGCAGCAGTAGTTGAGTTACTGTACATTCAGACTTTCTCTCTCTCTATCTCTCATTCTACCCTCTTTCTTCTTTTTCTCTCTGCCTCTCTCTCTCTCTCTACCCTCTCTTTCTCTTTTCTTATTTTTCCATTCTCCTGTCTCTATTTTTCTCGCTTGCTCCCCTCTCTCAATTCTCTTTCCTTTCTCTCTCTTTCTCTGTCTGCTTCTTTATCTCTCTCCCGTTCCTTTCTTTTTTCTTTCTGTCTTTTTTCTGTCTTGTCTCCACCCTCTTTTATCAACATTCTCTTCTCTTTCTCTGTCCACTCTTTCTCTTCTCTTCTCTCTATCCTTTCTTTCTCGCTGTCTCTCCTGTCTTTCACTGTCATTCTCTCTCCCTTTCCTTTTCTCTCTCTTTCTTTGTCTGCTTCTTTCTCTTCTCTCTCTTTTCTCTCTGCCTCTCTCTTTTTTATGCACTCTCTTTTTCACTTGCGATTCTCTCTCTCTCTCCCTCTTTCTCTCTCTCTCACTCTCTCTCTCTATTTCTCTCTCCTTTGTCTTACTCTTTATTTCTTCTTTTTCACTCTCCTCTTTTACTCTTTGGCGTAGCCACTCCTCTCACTTTTAGCTGTTTCTCTTCTTTCTATCTCTTTTCTCTCTCTGTCATTCTCTCTGTTACATCTTTGTCTCTCTCATCTCTTATGCACTTTCTCACTCATTCTTCTCCCTCACCGTTTACTTTCTTTTATTCTCTGCCTTTCCTCTCTCTCTCTCTCTCTCTCTCTCTCACTCACTCACTCACTCTCTCTCTCTCTCTTTCACTCACTCACTCACTCACACACACACACACACACACACACACAGAGTAAACACCCAGCGCTCACTCCCAGGTCTGTTTTACAGTCGAGATGAAGCCTAAAGAGCTCTAAACACCTGACTGGCAGCTCTCCTCCTCCCTCGCAGCAGCCTCTTTAAATACTGCATGAGCGCTAAGCTAAGCACTAAGCAGCCGTGTAGTGCTTGCACAAAGGCGTCAAAGCACAAGCTCCACCCCTCCACCAGCCCAACCTTCATCTCGTCCGCTACAGACAGCAGACCTGGAGAAATAAACTTCCAGAGCCCCGCCCCTATAGCCCAAACCAACCAACCAGTGAGTGGGGGGGGGGCTTACCCAGGGTCTTTCATTGGGGTGGAGTTGAGTGGTTGCCGGAGTGGGGAATAGAACACCAATCTACCACATGGAAAGCAGCTTTAGACCTGTGTCGGAAAGCCCATCCTCAAACTCCGCCCACACTCCAAACTCCTCCGCTGCTTGCCAACCTGCTACAGCCAGCAAACACACAGAAGTCAACTCTTATAGCCCCCCCAGAGACAGGGGACAGGGGATAAGGGATGAGGAGAAGGCAGAGGAGTAAACGAGTGGAGAGGGAAGACTAATGGAGGAGAGGAGAGCGAGGGTCTCATTTGCATGGAGGATTATTCTGCCTTTATTTCTCCAGCTGCTGTCGCTGGCTCTGCAAGTCAATCAGTACATGTGCCTGGAAGCCCCCCGGGGCTCATTGGGCACTGTCTCACACACTCACACACACACTCTCACACAATCTTACACACTTGTTTTTATACCCTGTCAGGATCGTAGGTGTCCTATGGGTTAAAGTGAGGAACTGCTCTTTTTTCCAGGAGATACTGGGGCTCGTACCAGCCCCCCAGATATGCCCCCATTGGATACACAGGCTTCACATCTGGAGAAAACCATGTCTCATCCATGGAGACAACTCAACACCGTGGGTCTGAAAGGACGTGGATTTGTTTAGATGTCGCAGAGAAAAGTTGGTTTTAAAACTGAGCAGGGAACACAAGGCCAGCCCAACGCTTCTTTACGAGCTACTGGTGCTGGATCGGCACTGAACAGTTTATAACGCCTCCAAGGAGAATGCAAACTGCCCAGGTCTTTCACATCAGCCGACAGACCCCATTGTCCCTTTGGCAGTGATTGGTGGAGAAGGGGCTGTTCTATTCACTCAGGGAGCCAAGCCTAGCTTGTTCTGTAGGACTCCTGGCCCCTCTCTCTCTCTCTCTCTCTCTCTCTCTCTCTCTCTCTCTGTTTTTTCTTCTCTCACTGTTTTTCTATTTTTGTTCTTCTTTCTGTTTTTCTATTGCTCTGGTTCACTCATTTTTATCTGCCTTTCTTGTTTCTTTCTGTTTATCTGTCTTTCTTGTTCTAACACACACTCTTACACACACACACACACACACACACACAAAATACTCCTTCAGTGCCCATGGAAAAACTCATTGCAGCGCTAGGAGTAATTCCATCCTCTGCAAAGAGAACGACAGCTGCATAAAGTGGTCTTCTCCCACCTCTATTTAGAGAGAGAGAGAGAGAGAGAGAGAGAGTGGGAGAGGTAGAGCAATATGGAGAGGAGGAGAGAGAGAGAGAGAGATGATATGATACGATGCTTAGCGTTCCCTGATTCGTTTAGCGATACCAGGCCCTCATCCGCCAAGCCCCCCGCTCTCACACCTCCACCGCTCTAATCCTCGCTGTAATAAATGAGTCTACAGAGGGATGAAGGTGGAAGAAATAAGTGCGGGACCGAAGCAACACCCACAACCCCCTCACCCCTCCCTCCACAAACCCAACCCGGCTAATCTAGGGGGCCGAGGGGGTCCGGCCGTGGGCCGCCTTCATTTGTTTGGAGACTGCAGGGCCCAGATGAACAATAATCAGAAGGGGTTAGCAAACAGGATTCTGGCTGCCATGACGGCCCCCAAATCCACCTCCAAAGGCCCCGGACAGCTCAATCATCCTGGCATTCGATCCGTGCAAGAGCTGCGGCAAAACAGCGGAATCTCAGCCCCCGACTTTCAGCCCCCAACTCTCGGCCCCTCCGTCCGGGCCGGCTTTATTAAAGCCTTCGCGAGGATGGAGAAATGTGTGGTGGATATGATGGATGGATGGATGGATGGATGGATGGATGGATGGTTAAGACACAGTTGTACAACATTCCGTGATATTCCGCAATAACTAATTTTGTTTTCCTAGTTTGGCTCCATTTGTCGATTTTGTAGCTCCACATCAACGCCCAACTAGGGGTGTAAAGGGTGTTATAGGGTCCAGATTCTTTTGAGTTGCTTTAGCAGGAACCACAGCTCTTCCTGTCCTGTCCGCCAGGGGTCTGAAAAGATGTGGCACTGGCTGGAGTGGGATTGGGAATACTTGTCTGGTGAGAAGCAGATGACGGATGGCACTGTGGAGCTGCAGGTGGTCTTGTTGCCTCACAGCTGCAGGGTCCCGTGGTCATGGGTTTCAACCACGACTCTGGTCACTGTTTGTGAGGAGCGTGGTGTGTTCTCTCTGTGTCTGTGTGGGTTTCCTCTCACTGTCTTAAATGTTGGCAGGTGGAGTGGCAGTGTGGAAATTGTCCACAGATGTGAATGGGTGACTGGATGAGAGTGTGAAACTGTCCAGGTGTGGTGACTGAGTGATTGTGGGATGCCCTGTCCAGGGTGTGATCCTGCCTTGTTTGTAATGATCCTAGCCTCTGGACCCACTGCAAACCTGAATATTATGGATTTATTACCCATATGAATGGGTGAATAGATGAATGAATGAGCAGATGCTACCAACTTGGCTGAGTTATGAGTTCCTGGCACTCCTCTGTGTGCATTAAGCCAGTTATTACTGGCTCCATAATAAAGGGTTCTTTCCTAACAATGAAAATAGAAGACGGTGCTAGTTATAGGGTCTGTATTAAATTAGACACCTTCAGCAGAAACTCAGGGCATGCCACGGGTGTCTCTGTCCATCTGTCCACTGCGGAACACGGCAAAATAGGTCTGAAAGGGTGGGATGCTGTCAAGAAGCTCTTGCTGTTCAGAGGATATGGAGACAAAAGAAGAACCGAGAAGCTGATGGTGTTCTCAGAACAATGGACCTGCTGACCTCAACACCTTTGGGTCTTTGGGATTAATGGGCTTTTTGCAACAAACTTCCACGACCGAGTCTTGTTTTCCCGCTTCGCCTCATCGGGAAGTAAGCCGATTACATGCCTGCATAAAAATGCCTATGTTTTTCCAACAATGAATCTGAAGGATGGTGTTAGTTATAGGTGTCGGAGTCTTATTTCCTCTGATGCTTTTATTACCGTGGCTTTGAGAGGATTCATGGCAGATTAAGCTGTAGTCGCTGGCCCTTTTTCCTTTTTTACTTTCTAGAGTCCCTTGCTATTTATTCAAGCTGAAGTTATTTTGCACAAGGCCAACTCGCTCACACTGGACCATCTGGTCAGTGGGCTGCTTTCGAAACACGAGCAGAAACTGCGGTGGCAAATGTTGGTTTAGTGATTCGCAGTCTTGCTTCGCAGGTTTTATTTTTTTCCACAAGATATAAATCTATATATATACAAACTTTTCTCTTACTCTCTGTGTATATGGAGAGACACGGTATAGTCTCTCTACCTCCCGTCCATCTCTCTCTCCTGGTCTCCTGTCGTTAGTTTCCGTCTTATTCGAGTAATGGAAAGCAGTTTGGGGGAGAGCTAATTGGATGCACTCAGCCTTAACTACTGTCACCTGTGGTGTTCCACAGGGGTCAGATCTAGGGCCACTTTTATATAGTATTTATACAGTACACTCGCTCCCACTTGCTTACATTATTCATCAGCTGGAGCTGTTTGTATGCTAAAAGCGCTCACGTTTACCACTTTGACTACGCTTAATTGTTTGCAGGAGAAATTGTGAATGCATAGCAGCGTTCACGGGGAGTCATTTTCAGCTGATTGCGGCTTGATTTAATTGTTAATGATTGTAAAAAAAAACAAAAAACAAAGATGTCCACCTTATAGTTTCACATTTTTAAAATATATTTTAATTGATGTATGTAATATGCTTTGAGGTCTAATATTATTCATTCATAGATTCATTCATTCATTCATTTATATTCTGTAAATGCTTGCAGTCGGTGCAGAACACACCCTGGAACATAGGGGACCTTGGACACACACCTGTGGGCAGTTTCACACACTCACCCTGTCACACAGCCAGTCCACCTCCCGACATTGTTTATTTTTTTGGAGTGTAGGAGGAAACCCACTCAGACACTGGGAGAACACACCAAACTCCTCACAGACAGTGACCCAAGGTAGGATTGAACCTGGGACATATAGAGATCCAGGAATTGTGGCAGTGAAGCCACCTACAGTGCCCACCCTATTATTAAATGTATACAAATGGGTAAATATAGTATTTGTGGGCATTTGGGGTCTTTTTTCCCTTTGGGTTTCCACCCTAGACATAGACCCTGAAAGCTACATAAATGTTAATGTAAATCTCTCTCTCTCTCTCTCTCTCTCTCTCTCTCTCTCTGTATATGTCTCTCTCTCTCTCTCAGGGCTGGTGGTGAGGGAGGCGAGTATTGAGATCACTCGCCAGCAGGTGGAAGAGCTCTTTGGTCTGGAGGATTTCTGGTGCCAGTGTGTGGCCTGGAGCTCAGCAGGCACCACCAAGAGCCGCAAGGCCCACGTCCGCATCGCCTGTGAGTCCCCCCCACACACACACACACACTCACACACCACTTCCAGGAAACATAAACTGTCTTTAACAATAGTGGAAAAAGTCCCAGAGGATTTTGCTACAACTGCAAGTACGTAAACCTTGAAAAACAACCCCAGGGGCATGGACGAGTGGCTGGCACAGGAAGAGAAGAAGACTATATTAAGGCCAAACATTTCTCCATTCCACACGGTCCGACTAGAAAATGACCACATTTCCTTCCTGTACTTTCTCTCTGTGTCTCTGCTCAGTCCGCAGTGTCCTCACAAGACATATGCCACCAAAACTGTAGCAAACAAAAGTGGTTATTTATAATTTTCTCCAAATAACTCACATGAGGGGAGGAATACGCTCCACGGAGAGGGTCCTCCTAATGGAGGCAGCCATTTTAAAATACATATATAGACATAAATTGGCAAGTAATTTCATATAATTAATACTAAAATATGAAACTTGCAGTTGGTCATAGCATAGGTTAATTCAACCTAAGCTACAAATTTAACTTCCAGACATTGTGGACAGTTCTGAAGCAGCTGCACATGAGCTTAAGGTCACCGTGCTCAATGCCAAGTGTAGCCTAGAGAGTTCTAAAAAACCCCAGCATTGAAATTGTGTTCTGGTGCCAGCGTCAGACCAATCCCTGACCTTATCAGTGTTTAAATGGCTAGAGGTCATCAGTTCCTCAAAGCAGTGTTCCAGCATGTGGCGTGAAGATCATATCATCGTGCATCATCATATAAGCCCACCCTTGGATGGAGGATGATGTGGCTGTGTTTTAATCTGCCCTTGTGTATGCATATGTGTGGGCATATGTGCCTTGATGCGTCTTTGTGTGTGTATGTGTGTGTGTGTCCGTAACTAATAAGCTGATGTGTGTTTGTGTGTAAGAGAGCGAGAGAGACTGAAGCATGCTCTCTGCTCTGTGAGATGAGTCAGTCACGCCAGATAAACAGCTCCTTGGTGAGCGAGCCTTCCATGCAGCCAGCAGCCCTTATCTGTTGTTGTTGTTTTTTTTTTTGTCCCAATGCTGCTTGCTTCTTGCTCTCGTGCTGAATGTTGATTCGAGTCGAGACAGGGCCTTGGCGTTGTAATCAGATTTCCCCACCATGGCTCTGTACGCTTGAGCGCCCCCCCATTCCTCCAACGTCCAAATGCTTCTGGAGAATACCATTAACAGGCCTTAAACAACTTAGTAATCCACCCAGGTGATGGATATGTCAAACAAACTGACCGTTTGTGACCTACAATCTCCTAAATGTTCTCAGATAATGACCATGGCTCACTGAATGTGATCTAAATGCTTTGCATTCTTTTAAAACCTCCTTTCATTCTCTTCTTAAATGCTCAGGACTCCAACAAGACCACCGCGGAGCAGATAGCACGTCGTTTGTCTGGTGTGTTAGTGTGTGTTGCACTCGTACGAGTGGATCAGGCACAGCAAGTGCTTCTGGAGTTTTTAATGCCTCACCAACCACCAATCAAAAGCAGCCACCCAACAGCAGCATCCTGTTTCAACAGGACAACCATCACAAAGTGTGCTGTAATAAATGAGCTGCTGTCTTGTGGTAGGTGTGTCCAACAGAGTGGACAGTAAATGGACACCGTGTGTAAAAACTCGAGCAGTACTCGCTGTGTCTGATCCACTTATACCACACACCAACACAACATCACCACGTCAGCTGAGACAGACCTACTACAAACATCGGATGCCTGCTCTGTGGTGTTCCTGAGGGGAACAGGGTGACAAAGTATGCAGAGCAACAGATGGACAACAGTCATTAATTACAGTCACAACAAAGTGTTCCTGTATGATCAGTGGAGCTGAGAAAAGGCACAGTATGTGGGATAAAAGCGGTGGTTTTAATGTAATGGCTGATCACTGCATACATTTTTGGAACTCAGGGATAACGGGGGTCCCAAGGAATTTTAAATTGTGCAAATTTCCTTCGCTCTTATCTGTAAAGAAGCCTCTTGCTTGACCTTAGCTTCCTCTGCGCTGCCCAGGACAGTCCTGAGCATGCTGCCAAACCGGTGCTGGACCGTCCTATCTTCCCAGTGTCCATTGTCTCAAATTGCGGTTGTGATTGACAGCTAACAAAGCAGCTTTCTGGAGCCGTTCCCTCATCCTGCTGCGTGTGGCGTAAACCCATCAGCGGTGCTGTCATATCATCAGCTCCAGGCTGCTCAGGCTGATCTGAGACCAGGCTTGAAGATTTGTGCTTTATTCTCTTCAGTGTTTTATGTTTTGATTTAAAAAAAAACCAGATGGGATTTTTATGTAGTGTAACCTTCCCACCAAATCCGGTGTGTCCTGTTTTTCTAACACTCTGGGAACTCAGGGTAAAGATGGAAGGAAAAGCTATATGGTGCATATATTGGATGCAAACACATATTACAGCATTGGGTGGATGCTCTTATCTCTTATCGCAGAGTAGTGTTAGGAGTCTAGCCCATGGCCTCTTGGTGATGTCATGTTCCTTGTGTGATCTACACACTTTGGAGAGCGTGGCTGTCCTTCACAGGGCATCACACTATAACCCCTGACACATGTGGACAAGCTTGCTCAGCTAGTCCACATACAAATGATTTTTGGACTATGGGAGGAAACGGAAACACATGGAGAAAACCCACACAGACACAGGGAGAACACACAAAACTCCTTACCCAGTTTAACAACTAATACATAGGCAGTAAGAGCGCTTCAAAGACCAGTGCTGTCTGCAGAAAATATGCTTCCTTTCAAGTCGAAGCAAACAAAGCCTAATATGTTAGACCGGGTGTGCCCAAACTTTTGAACAGCACATATTAAAAGATCCATGAGAGCGGAAGAACAGCAGGGAAGGAGCTGTTTTCCCCGTTGGAGAGCGCCCCCAGCCCGACTCTGGTTTCTCTCGCTTCTCTCTAATCAGCTGTGATCAGCTGCCTGCCACCACTAACCTTTCCTTCAGATCTGAATAAATTCCTCATCCGCTCCTATTAAAATCTCCCCAGCGGATTACAGAACCTGCTGGAGGGCTGCGACCCAATCCACATCGGACGCACCCTCTTCCAGACTAGCGTTCAAAATCAAGCCTCTCTTCTGTCTCCGCATTCTTTACTTCTTTTTTTAACTCGTGGAAGTAGCTGTTATTGCCAACAATAACAAACGCATGATGTAATGCCATATTAACAATTTATCAGACACAGCTCATTGAAACAAGCAGGAAAATTCTGTCAGAAGTGAGGATTGTAACCAGGCCTGTGCGCAGACACTTCAAGGGGCAGGAGCTTAGTGGGGAGAAAAAAAGAGGCAAGCTGAACGTGAATGAAATTCATTAAATCAGTTTAATTCACAGCATATAGGGACACTCTAATCCAGAGACACAGTCTGATCACGTTGCAGGAGAAAGAACATGGTGCTATGAGCTTTTCCGAAGCAGCCTCAGCTTTTTTGCCAAGACCTGGAATTGAACCCCAGACTCTCACTTAATGCCCGTGTTTTGTTGATTTCCATCACGTCCTGTAAAGAGACATTTTACAAAAATTTAACAACATATGCGTTTTCTGCACATTTCTATTCAATTATTACATTTCTATCTAGTTATTGGTGGTCACTCAGTGATAATCCTCTTTAGTAGGTGGTATTTGTGAGCAGCCATATTGCATGACGTGAATATGTGCTTACATGACTTGTGCACACAGCTGCATGCCCACAACATCCAGAACTGCCATTGTTTTTTCTGGGCTTGTGTTCATATAAGCTTAACCGATGTGTGTCTTTATGTAGCAATTCACATGTCATTCCTGCATTTTCCAAACAGGATTGCAGTTGAACAGTGGAACAACGCGAAAGTAATAGCCTCTGACTTTTGTCGGTGAAGTCCTATCCTCTGCTCGTGCTGGACGGACGCTTTAATCAGTGGCCAAGCAGCTCTCGGGCACGATAAATAAGCCTGCATTTTTGTTGTTGAAGAACGGTGATCAATGTTAAGGCTATAAAGCGGGGGGCAGCTGTAAAAGGCTTGCGGCAGGCCGAGCTGGGGGATATTAATTGGGGGGTGATTTGTGGGCCTGCTGGCATCCAAGCACTTTCAGTGTGAGTTATAGGAAGAGGGGGTGACATTCGATCAGCGGGGAGGGAGGCGTGCTGTTTTTTAAAAAACTCGCAAGGGTGATTTACCTGAGCTTGTGACCCACTCAGCGGGTCACTCTAAAGTGCCCTGGGAGGAAGAGAGAGAAGGGGAAAGGGAGGAGGAGCGAACAAGGGAATGGCAATGACAATGAGAGAGAGGTGGAGGCAGCCACTCTGGTTTACATAAGCAGGGTGTCTTCAGGTTCGAACCTTGGATTCCAGATTCCAGGCCAGGATTTTATAATGGCCGTCTGGTATGACGCTGCAATTGCTAATACACCTTATCAGCTATTAGCATAAACTAAGATGTCTCACTTTAAAAAACGAAGAGAATAGGCCAGTGGACTAAAAATGACCATTACCAATGGTAAAGGACTAGAGGAAGATTGAATCATACATGTTGATACAGTAACATGTGCCTAATCATCGCTCAGCAGATTTGACAATTAGTTCATAGCATATGAATGGTATTTTGACGGAACTAAAATCACTGAGATACTCTTACCTCAGATGATCTCATCTCCTCAGGCAAAACTAATCCTATCTTAATATAGCTAAAGAGAGGGGAAGACCTGACAAGAGCCTGGAAGAATGAAGAGAGAGAGAGTGTGACAGGATGGATGGAGAGACTAAGGCAAAGGAAGACAGGAGCGCAAGAGGACAGGGACATAAAAGACGTATAATGTGAGGCAGAGAAGGACAGTTTGTTCAGTTACTGCCACTGCTGCGTTCTAAGAAAAGTGCAATTAAGAAAGGACAAGTGGGATGATTACGGAATGATTATGGAATGAGTCACATGAGAAAATGGCCCCACTTCTTGTAGTCTGAGTGAATTATTCAGCCTTGTACTCGCACACGGCTTTGTTTTTAAGAGCAGTTCTGGCCTTGCTGTGTATTAGTAAGGGTATGTTGCTTGATTAAGAGTTTGCATCTAGTCCTTCAATGTGTGTGGGGGCGTTGAAACGTGTGTTTTCTCCCCCTTGGATTGTGACCCGTTTTGTAGTTTGCCATGGAAACGAAAGGAGGGCTGGAAACACTGAATGCTTGATCATACCTGTGGGATTTGAGGGTCCTTAATACTTCATCTAGAAGTGAATATATGCCATCAGAAAGCTTGAAGCTGTGCAGAACAATGCAACATTTATGTGGCCATGTATTCTTCAGCTAAATGTTACGACTTTCATGGCTTGTAAAGCTTGGGTGTATGGAGCACCCAGAGTCCTAGTCCCTTAGCAGGAGGAGGAGTGGAGAATTGCCACAGAAAGTGCATTAGTTCTTGATCCAGCAGTTTAAGAACAACAAACTACGATTTTAGGTTTTACCCCATCAGCCTTTGACCCCTTGAGGTTAGAAAGGTGAACTTAGGACTTGAGGGTTGCCAGTTCAGCCCCCAGGATTGGCAGGAAAAGTGGGGGGTGGGAAGCGAGGGGTAGGTGAAAGACCTGTGTTTTCTCCTCCCTCAATATCCATGGCTGAAGTGTCACTGAGCAAGGCATCCGACTCTCAGACCTCTCCTCGGACACATGGCCTGTAGCCTGAACACTCCTCCTTCTTCTTCTTTACAACTGCTTCACTGCTCATAATGTCCTGTGATGGACTGGCTCTGTGTCCAGGGTGTGTCCTTGCCCTGCGACCAATGATTCCAGTTAGTCTCATGTCCAACATTGACCTCCATAAGGATGTAGCAGTTACTCAATGAAGAAATGGGGCCAGTCCTTTAACAGAAAGAATAGGTCCAGTTTTACCACTTTGCCAAACCGCTTTACCCTCAACCCAGGTCATGACCTCTATTTCTAGAGATGCTTGGGTATACAAAAAACATCCCCAGGAAAAGTGTAGTCATATATATAGTCAATGTATTGGCAAATAATCAGTTTAGGACCAACATTCCTCAATTAGCAAGGTCTTAACGTAGCCTGGAGTCTTAAGTTGGCAGCACTTTGCACAAAAGAATGCGTATCAGGCCATTTATCCCTGACTCAAATGTAGTTACTTTTATTGTGTTGCAGGTAAAGGGCCAAAATGCTTCCATTTGCATTTATACGCATCACCACAGCGATTAGAACCAGTGCCAACCCTTGTTTTGCAGCGTCAGTATCAAACCATTTAGGAGGCGAGGTGGGGTGGGGAGGGGAAAAAAACCATATGGAAATAGCCCATAATTCAGAAACTTGTGTAATTTAGCATGACAAGTAGCCAAACACATCCACTTAGGGTAATTGCCCTCACATGTGCCCACTTGTGGAGTCTCAGGAGCACAGATTTCTGTGGTAAGTGGAGGTGGCTCCGCAGGAATGCCTCCTCAGAACTCCTGGCCTCCTGCTACCCCAACCTGATGGGTCAGTAAACCCAAGTAAGCCAAGTAAGTCCAGTTTAGGAGGAAATATTTTTGAGATGGGGTTAGGGAAATTCTACCGCTTGCCTCAATTTGCCTAGATTCCTTTTTTTTAATGTATGTATTTATTTTATTCCAGAAAGCACCATCTTCTTCACTTTTCCTTACCATAGACACACAGTTAAAATGAGCTTTGGTATGCCCCCATGCCCCCCCCCCCTTTTTCTCCTGAAGCTGTCTCTGTAATAAAAAGCACCAAACTCTATGTTCCCCAAAGCCAACGCAATCATTTTGTTCTGTGTGTGTGCAACACGCGTCTCAGGCAGCTACTTTTAATTTTGTAGCTTTTTTTTTCTTTTCCCCACTGTTTTTTATGAAGCCTTTCAAAGTAAACGTGTTATTTCTGCGTTTTATGTTGCGTACTGATGGATTGAAGGCTGGAGTCTGAGGTATTTTTTTTATCCCTGAGGCCACACATATAGTTCAAGTGAAGCATTGCTGGAAAAATTGTATCTTTGAGTATTTTCTTTAATTAAATTTGGTTTTGTTATTCACCGCATTGCTCAGCTCAAATCTGATAAAAGACAACTTTTCAGTTATCCAGTGGCCCTGAGAGCACCCGTGTTGAAGTGCGTTAACTTAGGCGAAATGGCCCCTGTATGTCACCTGCCATTAATGTGGAATACCTAAAGAACTGAGAAGTGGCATTACATATCACAAATGGCATTGTAATGCATTTTGCCCATTAAAGTGAATAATACATCTAGCTTTGATTTTGCTTATTTCCTCTACCACCTCCTTTCCCCGGCAACAATCCTTCACCTCTCGTATTTCTTTAAACGGCTTGAACTGTATTTCTTGGACAGTGCAAAAATATGGATCGCGTTTGTTGAGGCGTAAAGTGGCTAATGTTTCACTCTCAGCTGAGGGCTGTGACGACAACTCATTTTTGTGTCAGTGATACAGCAACTGAAGGGCTGAATAAGGCCTGTTAGAAATGGAAAATGATCACGGAGAGTAGACAACCTGAGCCAGATTTCAGGCCTCTGGCCACCACACAATGAAAAGATGCTCCTGTGGTCAGGTCAAAATAAGTAGATGCAGCAGAAAAGCACCATCATTTCCATCTGTAGTTCAGGGAAATGCTTTTGTCGCTCTGTGTTTTCAGATTAAGAAACAGACCATTAGGACCTAAGAGGAATGAAAGGATGTTGAGTAAAAACCCACCAGGCAAGTCCCTAACAGACTCTATCCCAAACAAATTTAGAGTATGGTAAAATAAAATGAAGCGCAACAGGCGAGAGGCTGCGTTCGATTTGCAGTCGATGGTGTTTCAAGCTCACATATGTCAGAACACAAGCAATTAATTCCACCCACACAGGTCCAGGGAAGCGGGAGAGGGTCCCGGGGGGAGGCGGGCGCTGGTGGAAGGCCGTAATGGAATGAAAATGCTGGTAATTGGAGTGAGTTGTTTAAAGTGCCAATCCCAGAGCAGTCCCGTGGCTGGCTCACTAAGGCGCCATCGCTTTTTTTTTTTTTTTTTTTTTTTAAAGCAGGACCCGCCACGCGTTGTAACGGTAATGGCCTCTGACGCTTGCTGAGGCTGACAAAAACGTTTGGTTGAATGGAGGTTCTGGGCTGTATGTGTGTGTTTGTCAGAGGTTACTGAGCATGGGCGAACAAGGTGACCTGTTTATGCCCGGACGTTGCCAAAGATGTGACTGCGGTTTAACATGACAAATTCCTGATTGCATCATGGGATGACTCAAGCCACAGAAACAGAGCAATTCTCAGTGACAGGGCATCAGCAGAAGCTGGTGACAGAGGATTCTGCTAATGGACTGAGAGAGATAGAGCTAGATCCGTATTGACATCCAGTGTAAAGCCCTCGTTGCAAATGGAAAAGCCCTAGACGGGCCCTAGACGGGCTTTTCTTCCTGTGATATGAGGCTAAATGTAACCCACCCTTTGTGCTGTCGAGCTTTGCAGATGAAGACTGTGCCCAGGCCTTTACCTGTGGTTTACATCACTAGTGTGTGTGTCAGTGCAATTAAAGCAGACAGCATGTGCGCAAGTTGTAGAAACAACTGTGACTTCTCTCTGTCTGCGCCCTGCTCTTTCAGTGACCTTGAGCTGTTGAGAGTGTGACAGGCGCACAGTAGACGGACACCCGCAGGGTTGTGTCCTGTCGCTAGCTCACTCTGCTCAGACAAGTCAAGTGGTCCTGCTGTGCATGGCGCCACCCCCTTACCATTCATCGTCCATAAGCGTCCACTCGCTTTCCTCTCTGTCTGCTTACCTCAGCCACCATTTTGGCTTTCTTCCCCTTAGTTCAGGGAGCAGGGGAACAGCTTGACATATCAGTCCAAATCCAACGGGGCCCAGCCATTCATGTCATGTTTGGTAGGTTTCAGCAGTTTTCAAGTTTTCGTGCAACTCGAGTCAAGTTCCAGTTCAACTTTTAGGAATCTTACATCTACAGAGACTTTGTGTCGGTGAGTGACTCTCTCCCTCTGGGCTCAGCAAAAGGGGTTGATTTAACTTCTGCATTAAACTTTTCATGGCCACTACTTTTTGGGGAATCGTCCGGGATTTCTGGCTTTTGGGAATAGGCCTGGCCTGAGTGAAATTTCATGGGGAAATTGCCACGACACCTCCCTGACATTTGAAAGACTTCAGCCTGCATTACATCTACGGACCGGTGAAATCTAAATGCTCAGTGTGGCAAATCAGGTTCATATTACATATGATGACCTAATGCTCTTGTTGTAATCATTGTTGGTACAATGTCATTCAGCAGGGATTACCTTTAGGAGTGTATTCCAGGCTTGAAATGGTTTCTTTTCGATTTGGGTAGAGTTTGCATTGACTACAGTTTGATTAAGGCACAATTTTTTAGGGCTATGTTTACTTCAAGCTGAATATATCTGGGCTTCATTTGGGTTCAGATGGATTTTGAACTGAACTACAGTTTAATTTTAAGCTCAGAATTCCCCCCAGAGCAGACCCACCACACATGGCACAACCCCTGACCATTCTTTGTCTGCAAGGATCCTGTGAAGCTGAACTTAAAAATACAAAATATCATTTTCCAAGTTTGAAACCAGAGACACCACAGTGCGGAGGGGAGCTTAGGGATGGATTCCCACAGTTCTGTGAATCCATTGCTTTCCTTTCTGGCCTTTTATAAATTCACAGACAGTGCTGTAGTCATGTGTGTGGGTGTGTGTGCACCCTCGCTGACCCAAGAGCAGGTGAAGTGTGCTTTCGCAGCAAGTGCCCTGTCAGCACATTAAAGGAAGTCAATCTCCCTACTGAGATGATGAGGCCACCAGCTACAGTCATATTTTGGGAGCGAGGAATACAGCTGTGACCCACGCTGGCCATCTGCCAACACCAAAAAAAGGAAGCCTTCGAGGCAGCGCGTAAATCCGAAAGATTTGTCCAAAACGATAAATAAATCATTGCGGGATCTGAGCTTTTATGCTTGCACAAAATATCTCTAACAGCCCTGCTGCTAAGATGGGAGAACCTTGCAATAGCTTTCCCTGAGGAGACCAAACTGCCCCAGGAGGCCTTTCCAAAGTAAAGAATCTCGCCTCTGGACGTGGCCTTATCTGAGCTTAGGAAGAGAAAAACAATCCTCTTTTTCTTTTGCCCTTTGAAATATAATTGTAAGCTTTGTAAAAAGCCTGATCATATCAATGGTAAAGCGATTACTGTTATCCATCTATCAAATATGTATGAAAGTCTCCCTTCATCTGCGGCAAACACTCAGTCAGACGTCCACTTCCACTAATGGGGCTCAGATTGGCTCCTAAACTGTTCAGATGGATATTAGCATTCCCTTTAGTCTTGCTGAGGATCTCGCTCTCACGTCCAAACTTCGCTCCAGTGGATGCAGAGGAAACCTGTGTTGAGAAGGACGTTTCAAGTTGGACCTCATGCTGTTACAAGCACAATGCTTTCTTTGATTGGTAGAGCTCCTAGGAGAGAGGCTTTGTATTTACAGCAGGTGTTCAAAAGTTGGAGATCCTACTTCTAATGAGTGAATTATGGCCACAGGTGTATGGGACCCTCTGGAGTAACCACACATGTGTGTATAGTCAGTATACTCAATGCCAAGTTTGGATCATAAATTTATGAAATCCCTTCGCATTAGGCTGTTGTGGCATCTGGCATTTGCCGGAGCGATGGAGCTCCACCCGGTGGGACGGATTGACTGGGATTACTGATCAAGGAACATCAGTATCTGACATTGATAAAGCTGTTATGGCTGAGTGCAATCAAATCTCCACAACAATGTTCCAAATCCACTGACAGTTTTAGAGTAGAAACTGGTGCTGCAGCAAAGAGAGGAGGCTAATTCACCAGGAATACAACTGATTTTAAAGTAAATCTTGGATGAACATCTTGGAGTTTACAAGCTTTTGGTCGCGTAGTGTACATCAGCTGCGGTGTGTCTGCAGAGTGTAGGCCGGGATCAAGGGTTTTTTTTCAGGGTCTGAGGTTACAGAGCATAACTGAAGGATGATTTACTTATTGTGTACATGCATGAGTGCATGTCATACTTGTCAATATTTTGGTTTCTTTGGGTTTCTTTCTGTTAAATTGTAATTTAGATTGAGTATGAGTCAAGTATCGAAATAAATACGATGTTGTAGGTGTAGGTTAACCCCCTCAACATCTGCTCTCCAAATTTGTAAGATACCACCCCCCTCCCCAATATCATCAATAAAAGACAGAGCTTCACACAAGTTTCTTCATTTTCTGTAACCACTTCATGCTCATCAGGGTTGAAGCTGGCTCAGAGCACACCCAGAATGTCTGGATGAACCATATTATGATCCACAAATTGGGTCCCCATTGGAGGGTGTCCATGTCTAAACAAGGTTAAATTAGCCCAGAGTCTTTGATACATCCTGACCACTAGGTGTCGGTATAACAGCTGTTTCATGTTACATTTCACCTTTTTACATTTCAACTCCCCACCACAACCCTCTACAGCCCCCCAAAGCTTCAGTATATTTCCACAACTTTTGTGCTACTGTTCAAACAGCTAATGGATAGATCTTGTCTACATGAACTTTATCTGATGGGTTTTGAGTGTCAGAGAGTGAGTACACCGACGGTCAATAACGTTTTTTATCCATTGAGATGAAAAAGAAGTGAAGACTGATAAATGCTGTCTGGGCTCCAGTTTGAAAACTGGGCTGCGTTTTTAAAAGCTACTTTCAAGAGAGACTCTGTAGAACAAGGGGAAAGTTTTTAGACCCACTTCGGAAACTTTAGACACACTTGACTGATACAGTTACACAGTGTAAGCTAATGATAATACATGACTGGACATTTTGTCATTGGTCCGACAAACAGAGTCATTATCGCACACCATATCTGACCCAACTGGAACGCCTGAGCAGAAAACCTGATTTAAAATCGCGTAGCAGTATTGATGTTTAGATGTAGCCATATTGATAGATGCCAAGGACACAGTGAACAGCGGTATGTGTGATTTGTGAGGACTTTAGATTGTTTTGAAAGTACATAAATAAACATTTCCTTGCAGGATATGTGGTTTCTCCTCGACTAATATTTACAATATAATGTCCTCTGATTTGTAAACAGAAGTGTTTGGATGAACATTTGTTGGACTGTTCAAATTAAGGCTATTAATAGACAGTTTCCTCTGGAAGTGATGTTGGAACATTGCTGTGAGGATCTGACTGCATGAGAGCATTAGTGAGTTGGATACACACCTGTATTCTGCACAATCAGTCCACCTTCCAAGATGTGTTTTTTTTTTTTTTTCGAATAATTGGAGGGGGTGGTGCGGTGGTGCAGAAGGTAGTGTCGCAGTCACACAGCTCCAGGGACCTGGAGGTTGCGGGTTAGAGTCCCGCTCCGGGTGACTGACTGTGAGGAGTGTGGTGTGTTCTCTCTGTGTCTGCGTGGGTTTCCTCCGGGTGCTCTGGTTTCCTCCCACAGTCCAAAAACACATGTCAGTAGGTTGATTGGCGACTCAAAAGTGACCATAGGTGTGAATGTGTGTGTGTTGCCCTGCGAAGGACTGGCGCCCCCTCCAGGGTGTATTCCTGCCTTGTGGCCATTGATTCAAGGTAGGCTCTGGACCCACCGTGACCCTGAATTGGATAAGGGTTACAGATAATGAATGGATGGATGGAATAATTGGAGGAAACCAATACAGAGAGTGAGCTGAGGTGAGGGGCTGCCATGTTATAGGTTTAAGAACTATATGATGTGAGGTGTGCTTTGAAGCGTATGTAAATTAGGGTAAATATGGGTGTATTCTATGTAAATGAGATCTTGATAAGTGGGTGAGTTTTTTTTTACGGACCTTCATTCATTCACTTGTTCTGTCACATAAATAAAAGTAGGTTGAAACCAAACCACTCAGCAGGTCACATCCGAAACATCGATTAATCATTTCACTCAAAAAATGATTTGCGTTTGAAGTTTAAGCGTTGGATGGAAGTAGAGACAGGGAGGTATTAGTGGCTCATGAGAACCTCATTCAATAGAGCTACAGTCGCTGTCAAGAACACAGCTTGGAAACCATTTGTCAGCCTCATCCCATTCTTCCTTAACCGATAAACGCAGTAAATAAAAGTGTCAGCGGGTAAACAGGAAGAATCGTCCGGAGAATTGTAAACGTCAGTTGCTTGTGTTGGAGCCTTGATGGAATGGGCTCAGAATCAGACGCCGTAAAGCAGGCACGTGCATGGGTAGACTCTGGACAGGGGCCTTTTTTTTTTACTCTTCTGCTCTCACATTGTACCCCAGCTTTCTTGGCCATCACGTGTCATAACTGGGTTTTATGTGGCCATCCTTGAAAGTCATAAGAGTACAGAAACAAGCTTGGCTCCATGTGTTTTATTGCTTTTGCACACACCGCTCTGATGTTGTGTCCACCCCAGTGGAAATATCCCACCCATTTGGAGTCAGAATTCTCATTCCACCTTAAATTGTGCACGTTAAATTGCTGATTTATGTGTATTTAGATTCTTATTAGGAAACAAATCTGTTCCACCTTAAATGGGCATCTTTACAAGGATATAGTTAGTTTTTTTTTTTCAAGTTTTCCGTGCCACCTTAAATGGCCAACATTGCCAGCAAAGGGCTGGGCATCTTTGAATAGGTGGTGGTAGCCATTGCACCTACATAGCTGTAGGGCTGTGGGGTCCTGGGTTTGAATCTAACGGTGAACCTTGCTCTAAATGATAGAGAAGCAGGCTCAGGACTAAAAGTTGCCGCTGGTTTGACCCCTAATACCTGCCAGGAAAAAAATTGAGTTAGTGAAGGAACAGTGCTATCTTCTGCTTCAACATTCACAGCTGAGGTGCCCATCAATAAGGCAACAACCCTCCAGCTGCATCCTGGGCACTGTATTCGGTTGCCTGCCCCTCTGGATATGTGTATGCCCACATTCTCTAGTGTGTGCCCTTTGCAGAAACTTGCTCACTGTTATGTGTATGTGTGTTCACTGCCATGCATGGGTTAAATGCTTAATTAATCCCCAAGGGGGGCAGGGGTTCCTTCGTCTTCTTCCTAAATTGTGTGTTGCAGCAACTTTCCTTTGAAATCTCACTTTCTGAAAGCCTGCCCAACATGTAGCGCCTCATTAATGATGGTCAGCATGCCTGAAGAACTTATCATAGCACCCACCAAAAATAGCTTGCGCCATCAGCATGTACTTTTCCAGCCTCCTCATATCAGCGACATGTTGTATTTGAGTTGAAAGTCAAATATGTACCTGAGGAACCAGGGGGGAAGGGGGGGGCACGTGGTGGTGTGGTGCATGCAGAGTGAAAAAAAATCTCTATTCCAGCAGGTGTAGCCCATTCAGAAAGCAAGCTGTGGACAGATTTATAAGCGCCTGAGAGGAAAAGGGCACAGGAACGTAAATATTGGATCCCTCCTTGTCATGAGGAATAATCAACCTCTAATGACATTGCAGAATGCATTGCATTGGGGCTTTTATTCTGGTTTTCATCTTGTTTTGTGGACTCGTAGCGCTGCTTAATGATGATGTAAAACTAAGATGTCTTGCCCAAGGACTTGTATCGTCCGGTTCAGGGGTACCCACGGTTATTAGGCTTGAGATCTACCTTTTGCAGGGGACAGATCATTATGAACGGGGGTGGTTAGGGGGGCAGCAATGTCATTTTTTCTTTCTTTATTTGGTTTAATTTAATTGGTTTCTTTGGACCTATTATCAAGCCAGGTTCAGGCATCATCAGTGAGTGTGGACTGATATTTGGACTTAATTATTTTCATGTGGGAAAGGGCTAATTCACAATATGTAAATGAAGAGCGAATGACCAAAGTGGTGTGTCTGCCCATGCCTGTATCCGACCTTGAATTAACCCACAGTGATATCCACAATACCAGACCCACTGCAGCTTGCCTTTTTGTGCAGGTGTGCTCAAGTAGGATCAGTTTCACCTAGGATACATCAATATGGAATAATCAATGCCTGATAACATGGAATATGAGGGTGGAATATTATTGGATTTGTAGCATTCTACAACAGTTAATAAAAGAAATAAATAAATAAACACATCTACGTTTCAGTAAGTGTTAGGTCATTATAGGTTATAACCACTACGCTATACCATCTGCAACTGCAAGTGCTTTTTTTGGAGGGGTCAGGGTCGAGTAAGATCCCTCATTATTATGAGGATTGATCAACATGGGATGATATGGACTATGCCCAGTAAAGGTTAGGAGTCTTGCCCAAGGACTGCTACTGGTGTAGTATGGTGTGTCCAACCTGGCTCAGGAACTGTTCCCTTATCTACTATATGGAAAGCAGGGTCAAGGTCACCTGGATCAATTCTAGACTCGGTGAAACACCAGTTTCTCTTTTTTAGGAAAGAAGAGATGCAATAATCTAATGATAGAGCTCACAAATGACTGACACCACTTTCATATTCACGCTGCCAGAATGCTGAAAATTGTTGGACTGAAATATGTGGAGAGTGAGGATAACTGATTTGTGCCAGACCTTTTGGATCCTGTTGGATGATGATGGTGGTCACAGTCAGATTCCACTCCACTTGGTTTCACTGTGAAACTGTGATGAGTTCAGGAAGGTTGTTATTGAAGCGCAGGGTATCAGTCAGTACTTGAATAAAAAAGTCTTAAATAAGATGGAATGAATTTTCCACCCACTCGTACAAAGTTTCTTCTGAAATTAAGGGTGTTATTAGGGAGTTTGTCCCCCTTTGCAGCCGTAACGGCCTCTAATCTTCAAAGCAGGTTTTACGGTAGACCTTGAAACTCCATTGTGAAGATTTGATTGCATCGAGCCAGGTACTGTGATGTTGGATGAATAGTCCTAGATCACAAAAGCCACTCCACAAAAGCTCACCTCTAAGGAGGTGAATGGTGCTACATCACTGTAGAGAATGCAGATAGAAGAAACCTCAGCCCACGATAGTAGAGTAACTAATTCTAAATTTAAAATGACCTCATTTTTCTACTGTCTCTTTTGTCAGTTCCACTGACCATGTAGATCCACTTTGTTCTTGATGTCAGAAGACAGACAGTACTCATCTGTTGCTGCACAGTTTGCATTAGATATATTGTAGTTCAAAGGTCTTCAAATCCAGACCTTGAATCCAGGTTCCAGGCTGGGATTTCAAAATGGCACCTGACTGGCCAGGCATAGCATCACATTTGTTGATTATCTTAGAATCTGGATTCAAACCTGGATTCAAAGTCTGGAATTGCAGACCTCTTTTCTAGTTTGTCAGTGAACACAGGATGTGGTGTGTAGGCTAGTTTTGGTTGGCCAACTATCTTATTCCAGCTGAGACATTGAAGTGCTTTAAAAACTCCTACAGCATTTGCTGTGTCTGATCCACCTTTACCACGTTAAGCACATTACTGACACCACCACCACCACCACACCAATGTCAGGGCTGAGACTCATCCACCACCTAACTAAGGTGATAAAATGCTGTCCAATCACTCCCTCCACCCTCACTTTCCTGTCTGTCATAGGACATCAAACCAGTGACCTTCCGGTCCCAAACTTGCTTCTCTGAACATAAGGCCACAGCTGCCCCTGACCTGTGATGATCCTGTGGGGTTTCTGAGCATGAAAGTAAAGGCTAAAAACAGGCTAACGAAATTCGCACATCCAGCCGTACTACAGTCTGTAATTGGGTTGCATTGCTTCCTTCACAGATCTCAGGAAAACGTTCGACCAGGAGCCTCTTGGGAAGGAAGTGTCTCTGGAACAAGAAGTACTTCTTCAGTGCCGTCCACCTGAAGGCATACCTGCTGCAGAGGTACGTCATGATGACCTCACACACACACACACACACACACACACACAATGCTCGTGACATGCTGAGCAACCCCGCAGCACTCACCGCTGATGAATTTTCTATCGAATTAGAGATTAGCTTTTGTTAGCAGGGCAGAAGCCAAGCCAAACTCCATGTTAGCTGATGTGCAGATAACTAAATCACTACAACCTAAATGTCAGACTTTGTTTGGAAACATTTGCCTCAGCGGCCACCTGTTAATCTGTATTTAGCTGAACGGGACATATTGATTCGGACATCGATTGTACCTGCAGTGGACTGTCAAGACAAAGTCGGCCTAACTACACTAGAAAGTTCCAGCAAGGCCCGCTTAATAGATGAGGGCATTTAGAGACTGTTCTTTAGATACATGTATATAATTCTTCCCGAAGTTTTCTGGCTTCTTTTCATGGACAAAGAATACGGCCACAGGAAAGGCAAATAGAAAGAGAGGTAGGGAGCATCTTTGCCATGGTGAAGGAATGCAGTTCAAAAGCTTGGAGAGCAACCCTGTCAGCTTGGTATTGTGTTCCCTCTCTAAGTAACAATTTGTGGAATAAGAAATCCATGCGCCTACCGCCCTGGGGGCAGGCTTAGCTTTAACCGAGCGGACAGCTTTGCGAGGCGGCTTCAGGGCGCTGATTTTTTTTTTTTCACCCTCCTTGTAATCATCTTAACATATGTTAAGAGCTGTCACCATTAACTTTATCCCATCTATCATCCTTCACACCAATATCTTTTAAATAACAACAGGTAAAATGCCAAAAAAAAAGGAGTTAGAAATAATGACCCCACGTGAATGTTGCCAGAGGAATATAAGGCTATATCTTGCGTTAAGGCTCGTTACTTGCTTGATTTATCCTACCCCCCTCTAAAAAAAAAAGAGGAGAAGAAGCAGAACACAAAATCCCTAACAACAAAGTCTTTAATGGAGAGTATAGCAGGCTCCAGGCATACTTCTGAAAAAAAGATATTCCCGAATAGTTTGAACATTTGGCGCACCACAGATAAGGGGGCTCTTTCAAGCCCTGCTGCTAGTTTTCAAATGTAGGCTTGGATATTTCCCGCAGCCTGGCCCGTCTTCAAATGCTTTCCGAAAGCGTGCGGAATGGTCACTTGGCTTGCGGTTGCTGCAGGAAAAATTTGGATCCCTTTTCTTGTCTTTTTTTTTCCCCACAGTCGGGCGAATAACACACATATGCTTGAGTGAGGAAATGAAACCTATCGTGTCTTTATTGACTGGACGTAACGCTGAGTCAGACGTGACTCATTTGAAATCCAAACCTATACTGACCACTTTAGTCCCTGCAGAGCCTATTGATCCAGTACTATTCTCCAGACTTAACTCCAGTGGTGGAGTTACTTAACTACAGTTTCAATGGAGTTGTACTTTCTTGAGTATTTACAATTCGTTCCACATTTACCTCTGTTCAGTTATGATCAGTGACTAGATACATTTACCTGATTGAAACAGGAGGGTTCTTTCAGAAACGTCATTCGATGTAAACCTGTGCCAATCTGTTGTGTTGATCACTAGCCAGATTTGGTGGATAATAAGTAAGAATAGTTTTACTGTTGCTGTCCAGAGTCCAGAAGCAACCCCCTAATCACTGTCCACAGTGCAGGGACACGCTCTGGACAGGGTGCCAGTCCATGACAGAGGGGGAGGAAACCCTCACAGACACTGAGAGAACACACTTTCATTAAGGACCCTGAGGATGTGGAACTTTCTGGCAGTGGCACTCCCTGCTGCACCAGACACTTTTCAATGAATTGGTCCTTCTTCCTGAGGAAAGGGACTTCTTTTCACTCCATTTGATTTACGTCAATCACTTTTTTTTTCCACACTTTTTAAAATGTATTTGTTTATTTATTTTCCAATTTCTATTTCAATCTGTTCCATTGGTTTAGCACCTGCAGTGTTTGCTGTTAATCACACCTCTTGGTGTGGATATCTACGGCTTATTTTAGACCAATTTAAATAATTAATTAATTAATTAGTAGTAAAGACAATTGAGGCCAAACTTCAGGTTCCGTTCCTGTCCTTCAGGTTCTATACTGGACTGCAGTTCTATAGGGAACGCAGCACTGTTCGTCAGGATCACCACACAGCAGGTAGCCTGTTGTTTTGTTGGGGGATCATTCACAGGACTGCAGTAATACTGACATGTTTCTGATGTGCACTTGTACAAGTGGATCAGAAACAGCAGTGTGGCTGGAGTTAGTGTCCACCTTATGTCACACTTACTTTGTAGATGTAAAGTCAGAGACAGTAGTTCATCTGTTGCTGTACAGTAGGGGTGGGCGATATGGCCCTAAATTAATATCACAATATTGCAGGTTATTTTGGTGATAATGATTTTAGCGTAATTACCCCAACTTCCGGCCACTTTAATTACAATATTGGAAATCTTAGCTAACTGTAAATAAATAGAAGTACTTTACTCACTCAAATCAACATTTTTCAGGAGTCAAATATGTGTAGATTAATGTCCAAGACTTGTTTGACTTTGACAGTGTATATGTTTTTATATAAAGACACTTTTGTTTAAGTAGGTGCCAATACTGCTAAGATTACTAGCGCCCCCTAACTTCGGCCACCTCCCCTGCTTATGACAGTCAAACGAGACCATTACTACCACATTCAGTGGTTTTGAGAGGTTCATAATGAGATTGTTTGTCCTGTATTGGTATCCGTACTCTACATGTAAGGATTACAAATGGCGGTATATTTTCCCCTCAGAGAAAATGAAGCTAACCGCTAAGCTAACTTTTACACTGAGGGAAATATCAGGAAATATGGTTTAGATATGTGATTTCTTGCAAGACTGATGTTTAAATGCCCTACTAGGGCTTGATCTTATGTTTTATTGTTTTACCCACTGCGATTGGCGAAGAGAGAGAACGGAAATGCACCATATATGGCAGTGGCCGGAATTAGTGTCGGAAACAGGAGGAATACTGAATACTGGTAATAAGGCAAACACTAAAAAAAACATTTTTATTAATTTCAAGAACACACTATTGCAACAAAATAAAGTTTTTGGTTGTACCCTTAAAAACTCTAGTAGCACTGCTGTGTCTGATCCACTCCATCAGTGTCACCGAGGCACTGGGAATGATCCACTACCTAAGTAATAGTCCTACCTACACTGTAGTGATCCTAACCATTAGAGACCAGGGTAAAAGAGGTCTAAGAGAATATACAGAGTAGCAGATGGACTACAGTCTGTAATTGTAGAACTACAAAGTGCTCCTCTATGGTCAGTGGAGCAGAGTGTGGAAAGCAGGAGCTGGCTTTATCGCTATTCCTGATTGATATATAAAGCTTAGAGATGGGAAATCTAGTCTAACACAGCAAATTAAACCGAGAGTTAAATTAACAACTGCTTTATGCAAATCACTTCTGCACATTCCCATGTCCGTTCCCATTCCAGCGAATTAGCTTTTTTTTCTGCCAGCTGAATTTCGCTGGTGGCTTTAGGCCACTGTACTCAATCAGAGGGACTTCTCCAGCGCTGATAGATGTCAGGAGCGCGAGTGAAGCGGGCTGCCTTTGATTTAGCTCCGTAAAGGCTCTCAGCTCACCTGGAAATGACCAGTTAAGTGTCTGGAGCTCTGTAGCCTCCACCACAGGTGAAAGTGCTGACTGACGAAAGTGGCTCACAATCAGCAGAGAGCTAGTCCCTTCTGATTCTGCTGAGTGGAGAGGCACCTGGAGCACAGCTTCCAAAAATATTGCTTGAGGATATTAAGTGTGTGTCCAGACTTCGTTGGTTTACAATAAACCCTGGTTCATTTGCTGTGCTAGCTCGGTTCATTAGGACAAGTGTAAACACTGGGGTTGGGATCTTGGTGCAATTGATTAAGCCGACCAATACCTGTTCCACAAGCTGGACACAGTCCAGTCCACTTTCAAATGAACCTCTTGCCCCCACCACTGAGCCCTACCCCACCGTTTTGCCTAGGGGCAGGGTGTCTCAGGGCCAGGGTGTCTCAATTATAAGTGTACAGTGAAGCTCCCTTAGACTCTTGATGAAATATACCATATGCTTTTGAAATTCTGTCAAGGAATCCCACACTGAACGGCTTGTTTGTTGATTGTGGATAGTGGGGAGATTCTGCCAAAGGGGTTATAGAAATTTATAGTGAATTCATTCCCCGCCAGGAAAGTCTGTGATGGCTTTTCCTTTTGTTTGTTTGCACCAGCATCGGGAACGCTGCGGCTTATTGTTGCATGAGCTCATGCACACCTGCCTGATATCTCTCTCTCTCTCTCTCTCTCTCGCTCGCTCGCTCGCTCTCCCTCTTTCCTGCTCTCTGTTACATTTATGGAGAGGCCAGATCCAGGCAGAAGGGCCGTAATGAGGAGTATAGCAAGTGGGGAATGAAATTACACGGATCAGGCAATGCAATAAGGACTCTTTCTCTCTTCGGCGGAGTAAACAGGAGGCCTCAGGGGCTGGTGAGCGAGAGAGAGAGAGAGAGAGAAAGAGAGACAGCACTAGACAGGCGTCCTTCTCCTTTCACACAACCTGCACACACACACACACATACCAGGCTTCCCCATAATGACATTTTGCGCTTTTTCACAAGGCTTCAAGTACCCGACCAGCCTGCCAGGCAATTACATCTGGCCCGAGAACGTGGGAGTCGGGAGTGTGCATCAGGAAAAAGTAAATATTAAATAAATAAAACGAGAAGGAAAAAACAAGACAACACAATTCGATTTATTCCCCCTGGCCGTTCATTAATGAGATTGGCAGAAGCGTCCGTGTAGTTGCTGAGAGGTCGTCAGCAGTGGCGAGGGAGGCGGGAGTGGAAGGTTTTGCAAGGAGGGTGGGTGTGGCAGGAGGAGCAGCATGGGAGTGGTTTAGTGGCATTTTTAAAACAAGGTCCATGTCATAATCTATCAGAACCTCTACAGATTTCAGTGATTTCAGCTACAGAGTTGACTCAGTTGTGCAAAACAGAGCTTGGAAACCCTCTACAGAATAGCAGGGAATGTACTGGGATCTGCACATGGACCCAAGGTCATCATGCTCAATGCTAAGCATAGGTAAGGGGCAGTGCTCACTCAGGTTTAGTGTGACTTGACGATTAGTCGGTAGGATTTTGCGCCAGTAAACCACCCCCTGAGGAAGAGTTTGCTGGTCACGTACGCCTGCTGCCCTCTAGCCTTGAGAGGGTGCCAGCTTTGGCGGGTATGGACATAAGTCCAGAGGCTACTACGGACCCAGCAGGACCCTCAGGACACCAGGGTAATCGGCAGGCTGAGTTAAGAGATGTTTTTAGCTGTGGAAAGCAGACAAGCGCCAGACCACCAGACCAGACCCTGCTCACCTCAGCTCTACGTTTGCAGAAATGATCCAGAGCTCGCTGTTGGAATCCTTTTATGAGTGAAAACACAGCTGCTGGATAAAGTTAACCCTGCAAACTTTGGGAAAGCTCAAGCCAAGCACTGATTAAGAGGATTCAGCATGTGCTAAATAGCAGTTGCTAAACTTTGTTTTAAAGGGCACCTCAATCAAAATGTCAACATTTCTTCATAATTCAATCATTCAGGGATAAACAAAGCTATTCACAGTGATGTGATATGGTAGAGATACTCACAGACTCACATCGTGTCCTGACTGCAATGATGTGTGCGAGCAACAGGGCAGAGCTCACAGTATTAAATTAGAGCTCACATGCTCTTATTGTCTTTGCACAGCAGTAATTGAAGTTTAGACTCTGTGTTTAACCCATCAGAGGCAGTGAAGACATTCTCTAGTGATAATGGGCCAGTGAACACACACAAGCCACTTCAGTAACTGGGGAACAGTTAGGGTATTTCGGCAGTAGATGTTGATGGAGGGGAATCACGGTGTGTCGCAGTCACACAACTCCAGGGACCTGAGGTTGTGGGTTCGAGTCCTGCTTCGGGTGACTGTCTGTGAGGAGTGTGGTGTGTTCTCCCTGTGTCTGCGTGGGTTACCGCCGGGTGACTGTCTGTGAGGAGTGTGGTGTGTTCTCCCTGTGTCTGCGTGGGTTACCGCCAGGTGACTGTCTGTGAGGAGTGTGGTGTGTTCTCCCTGTGTCTGCGTGGGTTACCGCCGGGTGACTGTCTGTGAGGAGTGTGGTGTGTTCTCCCTGTGTCTGAGTGGGTTTCCTCCGGGTGACTGTCTGTGAGGAGTGTGGTGTGTTCTCCCTGTGTCTGAGTGGGTTTCCTCCGGGTGACTGTCTGTGAGGAGTGTGGTGTGTTCTCCCTGTGTCTGCGTGGGTTTCCTCCTGGTGACTATCTGTGAGGAGTGTGTGTCTGCTCAGGGTGCTCCGGTTTCCTCCCACGGTGTAAAAACAGGTGGATTGGCGACTAAAAATTGTCCATAGGTGTGAGTTAATGTATGTATGTGTGTGTGTGTGTGTGTTGCCCTGGGAAGGACTACACTGTCTGTGCCTGCCTTGTGCCCAGTGATTCAGGGTAGGCTTCAGACCCATAACATTATGAGTCTAATACTAAAAGAGTGGGAGAATGTTTGGATTTTAAGACCAATTAGAAAACAGCTTGAGACTTCACCTACAATGAGTGAGTATCCAGGATACACACTTTTACAGAGTGGCAAAGCTTCAGAAATAGAATCAGTGTGCCTGTCAGAAACGGTGCGTTGCCTCGCACGCTGACACTTCTGGCCAGCTGTATTGATTGTAACCGGAGCGTTGTGTGTGTTTTTTTTTTACATTGTCGCTCGTTTGTATTGCTTGCAGTTAGGAAATGGTGTCAGATATTTTTTACATTGGTGATAATATAAAGAGGAGGGTTGGGTGATATGGAGATGCCGTACAGCCGTTTAATTTACTGTATTATTGATTTTGGTGAAATGTGTTTATTTATTAGTGATTAAAAAATAAATTAATGAATGAGGGTAAGGCATTAGATGCTGCATCTTCCGAATGTTAAAGTGAATTAAAACACAATGCGCTTATGTCACAGTTTTTCCCAAACATTAAACTCTTCAGAGCGGCATGGTGTCACAGTCACATGGCCCCAGGGACCTGGCTGTGACGGTCTGTGAGGTCTGTTTGGTGTGTTTTCCCTGTATCTGTGTGGGTTTCCTCCCACGGTCCAAAAACACACATTGGTAGGTGTATTGGTGACTCAAAAGTGTCCGTAGGTGTGAGTGTGTGAGTGTGTGTCACCCTGCGAAGGACTGGCGCCCCCTCCAGAGTGTGTTCCCGCCCTGCGCCCAGTGATTCTGGGTCGGCTCCGGACCCACTGCAGCCCTGAACTAGATAAGCGCTTACAGACTGAAGAATGAATGAATAAAAGAATAAACTCTTCAGACATCTGGATCCTATCAGCACCACTGTAAGTCATTCACAGAACTTTTCTGTGGAGCGGCACATTTCAGATCAAACCACGCTGACTTCTCTGGATTTGTTTATGTCTTACTGATTGAATTATGTGGAAAATTTGAAAAAATTAGAGCTCGGAGTTGAAGGGGTATCTCTTTTCAATTCTCCCTGTTTTCCACCACCCTTTTGTCCGTCTCCCTTTGCCGGCCGTCACGAGCGTTTTCCTTGTCTGAGTTCCACAAATCGCCCCGGAGAGAAAACAGATGGGTTGTGGCTGCGGTTGCATATGCATTTACAGAAGTATGTGATGATCACTGGTGGTGGAGGGGGTGCGGGGGGTGGGAGTCAGGCAGAGCTTTCTCCCAGCAGCAGATGGAAGTCAAGGGAGAAAGACGAGACACGCTAGTTGAGCTTGAAGGGGAAAAAACACGGTTCTCATTTGATCCGAAGGGTTACAGGGAAGAGAAAAAAAGAACCCAATCTGATTAGACTGGGATTAAGGTCTAAAGCAATCGACCATTGTACTCCTGGGTTGCTCATAGGTCGCAAGCCTTTGTGCGAGTTCTCAGCCACTTATAAATATCACAGGAAAATAACAACACAACCTCGACTAGAGTAGTGTATAGTGCACACCTTTTTGTTTTGCTCAAGGGAGCCCTAATTCCCCTCCCCCACTTTTTGTGTAAGCAGAGGGATTATTGACATTTTACAGCAAATGAATCCCCTGAAAATGGAGTATGATCATAATTACAAACATCATAATCTGAGCTTACCCAGCGTAGCGTCCCCTTTTTGCATTATGAGTTTGGATCGTGTCGTCCTCCGCAATCTCCCCGGCCAACGACTGGGATTATGTAATGACAAAGGGACAGGGGAACGTCACTCGGATGTAATCAAAAACGTGTACTCCCCTATGAGTGTGGCGCATTATGGTAATGGCCTTCTGTGACAAGCCGGCCATTGTTTGTGTTTGGGAATGTCACCTGTGGATGAGGCGAACCTCCCGCGCTTCGAATGCAAATGTTTGCCGAGTTGTTTGTCTCTGAAACGATGCTTATGAAATGTGCCGTTTTGTAACCTGAATGTGCTCTGAATGTGCCTGCAGCCTGGTACCAGAGCAATCAGATCCTTCATTCCCTGCCTGTTGCTCTGGAGGCACATAACCACCCGGGCCAATTGGACGACATGAAAAGCCACAACTCTACCCACTCAGAACTTCAATAAACTCCTATTCCAGGAAGTGGCACTAACCACTGCCCTTCACTCAGGAGACTAGAGTTCATTTCAGAGCTAAGGCAGGAACAGCAGCAACAGGCTACACCAATGAGGAGTCATTGCCCTGCCTTTCCCTGCGTTTGCCTACCACCATAAGATCTCCCTTTGGAAAAAGAGCCAGTGCCCTAGCTGTAAACTTCACTGCCTCTAGATGTGTCCCAGGTAGGAACTGAGTTATGCCATTTGGGATACCAATTGCCCCCTCAACCTTTCATGACCCTTCTGCTTCTGTCTTGACAGGCACAATCCTTGCTGCGTTTTTTTGACCCTTCTCCAACCCAGAGCAAGACCCAAGCTGGTGGAACCATCTTATCTGATGCAGCACTTCCAAACCCATACTAGAAAAACAAGCTGCAGACATTTATCTTGGCGCTCTCCCCCTGCACATTATGAACGGGGCTTGGGCTCAAGAGCGCTGAAATACTGGGTCTGTGGTTTCATTCCTTTTTTTTTCCCCACCCATCTCTTTTTTTTAGAATAGCACAGCAGTTGGGTCACTGTGATGAATCATGCACTGTGAATACATTACAGCCGTTCATTCAGACTCGGGTTTTGTTGTTTTAACTATGTTTCCATTCCCATGCAGTTTTAATGGGCCACAAGAAACGAGCCAGGGAACTGTAAAAGGCTGCATGGTTGTTGTTGTTATTATTATTTGTTTGTTCACTCCCAACTTCTAGTCATTTTTCCTCCCCATGATCCTCTATGATCCATGCTGCTGTTTGGCAAAGTTATAGTAAGGGATAGAGGGGTCAAGGCAAGGATATGAGGACTTGGCAACCCTTTGAGGAGCCTCCTCATTCATTCCCCCTCTCCATGAACTCTTTTATGGGTTCTAAAAGAGCTGGAACACAAGTGAACGACAGCTCACTAGTTTCTTCAGTCCCCACCCCCCCTGTTTGTGACCCCCTTTTTCAAGTGCTGCATTTTGGCAAGCCCATAAAATGGACTTAAATCTGGCCTCTGAAAGAAGGCTGTATTTCTGTTCCTCTTTCCCTTTTCTCCCAGCTCTTACAGACACTTGTCAGAGCCCTTAGATAAAGATAGGGTTCAGAGGTGATGGCATGCCGGCGCGCTGGCAAAGCCGTTGTCATGGCAGCGGTGTTTTGATTCAGGCAGTTGCTGGGCAAGCCGGGGTCCTGCCGAGCGCTGCTGGCTAGAGAGGCACTGGCACACTGCAGGGTAGAGACCTGACCCATTTTCCAGAGCCTAGGAGATGCTGGAGGAACTTTCAAATCCTCCCCAGTGCCTCAGTATGATACCAGTTGCCAAGTTTAACATATTCATGCACTTTCTCCTTAATGTATGAATTTCTGAATCCTTGGAAAAGGATTTGATGCGAAAAAAAATCCAGTCACATTCTGTGGAAAAATAAGTGCAGGACAGGATGGACTGAGGTTGATTATATTCTTATAACGGGGCATGGTTGTGATTTTCAAATGATCATAAATCGAGTGCCATTTTGTGATAGAATAGAAATCCAATTTAGGATTGAGAGGGAGGGTGGGGGCAAACTTGCTTTCTCCAAAACATCACTGACAGCAGCCCTGTGGGGCCTGTATGGGTTCAGCATGGACTAGCTTGGTTCAAGGCATAAGCTCTGGGTGGTTTGGTACATGGGCTATTAATGGGACCCATGCTGGCTGCCTATATCAAAAATGGAGCCCATATAGACCCATAGTAGGCTGCACAGCCAAGATGTCCAATACTAACCCTGGCAGATATCTATATGTGTTTCCAACACTTAAGCCATAGACATGTGACAGATATGATTCCAAGCCAACTGCCCCTAATGCAACTCTGCTTGAATGCAAACTGCCTAGATCTGTCACATCAGCCGGCAGATGCTTGTATAACCTAGCACTATAAGCAGACCAATATTAGCTACCTACCCAGAGCTAGGCTACTTGTGCTCTCCAGGGCTTCTGGCCTTGAACAGCAGAGAAAGCACCTGGATTGAAGTTTCTTGATGAATCATCTCCTGATGAAGGGTATTCTCTTCTGTTGGTATAGCATAGGCTATGTTTATCTGAACAGACTGACTGCATGGTCACTGCTATTTTTAAGGTGGCACCACACATCCCAAGTTCAGGAAATACCTTAATTGCAGCTCTTCCTCTGCTATTGGAATCTTTTGGATTACAGAGAAGTGGATGTGGTTGTGGATAACAGCTGTCATGCCATTGTAATTTTCTGTACTGGTGTACGTCTGTCACGTTAAGCAGAGCGTAGGTTCAGTGAAGTAATGGATTCTTTGGGTTATTCCACGTTGATGCTCATTCCAGGAGACACATGTGATGAGTGAGTGAGGTTTACAAAAGACAGACAGAGGTAGAGAGAGAGAGAGGTGTTTGTCTCACAGCTTCGACCACATCTAGCCCCATTATAATGAAGTACACTGCTGTGCGCTTAATGTAATTTAACGTCAATTGTTCAATTATGACTGTTTAGCGCTTTTATCTTGTTATCTGCAGCTTTGTTTTTGTTGCACTTTGCTGCAGTGCAAGTCTAAGGGGAGTCGTTTTTGCTGAATTAGTGCATTCATTGTAAATGATTTGCAATATTAATGAGGCCGCAAACAAACCCCCCGTTTTTTTTTCCCAGGAATTGCACGGTGCCGAATCAAGTGGAGCATTCTGATTTCAACTCCAACAGTTTCACATCCGAGGCAGACTTCCTAAGTCTTTTTTTGCCTTCCCGTCTTCCTCCACTCTGAGTGGGAGTTGTTGTTGTTGTTCGCCAGGAGTTGCACTGAAACTAGGGGTGAGGGTATAAAGTGCACGCTGAAGTGCGCACTCCACTGCTCCGGTCACACCGGCTCCTCCATGTGCGGAGGCAGGATTTCGGTAGAAGTGAACTGAGAAGGAAGTGTGTGAGTGTATGTGTGTGTTCATTAGCAGACGCCTCAAGGCTACAGCTTGAAATGTTTGTCCAAACCCAACACAACCTGACTGTTCCTTTTAGATTCAAGCAGGTTTAGATACTTTTGCAAACTCTGGTTAAGCTTGGTTTCTGTTTCATTGTCAAATTTAGGCCCGTGGATTTGTTACAGTGGAATAAATAATTTCATAATTATGGACCGGCGGTGTGGAAGCATCTCCAAGGGTTCCTTGAGCTCCTTGGGTTTTGTTTGGTGTGTTTTCCCTGTGTCTGTGTGGGTTTCTTCCAGGTGCTCTGGTTGTCAGTGTGTGCTGACCGTGAACAATTGTGGTGCTCAGATTCATGGAGCTATATTTAGGTTGGGTTTATAAATTCAGGCCTCTCTCAACCTGTACCAAGGGAGAGAACACAAGATTCTGCACCAGAGCCAAGCCTCCTATTGGCTGCTTAGATCAACGGCTGGACGGATGTCAGCGAGTTCCCTGGACGCCAGTTATTGCCGAGCCGTGGCAGAGTTCTGGCTCATTCTAATGGATCCGACCTTTGCTCCTCCACTAGAAAAGCAGACAGTCCCAGCTGAGACATGAAGAAGCCGAGACATAGTGAGTAACTAGCTCCTGTAATCGTGGCAGGTTTGGACACCCTTCCTCCAACCTTTTCTGTAAACCTGCTTCACACTCGTTCATCGTAGTTGCTCTTTTGCAGGAAACGCTCGGCAGTTTGATCTGTTTTTCTCAGCGAGGCAAGGCCAACACAAACTCATTCAGTGTCACAGCGGCAGATATCCATCGTGCAAATAATATTGTGCACTCCGGCACATTCCGAGTATTCCGTATTAATATTTATGCACATTGATTTGGCCCACATTTCCATATTTCTGCTCCCGACAGATGCCAAGCATATACTTCTCCGCTTTGATTGAATCCTTCATAACTTCTTTTTTATTCCCCTCTTCCTTTCCTTCTTTTATTTGCCTTCAGATTAGATCTCTCGTGGTAAATGATAGGAATAATAAACTGGGGAAACACTCGGTCCAACAGGGAGAGGTTTGGTTGGGGAAATACTGCTGATGTGGCAGAGGGGCCAAAATTGCAATCCTCTGAAATCACAGCTTGGGCCGCAAGTGCCAGGAAAGCCGCCTCAGTCTTTTAAGTCCCCTCCTGCTGTTCCCATCTCCTCCTTCTCGCCATCCATTTTCTCCCTCTCTGTTTGCCACGGCTCTGAATTTGGACTTGGTGCTGTTTGAGCGTTGGGTAAAGTGGAGAGCACTGCTGACCGTATCATTACTGTGTTATCCAGAGTCCGGCTTCTACCCTGTGGTATGTGGTATGGCTCTCATGGAACGGCGCTTCTCAGTCCTGCTCCTGGAGTTTGGCCGGCCTCCATTTTATGGTGTTCCTTCTTTGTTGTGCTTGATCCAGCTGAACAGCAAAGTGATACATGAAAGAAAGCCCACTTTGAGTATGGTCCCCTAGTATCAGCCTAGTTACATCGCTGTGTGATGTTTACACCAGTCAACCACGATTTTAAAATGACCTCCTTTGTCCATTTTATCAGCTCTACTGACCATATATGTGCACTGTGTTGTTCGGCCAACACGACAATGCTGTCTGGATATGGCTATTGCTTGGACACCACCACCATCACCCAAAGAACTGGCCTGCCTGCTCTGGGTGAATAAAACCACAAGGTGAAAGGCGGCTAAGACAGTAAGCAGAGCAAGAGACGGACTACAGTCTGTAATTGTAGAGCTACAAAGTGCTCCTTTATGGTGTGAAGAGCTGATGAAATGGACAGTGAGTGCAGAAACAAGGAGGTCATTATAATATTATGGCTAATTGATGCATTCTGCACTAGAACAGCTGTCAAAATTCTCCTAGTAATTCTATAATTACATATGGTCATTGAAGAATGTGCCTTACAGCAGTATGCAACCGATGGCAGCACATAGGCATTGAAAATGTTGTCATGGTAACAGCGTCACCAGTGAAAATGGGTCAATTTCAAAGGACAGCCTTAGCAGTTTCGACTGTTTGAGGTGGGGAAAAAAGTCTGGGTTTCAAAGGCAGTGATCATTGTGTGTCTCGTTTGTTTCACATGGGTGTGTTTTTGTTGTTGTACCCTTTCAAATATTGCTCCAGAAGTTGGTCATTTTACCTGTCAGTCAAATGGCCCCTTTCTGTCCAAGAAGACATCGAAGTTGCAAACTTGGATACGGCAGGACCAGGCTCGGGAGCCACTGTCATGGACGCGTTCGATCGCGAGTCCAGTCAGTTCTCTGCCAAGTCGAGCAGAACAGCAGAGTGACAGCTCCGTGACACGTTAGCGACAGGCGTGGCTACTCTCTGAAGAACAGGATGGTGGAAAGAAATGGCAGAAAAGGTGGAAATGAGAAGTGGGGGCTGGTGGGATAAAAAGCAGACGAGAGGCATGCGAGGTGGGGCTGCCTCAGCACACCTCAGCAGTCTGCTCGACCTTCAGTGTTAATTAGGACATCTGTGCACGGGCCATCCAGAGAGGGCTTATGGCTTCTCCTCTGTCTCTTTCCCCAACAGCCAGCCTAGAGAGAGCGCCTCTCATGCCCAGCTCTAACAACACCTATTAATCACCTCTCTCGCTCTCCCACTCACAGTCTCACAATGTGTGTGTGTGTGTGTGTGAGAGAGGGAGAGAGTTTTTCATCCTACTGTGTCCTGGCATTCATAGACCAACTGTGGGCTCTGCCTGTCTGATTACACCCAAGCACATTTTCTCAGATTGCTTAACCTTCGCAGGAAAGTAGGACCCCGTTTACATGGACGTCTTTTCTGCCCTTCCTCTTCTGGCTGTCCATGACACTGCTGCTGAAGAGCAATTTCTCAACCAGGTAAACACACCACGCCACGTTAGGGAATGTCAGGAGTCGTCTTTAACAACCCTACCTTCCATTCTGAAGAACGTGGTTGGGTTCAGTGGCCAGGTAAGCACCCCACGCCACATCAAGAGATGCCAGGAATGGTCTCCAAGGATACTTACTGAGTGTGAGTAACCCCCCAGGCCTCTGTTCAGACGTACATGGGGTGATTCGCGAACAGATAATAAATATCCTTGGACAAGACTCCTAACGTTTCTTAATATAGAACGTCCTCTGCATAGGAACTGATTCTCCACAGATCTATGGATTTATTTTTTTATTTTCCTTGGTTTCATCCTGATTTCGTTGTGCCCGGATTGTTTTGATTTTCCTTGGGCTGTCCCTGTAAACCGTGTTCAACTTCTGTGAATTATTCAGAAAAGAAGCAGGAGAAATGGGGTTGAAATTATGGTGCGTTGTTGAGCCCGCGGAGCGTTTGCATTCATCGCCCCCCCCCCCCCCCCCCTCCCTCAGTCTTCACATCTGAACAATATGGAGTCGATTAAAGCTGGAGCAGATTGGAGCAGAAACATTTTCATTTCGCTGCGTTGTTTTTTGGTGAGGCCCTTTCATCTTAAAAGCATGGCTGGATCTTACCACCCCATTACACCCAAAATCACAGGCCGGCGAGATTGCTGTTGTGTTATTTGATGTACTTTTCCCAGCCATAAGTCAAACCCTGGAGGAGACTTTGCTATGGTCTGTTTCATGGCCCTCATGGAGGAGGGAGGGAGGGAAGGAGACTGACGGCCTGGGCCTGGAGGCTAAGCACAGTCAGGGTGTTGGGCTGGTGGGAGTGGGGGGGGGCTTATTGCTAGATCTTCCCTGCAGGCTCCCTTCCTGTTCTGATCAGCCTAAAGATTATTTAAATGCCCCTGCCATTTAAAGCAATTGCAGAGCTTCATTAGATATTAATGTCGGTTTGCCTTCGTCTGCGAGATGCACTCAATCACACGGCGACTGCTGACTGTCACATGGCACACACACACACACACACCCAGCTGCTCCAAAGGAACTGATGTCAGCCTCCCTCAATGCAACCAGAATCTAATCACTGGCTTCTGATGTTTCTCATTCTTTGAGTAATGGCCATTTGTTTTCATTTCCTGCGTAAATATTAGGCTACGACTGCTGCCCTCTGTCCTGCAGGTTTTGGAAGCACAACAGGCAAGACGTGCAATCCTCCATCCGACTCTGTTTACAATGTGACCTCTCTCTCGTTCTCTATTCTCCATGCTTTTGCAGGAGGGTAAAAATTCCACTTTTTTATGACAGCTGACATGTGGCAATTTCCTCTCCATTAATGACAAGAAATGTGCCAATTACGGCTATGAATGTCTCGGTGACAATCAGGCAGTAACGAGTGCAGAGCATCGTCTATGTGGGAGGGAAAGGGGGGGGGGGGGGAGAGAAAGTGAGAAGTAAAAAGAACGAGGGCATAATAAAACATGATAGAAAAGAATAGACACTTTTCTTCACACACATCAGTGCATAGCAGAGGGGATATTGGCACTTGTGTTTGTGTGTGTGTGTGTGTGTGTGTGTGTGTGTGTGTGTGTGCGGACATGAATACACATGGGTGTGTTGCTATGTGAGAAAGTTGACATGTAAATGTTACAATTTCCATGTTCCCTCCACAAAGGCAGGTCCAGTCTTCCCATGGTTTTCCACCACGTCATGGCACCTGTTCATAGCTCACTCGCTCCACTAATATTAGCTCAGACCACTCAAGTTCTGCCGAAAAAAAAACAAAACAAAACATGGCTCTTGCTGGATTTTGTTCATCGGCCACCGATACAAGAAAATCTTGACCCTCTTCAGAAGACCACCTCGTAATTTTACAATTATAATTTAATGATCAATACTCTACCTTGGAAATGTATAGCTTTTGCGAGTTTGTGCAGGATGTCTGCATTTTGATTTGATTGAGTCTCTCCGGCCAATCAGCATTCTGCAACGTTTCCACGTCATGGTATACTCCCTATTGGCTCACTTGGAACCACTAATGAAGTTCCTGCTTCTCGGTACCAGGTGCTAGGTTCGTCTAATGGAACAGCAAAAAAAGCAGAGTAGAGTTGAGTGGCGTAAATACACTCTCAAAAATAAAGGTACGTTAGAGGTACATTATTAGTCACTAAAGGTACAAACAGTGTAAATTTATATTTTAAGGTACAACAGTGTTTAAAAATCCAGTTGTTTTCCTAGAAGATACACTACAGTCTCTTCTCCAGAAGGAAAGGTGAATATTTTTATTAGTATAATAATAGAATAAGGGCAGCACGGTGGAGCAGCAGGTTAGTGTCGCAGTCACACAGCTGCAGGGACCTGGAGGTTGTGGGTCGAGTCCCGCTCCGGGTAACTGTCTGTGAGGAGTGTGGTGTGTTCTCCCTGTGTCTGCGTGGGTTTCCTCCGGGTGACTGTCTGTGAGGAGTGTGGTGTGTTCTCACTGTGTCTGCGTGGGTTTCCTCCGAGTGACTGTCTGTGAGGAGTGTGGTATGTTCTCCCTGTGTCTGCGTGGGTTTCCTCCGGGTGACTGTCTGTGAGGAGTGTGGTGTGTTCTCCCTGTGTCTGCGTGGGTTTCCTCTGGGTGCTCCGGTTTCTTCCCACAGACCCAAAACACATGTTGGTAGGTGGATTGGCTTAGACATGTCTGTAGGTGTGAGTGAATGTGTGAGTGTGTGTCACCCTGCAAAGGACTGGCGCCCCCTCCAGGGTGTATTCCTGCCTTGCGCCCAGTGATTCCAGGTAGGCTCTGGACTCAGTATTGATAGCATCAGCATGTAACAAGAGTCCTGTTCTGACTCCTTAATGACTTCCACAGTGATATTCAAAAGAATAATCTCTACGACAAAACGTATGTTCCGAGTTGTTTTGTGCACCACACGACAATATAGTGGCCATTTCCGGAAAGCCACTTTAGACCCAGAATTCCTAACGTGGGCATAATGTGACAACAGTGGTCTGTGAGAACTGCTTTCTGCAAATACGTGTCATTTACCTGCCGCTGTGACGTCTCCTATTAGCAGAGAGGAGAAATAGAGAAAGACAGATAGAAAATGAAGTCAGATTTATTGCACGCAGGCAAAGTGAGGCGTATGACAGTCTAATACTCACCGTACTCTGGAGAGAAGCTGTCGGTTCCCTCGTCTTTCCGCAGACTCTGCGAAGGAGGAGATAATGTATCAGCGGGCCTCCTCCCTCCATCCCTTTCACACATGCCAAAAAGTGCTTCTTTCCTTCTCTTTCTTTAATGAAGCACCCCTACTCTACAGCACTTGACTTTTAACCTCAGGCCCTGGGTTATGAGGTGTTTAGGTCTCGACACACCTGAGTGGCTTAAGGAAGCCTTCACCAGGGCAGCTGGGTAGTGTGCTCGCTCTGTTTCTGAGAGCGTACCTGTCTATAGCCTTGTGTTTTGGAACCTCTCATCTCTGAATGAACCTCGAGAAGGGAAACAACTGTAAGGAACCCAATATGGGCTTGGCTCGGGTTTCTGCCGGCTGCTGGACGTCCCGCCCCCTTGCTCAGGTTCTTGTGGCCCCCTTGATCTCACCGTTAAGTCCATCACTTCTTGTTAGTGGCGGCTGATTTGTGCTTGGCACCCGGCAAATTTTGAGCGTATGTGCTTAAAGTGTGTGTGTGTGTGTGTGTGTGTGTGTGGGCTGGGGAGGGGTGGGTGATATCTCTGAACTTTGAGTTGATGCCAGACTTGCTGCTCCACTGGGAGCAGCAGCAAAAAATAACAGGATCACCAACCCAGCAGGGGAATGTCTGCTCCAATCAACAGCCTTGAATCACCCAGCTACGATAAGCAGGGATACACACACACACACACACACACAGGTACACAAATGCCACAGAAACCCACACACACTCTAAAGTCCCCACACGCACCTGCACTCAGATGCATTTCAATTCTTTATTTAGGTCCGTATGCTTAAACAAACACACATTTCTAAGACCTAAATATTCCGGTGTTTAGATGCAACCTTGCACAACGCCCACACGCATCCTCGCATAAACACGTGTTTGAGCATGCCAGCAGCTGCGAAGCTCACACACACACACACACGTGCAGCCCTTACCTAGCCGGACTATTTGTTGTTGGTCTGTTTGCTTTCGAAAATTGAGTGATGCATATAATCACTTCAGCCTGCCTCGTGCCTGCTGGATTTGTGTGTAATCCTCATTGATTTTACTTTCTTTCTTTTTCCCGACTGCCCCCGCTCCGCAGTGCCATTATGTTGATTGCGCTGTAGTACTGTGAGGTTTGATGTTGCATTAATATAAAGCCAGGTCAGCGCATACGCGTCCACTTTGAACTAAACCCAAGAACCGAACGGTGGCCGATGCGATGATGTGTTAACACTGGGATGTGTTATGGGCGTCGTCTGTAGCTGTGGACACTTGAAAGGACTGTGGTTAACAACAACAACAGGCCGATGTAGGAGTGATATAAACATTCATTCCCTTTTCCACAAGTTTTAATTAAAGGACTGTGGCGTGCTGTGGTCCAAATACCACGAGGATCAAACACCACGGCAGTGTTCTCCCCCTGTGTGAACAGCCCTGTTGAGAATGACTGGTTTCAGCACCTGTCCCTTTAAATGATAAAGAGTCGCTCGCTGTTCTCCCTGACCCCAAGTGCACAGCAGTGAGGAGCGAAGGGCACTTTATTGCGTATGTTTTGCTCGTCTTTATGCTCTAACACTGGGATGAGGGGACGGGACAATTCTATGTTGGTGCCTTAGCACCATATTTTCCCACAGCAACACGGCTGGGTGGTCTTGTTTCTCTGTGTGTGGGTTGGTAGGCTCTGTATTCCCAAATTGATGTCCAAATACACTGAACATGTGATGTATCCACATATTTATAAGTGTAAGCTACATGGCTATACCCCCTGGGTCCACCTTAAGGATGAGTCGTGTGGATGAGTTGTTATCGAGAACTAATCCTTCAGCATCAGCATGACCCCTATGACTGAATGCAAACATATTCTCTCAGGAATGTTCTAACATCTGAGGAGACCAATAGCCCCTATTACTCCCCATCATTTCAGTGGAATGGGTGGCTGCTCAAATCTCGGAAAACCTTTGGCCTCGTATAAAGCAACACCGAATCTGTGCTTGGGCACATTATCATGCCCTAACGCCTCTGAGTCTGCACGGTCAGTAAATGCGGAGCCCTGAGAGCCTTACGCAGCAATGGAGGACCCTGTAGGGCATGGTGTCCAGTTCGCTATCAAGGGAATTCAGGACTGAGTATGATATTTTAGATTACAACAGGGTCACATGACCTACTGAGTGACCAGGCTTCTCCATCGGAAAGCCCTTCAGAACACACCCAGCTAACCGCGGACCACACACACACACACACACACACACACATGGCTTTATTAAATATTTATAAACAATAATGGGAAGCCATAAAATTGAAAATTGCAGATCATATGCAGTAGTTTGCTCTTATCATAAGCCGATCCCTTTAATGACTGTAGGAAGCCATCAAGCGGAATGGTATTTTTAGTGTCTGGCTGAATCCAGCAAGGCCAGCACTAAGCCAGAAGAGACAGACAGCTGCTGGTGGACGCGTGCCGCACCCATTGTCTTTCCACGCGAATAGTACAGCGTCTTAAAAGCCGACTCACCGCTGTCGACTCAGCGTTTCTTCCCGTTCAATCACGCATTTAATCTTGCCTTGCCTTCCCTCTTCCCTGCACTGTTTACTCAAACATCAGCGCTATTCCCAGAAGGAGGGTTAGCATGAGTCCTTTCTAGTTTTGTCCATCTCAGTTAGGGCGACCGTATTTTGATTTTCAAGAAAGAGGACGCTTGGGGCAAGACTTGGGGCTCGGGGGGGGGGGGGGTTCATAAATGTGCAACTATATTGTTGAAACTTAGCACTTAAAAATATGCTAAATAACAAATAAGAGGATATTATTCATTTCGATTCAAATACTCAATAAACCACAATATAATTAAACAAACTATAAAATTAATTTAGCTTGTCACTTCCTGGCAGTTCATTATTACAGAAAGCCTGTTATTTTCTGCTCATACCAAACTACAAAACTGAAGCACTGTACTGAAATTATAGCAACTAGTTTACACCAGAAAACTCCTGATCATGACAGAAACCTACATGCACCCACACAGACACAGGGAGAACACACCACACTCCTCACAGACAGTCACCCGGAGGAAACCCACGCAGACACAGAGAGAACACACCACACTCCTCACAGACAGTCACCCGGAGGAAACCCACACAGACACATGGAGAACACACCAAACTCCTCACAGACAGTCACCCGGAGGAAACCCACACAGACACATGGAGAACACACCACACTCCTCACAGACAGTCACCCGGAGGAAACCCACGCAGACACAGGGAGAACACACAACACTCCTCACAGACAGTCACCCGGAGGCAACCCACGCAGACACAGGGAGAACACACAACACTCCTCACAGACAGTCACCCGGAGGCAACCCACACAGACACAGGGAGAACACACAACACTCCTCACAGACAGTCACCCGGAGGAAACCCACGCAGACACAGGGAGAACACACCACACTCCTCACAGACAGTCACCCGGAGGCAACCCACCCAGACACAGGGAGAACACACAACACTCCTCACAGACAGTCACCCGGAGGAAACCCACGCAGACACAGGGAGAACACACCACACTCCTCACAGACAGTCACCCGGAGGCAACCCACGCAGACACAGGGAGAACACACAACACTCCTCACAGACAGTCACCCTGAGGAAACCCACGCAGACACAGGGAGAACACACCACACTCCTCACAGACAGTCGCCCAGAGCAGGAATCGAACCCACAACCTCCAGGCCCCTGGAGCTTTTATTCAAAGCAAGCATCACATTTATGTAGAAATACTTTCATTTCATATAAAGGTCTGACTGATAAAAGGGTGCTGTATATAATATAATTAACTCACTGCCTCGTTCCTCACTCTCTCTGTTCTGGCTTTAATAATCTGAAGATTTCACCTGTTTTTGTGTAATGTTAAAGTTAAACAAAAGCTGTGCAGTCAGTAACTGTCTGATAAGTCCGGTGTTATAGGGACAGAGGACATGGTTTTCAGTTTTGTAAAATATAAAGCATAAAAGCTTATGGGTCACGGAAACTCCTTCACAAAGAAAGAAAAGGCATGATGATGAATGAGCAATTACCTTAACATCTTTAAACTTAAAACACTGTAAAATTGAACCCAACTCGGCTGAAAACCACACGGAATGGTATTTAAGCCATGTGAAGTGTGTCCCAGTTCAGTCCTCGATTCTCCAAACCCTAGAACCCTTCAGTGATGTCATCAGACATTGTCTAAGTGCACACTTCAAGGAACAATGTAGGGCTTAGGGCAAGAATTGACAGCGATTTAAGTCTTAAAAAAAAAAAGGACATGTTCGGTGAAAAGAGGACGTATGTTCGCCCACTATTTCTGACCTTTTTTTCTGTTCCACTTTTATTTCCATTTTATTTTCCTGACAAGAATCCAGCTTTGAGCTTAGTGTGGGACATTTGTAGTGCTAAGCATGTTTGTTCTCCTCTGTGTTGTCTTTGGAAAATCCTTGAGACATAGAGTGGAGCTAAAATGTCCCGCAGAAGCCCCGGCGTTGTGTTTTTGAGGTGTTTACGCTGGTTTTATAAGTCTGTAAAAACATTCTTATTAAACTGTCAGCACGCTGTGACGACCTTGCTCGGCTGAATCGCAATACCCCCCCCCCACACCCCCCCCGATTCCTCCCCACTTTCTCTGCCTCGTTCCTTCAAAAATAAAAATGCATTGTACTGTCTGAAAGCTTTTACAGTTCCCCACCACCCTCAGCTCTCTAAAGCACAGTGCTGTTGAGAGCCAGCCGTGACCTGTAATAGTCCATCCACAGTTTGCACCCCACTCTGCCTCTCCTTTTAAACACCTCAGACATCTGGACCCTCAGACGTATGTTAGCAGCCTGCCAAAAATCTCTAACCATCTCTAGATGCGCACAGCGGCAACTGCTGCGGTATCGACTGACCACAGTCTGTGACTCTGCCTCCCCTGAGCCGAGCAGGAAGAAATCAGGCTGATTTATGGTCAAATAAAGCGTCCAAACAGTTACACCTTCTCCAGATATGACCCCAGGTCCAATATATCGGCATCATTGGGAAATAGGAAACTCATAAGGAGAGGTCACGGAGGCCTGGAGCTCCAAGAATAACAGCGTATTTCTTTCTCAGTGTGTCTGACAGAGCCGAACGACTTTGTTCTGGGAGAACATGATAGGTATTGACCATTTATGGAACGTCGCAGACATAAACACAGCCGGCGTTATTCTGCTTTATTGAAATGTGAGCGGGAAGCATGAGGAGTGCCTTTAACCATTTTCCTTTGATTTACGGCAGATTGGCTTAATGTGATATGCTGGTAGTATACAAGAGGACACTCTCTCGCCCGTAATCAGGGGTCTCCATAAGGATTTAGTCCCCATCTTGCTGCAGTAATGGCCTCTCCTCTTGTAAGAAGGCTTTACACTAGGTCAGTTACGGATGGTAGATGATTAGTTCTGGATCACAAAGGCCATTCCAACTTGTCCCGAAGGCACTGGATGAATCACTCCAGAGAATGGAGGTCCAGTACTCCACAGCCCAGTGCTGGAGGGCTTCATACCCCTTGTGATCCAGAACTAATCATCCAGCATCAGTATCTGACCTCGCTCAAAGAGTAAGAGCTGTTACATCATTGCACATATGTCCATTGTGTCCGTTTCCTATCAGCAGCAGCTAGCTATGACTAAGAACCTTATGGTCATTTGATGTTTGCAGGTGGAGTGGCTAAAGAATGAAGAAATCATTGACCCTGCAGATGACCGCAACTTCTACATCACCATCGACCACAACCTGATCATCAAACAGGCTCGGCTATCCGACACCGCCAACTACACCTGCGTCGCCAAGAACATCGTGGCCAAGAGGAGAAGTACCACCGCTACGGTCATAGTCTACGGTAATGTTGACCATTCATGCACTTCATGTTTCCATAACACTGGGGTTAGGTATTTATATTATTGGTTTTATGGAACCAAATGAATTATTTCCACAGGTGTGAGTGTGTGAGTGAGTACCATGCAATGATTTTGCCCCGTGTCCTGGGTGTGTTCCTACTTTGCGCCTTATGAGTCCAGGTAGGCTCCGGACCCACAGTGTCCCTGATCAGGATGAAGCAGTTACAGAAAACGAATGAAGGAATGTCTCAAGCTCAGTTGTGGGAGTGGTTTTCAGTGTGTGTAAATACTGGATTACGCTAGTTAGCCAATAGGAAAGCTAATGAGGCATTCTATTTACGCCCTATGCCCTAGTTTATCATTGTTAGCTCATCCCCTGTTAGCATTGTTAGCAATACCAGTTGATAACTGTGCATTATGTGATATTTTATGCATTCGAACTCCATGGATACACTTCCACATACACTCTCAGAAAAGCTGTCAATGCGGTGGTATTATAATTGTAGGTTTTAAAGTTGATTTAATATGCAGATTTCATCTTCAGGACTCCAGGAACTCCTGTTTTGTTTTTGTTTTTACACAGTTCCATAATCTCCTTCTGGATAAGAGTATGTAATGCACCTTTAGGGAACACAACTCGACTTTAAAACCACTGTTGTACCTTTTAATGATGTATTTACACCATTTGTACCTTTAGCGACCTGTACCGTACCCTTTTTCTGTAAGTAGGGCTAGACAATACGACCAAAATTTATAATATTTTACATTTATGCATTTACATTTATGCATTTGGCAGACGCTTTTATCCAAAGCGACTTACAAAAGAGGAGCTAACATTCGAACTACAGCACAAATTATACAAAATACCTTACATTAAGTGCAATATGCCAGGAAGTAATTAGTGCATTAAAGAAAGACATTCAGTGCAAAAGATACTCTCGGAAGAGCTGGGTTTTCAATGATTTCTTGAATGCAGAGAGGGTTTCTGTTGCTCTGATAGTGCTTGGAAGCTCGTTCCACCAGCGTGGATCACGGTATATTTCTTAATTTGGGACGATACAATATAATTCTGATATTGATATGGACTGTATTATATCCAATGAAAAACATCACCATCAAGAATAAACCTATTGGCTTTGTAAATATTAATGTTTTAAACTGAGTGTGGCGAACTGACGACAGTGCCCTGTAATGACTGTCAGTTAGTGACAGATGTTGTAAATTACATATATTGAAATATTAAAAAAATGTGTTTAATAATCATGTCATTGTTATTGAAACATTTTATATCGCAATAAATATTGATATTGAATTATTGTCCAGCTGTGTACAGCTGACTTAATGAGACACAGATGGATAAAAGCACTAATAAATTGTATACGACTACTGCTTTTCACACTGCTGATGTGTGGGCAGCCATCTTGTATTCTGAACTCGTAGATGGTGAGGGCCTCCTGACTTTCCGAGTGGGAAATCTGACCTATGGGGCACTGCAGTTGAGATTTCATACTGGGAATTTGGGAATTCTAGTTCATTTCTGAGCTTCTTCATTAGCGATCTACTGTGAGTAAATATACCCAAGTCCAGCAACTGAAAGACAAGTAACGTCTAGAATTTCTAAAGATCCCAGGCCCGATCTGCCGCTACGCACTTATCCCTCATTGCCATCTGATTCGTCATCAAGGAGAAACTGTTATCTTTGCTGATCCCTTCATCCACTCCTTATTATCTTTGATATGAAGATGTTGGAGGCAGTGGCCTGATCTCCACTGCCAAGCCTGCCAGCATCTGATTAGAGGCTTGGATAGAGTCCTGCGCTGCTCGTTACTCAGTGACTCGCTGTGCTGTTTTGGTAGCGGCCGCTCTCTCCTAACCTTAGTCTGTCTCTTTCGTGAGGCTTATTCCAGTCTTATTCAAGTCAGCTCTCGCCTCAGAGCTCCCCAGAGCTGAAAGAGGTTTTCTTCTAAAGAGGTGCTAGATGTGCTGACAAGCTGGAGCCACTTTAAGGAGGGACCCCCTGCCGCAATCTCAGACAATTCTCAAAGTCTTGAAGGAGCAACACGAGGGAAATCCTTGGAAAAACATGACCCAGCTTTTTTTTCAAATTTCTTTAGCGCTGAGAGGGCTGATGTGCTGGGAAGTCAAAGCACTACAACCCTACTGTACCAGGAAAAAAAGAAAGAAAAGGGAGGGAAAAACAGGAAAAAGAAGTCTCTCGACAGGAAGAAAACGAAGCTATACCCAACAAGCTAAAGCCTCCCACCTGCTGCCATCATGTTTTTTTCTTCACATCAAATCCCAGGCCTTGCTTAAAGCCCTCCAACCCGTTATTTTTTTCTCTCCCTCCCCAGTAATAAATCGACTGCTTCCCCTCATCTCAGGACTCTATGGAATTGCTCCCTGGTCGAGCACGTGGGCAGAAAAATGACCCGGACCGTGCCAGAATAAGGCGAACGGAAGAGACGCTTCCTCGCAATTGGTCGGGAGTGAAAGAGGCTGATGAGATCAGTCTGGTGGAACTGCCCCTGTTGCAAACAGGAGGAAAGAGAATACCTCGCTGCTTTTGAGAGACAGCAGCAACTGGGTGCAACCCCGCCATTTCATTTTCTATCCAAAAAGAGGGAGTGAGTTAGACCACTCAGGACTGCCTCCTAAACTTCATTGGATGAACTTCTTTGATGTACGTTAGTGGGCAGAGTTGGGTATGTGCTGTTATGAGAAATAAGAGTACAGAGTAAAAACAGCAAAAACGAGAATGGAAAATGAAGGGATTGCGCAAAATCAGCTAAAAAACGTTGTGCGCTCAGGCTGAGGTGAAGAGTGGCTCATTATCATTTAAAGGAACAGGCGCCGGAACCGGTCGTTCTGACCAGGACTGTTAAGACGGGGTGAACGCTGCTGTGGAGTTTGACCCCTGGGGTATTTTGACCACAGACTTTTCATTGAGGGAAAAGGGAGAATTTGTGCTCTTTAAAATGAACATACATCGCAAGTTGAGCAAGTACATAATTTCCCTTGTTTTTGTAGACGCATGGCAGTGACAGCAGCGGAAATTACACAGCAACCGACGGGGACCACTGAGAAAAAAACAGCAGGAGCTGGTAGTTCTGTAAATAAACAAATAAATCAACAAGCCTACATTTAAGAGTCAACAGGAAAGGAAAACTGTAATGGATGACCTTCTGGCTAGGTCTCACGCACATGAAGAAAAACTGCCTGACCTTTACTCCACTGAAGAAAAGAGGCAGCCCCCTACGTTCTAACAGAGCACAAGCCACAACCGAACACGAATCTTCAGTGGAGTTTAACAGATTCAAGCAGAATGTGCTTTTGATAACTTCAGTGTAAACCCGTATCGTCAGCATGTGTGAAACCTCACAGCTGTCTGTCAGACATCTCTCACATTCCCTTTGAAGGCTTCTTGTACAATGCAAATAACAGCTAAGCTCTGCAGGTTAGGGCCTGGCCAGTACTTGGATGGGAGGTCTCAGAGGAAAGCATGGGTGGCTGCTGGAGGTTACGCTGGTGGAGGCTCTGTTTCTGTGGTCACTTTGATCAACGTTGATCCCAATCACAGGGACGCCGTTGTACAAATCCCCCAGTCATTGATAAGAATGTAAAAACGTAGCTATGATTCATTCATTCATTTATTCATTGTAATCACAGTTGTGGTCTCCATTGGAGCTTTGTTGTGAAGAGGGTAAACAAAGAGAGACCTCCATATTCCCTACAAAGTGCACTTCACTGATTATAAAATTAAGATTCCTTCACCCAAACCACACCACACCAGGCTCTGTTTTAGTTCAACAGATGTGAACCATTTTTAAAAAAATCCAATATCTAATATATGTTCTGTTATGACATAGATGGTGCACTACAATTGGGATTCAGCCCATCTCTTGGTGAAACAAGCCATCCTAATCATGTACAGTGGATGAGGTGTTTGCTGTCCAGTCAATCTAAACACGATGTAAACATGGGCTACTAAAGTGTCCAGTTGTCAAGGTTACCCGGGCAATGTGCTAAAATCTACCAATGGGACCCTTGCATTTATGAATGTGAATAATCAAGACAGCCAAATCTGATCTGAACAGAAAAATCTGAATTAATTAATGAGGCTTGTAATGCGAACGTAGCTTAAACCGACCGCAGCAAACAACATATGAGGTCCCTACTCCTGTGGGATCATTTCAATCCCAGATTTATAACATTAAAAACAAGCTATAAATAGGTTTAATAGTAGGTTAAATGTACATTAGTTGAACACAATTTTTCATAGATTTTTGAGTATTTATTTGTATTTGTTTAATTGTGTTTCCTAGGCCCCTACTAGCCCCAATTTTTGGGGTGAATTGAGGTGGGGGTGAACATTATTATTTACCATTTTCATAATGATAATCTTGCTCGGTTATTTTCATAATGTATCAGGTTTTTGTCCTTCAGGAATTTGCCTGCGAAAATCCCTTCAATCCCATTCTCTTATCCACTGCTGTCCGCAGGAGCCGATGATGTCACCGGGGTCAAGTTTCACCTCGCTCCCTCGCCGTCCACTTCCTGTCTGAGGCCTGAGCTGAGCTTTAAATCACTCGTGTGGCCCTGAAAGCTCAGGGATTAGCACAGCCCCATTATTTTAAGTCGTCTCCTCTCCATTACCATTATGCCTTTTCTTTGTTATTGCTAGGAAAAGGGAGAAAAAAAACAACATCACGGAAAGGGGAAGGGGGTTAGTCGGGGGTGGGGGGTAGGGGGGGGGGTCATGGGTTTCACCATGTGTGGCTTAAGTGAGGCCTAGTGAAGCAATCGGGGGAAAAGCTGTGGAAAAATCCAGCTTGGATTTTTTTTTTTTTTTTTTTCAGGGGGTCGCAATCTCTGTGCCTTCCTAAGCAGCTCTAAACTGTGGCCCACTAGGACAGTGCAGAGAGGAAGGAGCTTTGAAGTGGGCTCATCCTCTGACAGAAAGCATCGCAATCCGTCCTCCTGGAGCACTTGCGTCACTCGGCCGAATCTGCCGAGGGTCCGGGGAGAGCGTGGCTCAGCTCGAGATAAGGGCCACATCTTCTGATTAGACCCCGAACCAGTGGGGGGTGCCACACATCAGACTCAAAGAAGTTCCAACGCAGCCACAACACAAGAAACATCAGAAGGAGCCTTGGGTAGAAAGAAAAAGACAGACAAAGACAGAGAATGACAGTGAGACCGAAAGTGCAAGAGCGAGGGGGTGGAAACCCCAGGATTTAACGAGAAACAACTCCGCCTTTTTTCTCGTCTTTCTCCAAGACGCTCCTTCCACAGCTCAACCAAAGGAGAAGAAGCCCATAAGATGCCCCAAAGCCACAATCTCTTTCCCAGCCCCAGCCTCTAGACTTGTGCTCTGTCATCGAGAGCAGGCACTGAGGGAAAGGCAGGAGGGAAGCGGGTGGGAGGGAGGGATTTTGCCATTGTCTCAGCATTTGTGTGAAAAATAGCCACCGCAATGGAAAAACAAACTGGCCTCCCTCTCGGTTCCCATCAAAGAAAAAGATGCATAACGAATAGCAAATGGATCATGGCTCAGGCTTAGTTCAAATGACTCTTTGATCCCCCCCTCAAGCATTTCCAACTTCATAAAAGTAAGAAAAAGAGAGAGAGAGAGACAGCAAGAAAAAAATAACTTCTGCTTCTTGTTTTCTGCCACAACAGTGAACGGAGGCTGGTCGACGTGGACCGAGTGGTCAGCTTGTAACAGTCGCTGTGGGAGGGGTTTCCAGAAGAGGACTCGCAGCTGTACAAACCCTGCCCCCCTCAACGGAGGAGCCATATGTGAGGGTCAGGCCATCCAGAAACTGGCTTGCAACCCATTGTGTCCAGGTATTGTCCCACTATTTCTGAAGCTTGTCTCATTGACTGGACTTGACTGAAATGTATTCATCATATCACATCCTCATGTGCTAATACTGCTAAATATGTTATTGTAAGAAGTGTCAAAATGAATGCTGCTAAAACATTTTAGTAGTTTGTCCCTGTGAGCCATCCGTACAGGTGAACTGTAGCTAGAGATTCTCTGCTTAAGCTATCAGACACCTCCGCCTTAAGGAACCAGACATTGTCTGTGTAAAGGGCATTTTTTTTCTGCTCATTTAATTTTATGTCAGTGTTTGGATAATAAAAAAAATACATTCATACTACACAGAGCTCACTGTAGACAGTAACGGTGGAGGTAATTCAGAATATCTCTAAATGTATCTGTCGTGTAACTGTATGTAGGAGTAAACAGCAGTAGGTTGTGTCTGTCAGTATTTCAGTGTGTTGTAATGGCAGAAATGAAGAATTATTTTCTCTAAGGAACCATAAAACCATAAAATGCTGAAGTTAACTGCTCAGGGCTCTGCTCTGGTTGTAATAAACACCTCCTGATGCAACAGTCTTTGTCCACTGACTAAAACAAATTGGCCATATTCTGAACAGGAAACTACTTCAGATTGATGTGATTAATCACTTTTTATGATATTTTATGATTGCTGTGTAAATGAACCATAAGTGTAACTGCTTTGAAAAATGTCATAATAGAGGCATAGCCTACAATTTTACACATGACCTTTTCAAAAAAAAAAGAAAAAAAAAAAGTTTGGACATGTGGCTTTTTCTGGTCCACTTTCCCAGCCACAGACAGGGATCAGAAGAAGTCTTTGTCATCCTCTAGTTTCAGGGCAAGAGCTTATTAGTGCCGGTGTAATACGCACTTCTAAACCTACTGTTCCACAGCAGTGAGCCCCGCCGAAAAAAGCTGAAGTTCCGAACCACGACGCACACTTATAATAATAATAATTGCAAAATAAGACTAAAAACATAAGGAAGAAGGGAAAGAGAAATGTAATTAGCAAAGCCAGCCTTACAGTGATTAGCAAAAGCAGCAAACACATATACTATTTTCTAAGCGTTCACACAGGACATAAATTAACATTTGCCTATTTCCCAAACAATCTACAGCAAGTTTATATCCCGTGTTTATTACAGCCCATGAAAAAAAATGGTGCAGATAAAGTCAGCCATTTTAAAAAGTGGTGGGAACAAGTCCACAACCTCACCAGCTGAAACAGTGTCTATTGTACAAACCTGAATCCCAAAATAGGTAAATTAAACACTAGTAATATCAGAAAATAGTGATTAATAAATTCTGTTTAATTACACATTTATATTTGTACTTTTCCCCTTTGAACTGTGTTGTTTTTAATGTATATTTCATTACAAATGTGCTGCTTGAACCTATTGTTTACCACTGTGTTACATCATTTTTATTAATAATAGTACAAGATCTGAAAGCTGACAGGAGTGGATCAGACACAGCAGTGTTACTGGAGTTTTTAACCCCTCAGTGTCCACTCACTCTCCACTCTATTAGACATGCCTTGCTGGTCCACCTTGTAGATGTAAAGACAGAGATAGCAGCTCATCTGTCACTGCATGGTTCATGTCGGTCATCCTCTAGTCCTTCATCAGTGGACCCAGGACGCAGTCAGATGGATGTGTTTGGCTAGTGGACCAGCAGTGATACTTAGGGTTTAAAAACCTCAGCAGTGACACGCCACCACACTACCACCAGAGCAACACATGTATGAAAGTCTGTAATTGTAGAACTACAAAGAACAGTGTAGCAACAATAAGGATTTAATACTTTGACTGATGGGTCATGGGTGTATCATTGTTGTGCTTTTTGATGTATTTCCAGTGGACGGTTTGTGGACAGAGTGGAGCAAATGGTCGACATGTGGAACAGAGTGCACCCACTGGAGGAGGAGGGAGTGCGGTGCTCCGGCCCCAAAAAACGGAGGGAAAGACTGCGAGGGCATGGTGCTCCAGTCCAAGAACTGTACAGATGGACTCTGCATGCAGAGTAAGTAGAGGCCTTCATCCTCTCCCCCTGGATCCCCCACTTTTTACATCATACACTCAGAAACGTTCGGACCCACTGTGGTCAGCAACATGTTGGGTTGATGCTGAAGTTCTTCAGAAATTGATATATCTACGACTTTAAAATAATAGTGATGGGGTTCAAAGGGGGGGCGGTGGTTGAGGGGGCTCTCCCTGTTAAGTCTTTACTCTTTTTTCATTCCTCTTTCTTTCCTCTGGCACAGTTTCTTTCTATTCTTCCGTCGACTTTTTACCACCTTCTTATAGCAGCCCATAGGAGGCGGATGGATGGATGGAAGTGTGGATAGATGGATGTATGGATGCTGGAGAGTAAGAGCCAGAGAAACAGATGGAAAAACATTATGTAGCTTTGTTCAGCTGTGGCCACCACAGGGAGTAAATATAGAAGGCAGGAGCGTTAAATCACGGCTCAGCCCACGGAGCATTACAGAAAGTAATTATCCTCGTCACAGAGCCGCCATTCAGGAGCTATATTTAAAATAATGCTAAGTGATTATAATGTACTTATAGAAGAAAGTTTTGCAAATCACTAAGCAACTTAGATTACTATCATCCAGACTCTGATTTTAAAGCACAAAGACCCAGAGAGACCTGGAGGATGTGGAGACTGGGGCCAAGGAACTGTCGTAACAGTGGAAAAAGAGGCTTGTTATTTCTTTATTTCCTCTATTTTTTTTTTTTTATTCCTAGGAAGCCAATTATAAGTGTTGACAAGCAGACGGATGTTTTACGTTTTCTCTGCTGCACTCCGCCACTGTTTCAAACTCGGAAACGCAGACAAAACCGGGCGAGAAACCATCAGAGCTGATGGGATTAGTTTCAGTGTAATAACAATGAGTTAAGCATGGTGGCGAGATGCATGTAGAGGCAGAGTAGCCTTAATAGGAGCTTGCAAACACTGGAGGTCAAAACAGTCAGGGGTCAGAACACCGACCGACAGAGGCAATGTAGGCAAACGCGTGATCAAACAACAGAAAACAACGCATGGGTCAAGAGGCTATCTAAACAAGAAGAAGACAAGACCAAGGCTAAGAACCTGGTAACACAACAGAGGGGTTGAAGAGTTAATGAGGTATGACTGCAGGGCTGTGTCGGCCATTTTGTAGTGTTGTCCAAATTCTTAGTGAGCGATTTGATTCTATTTATAGCACACTAGATTATTACCCATAATGCACTGTAAATCCAGTGAACAACCGATGTTCTTACGCACTTCTTACGGACTAATATACCACAATAAATTCAACCAGGCCAGAGGTCACTAATGTTGTCAAAAAAACTCTTTATGACCGGTACTTGTTGGTTGAGGTGGCAGTATGTTCTAGGTGCTTCCACCTGAAAATAAAATGAATGATAATAAAGATCTGTCTTTCTTGTGGTACAGTATATGAGTTTAGTTTCTAAATTGTTGGTTAACATTACGTGTACTGTTTTAGTATTAGTACATGATATTAAATTTGTTTGAGTATAAAACATTCATCCATTCATTATCTGTAAGCGTGTGGGTCGCTTAAACCCACACAGACACAGGGAGAACACACCACACTCCTCACAGACAGTCACCCGGAGGAAACCCACGCAGACACAGGGAGAACACACCACACTCCTCACAGACAGTCACCCGGAGGAAACCCATGCAGACACAGGGAGAACACCACACTCCTCACAGACAGTCACCCGGAGGAAACCCACGCAGACACAGGGAGAACACACCACACTCCTCACAGACAGTCACCCGGAGCGGGAATCGAACCCACAACCTCCAGGCCACCGTGCCGCCCTGTTGGTATCATTCTTACTGAAAACCACTGCCTATATAATAACCCCCCCCCCCCACCCACCCACCCACCCAAAGTCACCACGCCCAATACCAAGAGTCCACCAGAAGGGTATAAACCTCACTCTCACTGTGCTGTGCAGCAGGGGAAACGGTATTCTCTGTTTGTAACTAGTCACTGCCTACCTCTGATTATAATAACATAATGCACTTATAAAATAGTTGCAGCGTTTCAAAGCATCTGTGATGACTATGATCTGGGTCTAATTTCAAAGTGCGAGATGCAGAGACGTGGAGGAGATTGCGACGTGAGAAGCAGCAAAAACACTCACGCATTTTTCCGTCCGTCGCGAGGAAGCCAATTATCAGTGTTGACAAGCAGACGAGTATCTTACCCTACCTTCGCTGCACTCCGCCAATGTTTAAAACAACTTCCTCTCTGTTAGTGTTCTGTAATCATAGCATTTATCTTTATTGTTTTCCCCCGACTGTGTGTTTGGGATGGAGATTTTCCGAGGTGTTTTTTCTTTTTTTTCTTTTCCGTGGGTGGAGTAACATTATTTAAATAATCTTTTATTTTTTTGAGAACTGTTTTTGTGCATAAAGCAAAAAAAATAAAACGTAGTAATAATAGTGTGTCCTGCTGAGCCAACAGGCCTCCCCTGCTTTGCGTTATTTTATATTCAAGGGCTGCGGAGGCCTTTTTAAAAAAGCCCAAGCCTCTCCATGGTGGGTTAAGGTTAGCTATTTCCTCTTCCCCCCCAGTGTTTACTGTGTGTTTATCTGTTAATCCCCACACCAACCCTCCTCCAGAGCCCCCATCAAGGTTGTCCCAGGTCCACGCTGCTGTTCGTCTGCCAGTTTCCTCCGGGATGCAGGTTGAGAAACGGGAGCGTGCACTGAGTCAGCATGCAATCTGTGCTGAGATTTTTTTTCCCCCTCCAAATATAATAAATAAATAAAGGCAGGATATAAACTGTCTGCGAGTTGGAAATATGCATATGCGAGGAAAATAGGCCGCACACACACTGCTTTCTCCAGGAGATGAAAAATGCTGGAGAAATTGAAGCAGAGAGCCGGGGATCGTGATGGGCCCATCGTTCAATTTGTTATTCGGACTTTGGCCATGCTTTTCTGACGTTAATAGCGCATCATGTTTGAATCTATCCACAGCACACTTGTGCATCCAATGAAATAAGGGGTATTCAGTGGCAGTTTGGCCCCACTTTCCTCGTTGCAAGTTAAATTAGCTTTCTAGTGTTCTGGGGGAATTGATGGCATTCAGCCACATTAACATTTAGGAGGTCAGGGCTTGTCTGAAGATAGTTCTGGATCAGAAACAACATTCCAAGTCATTCCAAAGGTACTGGATCAGACACAGCAAGTGCTGCTGGACTTTGAGTCCATTCAATGTCCACTCTGTTAGACACATGTACATTGAAGATCCACCTTGTAGATGGAAAGTCAGAGACAGTAGCTCATCTGATGCTGCACAGGTTTTGTTGGTCGTTCTCTAGTCCTTCATCGGTGGACACGGGTCCCTGCTGGTTGGATATTCTCAGTCCGGCAGTGACAATGAGGTTCAAAAACTCTAGAAGCACTTGCTGTGTCTGATCCACTTATACATAGATGTGCTGACAATGATAAATCAACCGCATAATAGGCTACCTGCTTTGTGGGTGGGTCAGCAAAGTATGCAGAGCGCATACTACAGTCTGTAATTGTAGAACTACAGTGTGCTTCTGTATGGTCAGTGGAGCTGATCCAAAGGACAATGAGTGTAAAAACAAGGTAGTTGAGTAGTGTATTCAGGCTTTTGTTGTAGATCATGGAGTCTTCTCCGCGGCTATTGGACTGGTCACTGAAATCAGCCAAACTCAGGCAGGGCATCGCTAGCGGTCAGCGTTCTGGAGTTTAGTTTGCTGTTGTTTAGAATGGAATATATTCAAGGTCAGATCTGAGCATGCTCACACTATGACTTAAAGAATTACGGCGATCAAAATGCGGATTGATTAAAATGGCAGTAATAGCATTAAGAAATCCAATTAATTATGTCGGCTTCGTATTTAGACGGTTCGCATGTAAATGAGAGGCGCGTTAACGACCCTATTGATCAGCGTCATCGATCAGCCTGTTACAACTCATGTATTTCTAATGTTTTCAAGATATAAAAAAAATGGCCTTGAGGTTCTGAATGCTGGATTTCTTCTGTATGTGTGTGTGTTTCCTTGTGTGCACTGCATACTCCTTCCTCTCGTTTTTGTGCAAGCCATTGCAGGAGCATTAGTCCTGTGTCAGATTGATGACTAGTTTGTGGAGAATATAAAACCCATAACGATATAGATTTAGGCTCACTTCCCCTGATTGATTTTTTTCCCTTCTCCCCGAGCTAAAAGGGTGAAACCACTTATGTCCATGCTAATGACCATTTTGCCGGGCATTTAGGAGAAATCCACATTATCTAAAAGCTCACATTATTGCAGAAATCATTGAGCATACTCTTTGTGCCTGATATGTGAACTCACCTAGCTCTGAGCGGACCCCGATCTTGCTGCGAATCACGCTACAGAGCATTTATGTATAGAATTCTACATTTCCTCTTCCCAGAAGTGAGTCGAGACAGAGGAGAGTAATGTGTTACGCAGTAGCCGCTTCACTGTAATGGCCAGCCGGCTGCTCTTCAATCCACCAGCTGTCAGACGAAAGTTACAGGCCAAGTCGGTTTGGAGGCAGCAGCGTTGTTATTTCATACAACCCCCAACTGCAAGGACAGCATCAGGACAGAGTCGGAAATGCCAGTCACAACAGAAAGTGGTAGTGGTACTAGTTACGAACTTTGCTGTCTAGAGGATGAGGCCTAGGCCAGTGGTGTCATCCGCAGAAACAAGTAGATATTCTACATAATCACTGCCCAGTTTCGTGTGCAGCACAGTCCTGAAAAACATCATCTTTGCCTTTATCACACTTAATAATCTGTAAGAATCAGACAGCACCAGTTTTCCACTTTCAAAAAGTGTTTTTTTTTGCCATTCCTCTGTTATACAGTCTTCAGCTGTGCCTCTGTACAAGGTCTTCACTGATGTATTTTTCTCCTTGACCTTCACACTCAGATTTCCCCAGATTCCCTGAACCTTCTGAAGGTGTTATGCGCTGTTAAGTGTGAAATACCAGCCTGAGCTTAAGGTGAATTTGTATATATTTGACTCAAACAGGATTTGTACAATGTGTACGAAATGTATTTGCACTTTAAGGATGTGTCTGCAAATTTCTAAGCGCTACCCAGTGTAAATAATCAGCTTTAAACCTTTAAAAAATAATCATAACCCCAGCCTTATACCTAACCATGCGCATAATTTAAAACATAACCATAGCATAACCATACAAATAACAACTCTGCTCATAGAAATATCACTATCCCCAACCATATCCTTGACCCTAACTATAACCATAACTTTAACCCCAACCATGACATTAGCCTACGTCTAATCCCCAGAAACCCCAGGATACTCACAGATCTGCTGTCTGTTTTAACCAGCACAGCACAAGAGCCGCAGTTCAGTGGATAGAGTCAGGAAAGAGTCATGGTTAATCCACTGTTTACAGCGGGTTCACACTCCGAATCATTGTCTAAGACACAAAACTCTCAAAGAATCGATTCTTTGGGAGTCGATTCCTAATCTGCCAATTCATTTAGACTTGATTCTGCCCACATTCCCTGTGCAGAGAGATGTTGGACAGGCGGATGAATTTCGGACCATACTCTGAAAATAATTTTGGATATTTCACAGCAGTATGCCCCATGATGCAGGACTGCGAGGAAGATAGACTTTTAAGTTTTAAAGTTAAGAACAGAAAGTCAACTCTATTTTAGACAAAACTCTACTCACAATCCAAAAGGAAAACATTCTTTCTTTCCCACAATCAAGTGACAAAGTGGCCGATACTTTGTGTCTTATTTTATGGTTTTATTTTGTGTCTTACCTTGATAGTTTACCTATTACAGGATTGGAAACAAATATATATATATTGAAAGGTACACAGACCCGGAAGGTCAGAAATAACAGTTTACAGCACTGTATCTGTAGTTCTTCTTCAGGGCCATAACCAATAATGTGTGTGGATTTAGTGAAACAGTGCCCCCAGTGGAGTGGAGCACACGTAGTCATCATCATCAGTAATATCCGGGCTGCTCCTTTTAGCCATATAAGCAACAATATTTGGAGATTGTTTTGGAAATATCAAAGAAAACCAAACAGATTATTTACTGGTTGTCAACTTTCATCTGTCCTTGATCATAAAGGACTAGGTTTTTCCAGTTGTTGCAGTTACGACCTGTGCTTCCATCACCTAGTTATGATATTTTTAATACAGTTCACAACTTTTTTGGAACGTGTTGCAGGCATCTTTTTCGGAAAGAGTATGTTTTTACAAACAGCATCAAGTTGACAAATGTGGGGTCTGTTTTTGTTGAAGCACGGGTCAAACTGAATTCACAAATCACTGCTTTCTGCATTTCCCCTCCTGTCCTTGCTTTTTTTTTTTTCTCGATTTGATTTATATTCAGACTTAGATTTCTGCCCCTTCGGATTTCCCGCTCGAGCCGGGTTTTTAGTGCTTTCTCTGCACTCTTTGTTTGTTATGCTACTCCTTGTTGAGGGCTTTGGTTACTCAACCCACAGACAGATGACATTTTCTTGACATATCGATCTGGCAGAAAGGGTAAGACAGACATGAACACAAGGGCAAATACAGGCTTCTTCTCCAGTGCTGGAGCGGCGGTGAAAATATAGTAGAGAAGGTCAGTGCCAGTCCCGGCTCCTCGTCCGTTTCTGCTGGACATAAGCCCAAACAGATGTGCCATCTACCATATATAGCAGAACATCTGTAGACACGCCTTATTACCAATGAACACAGCTACTGTAAGGTGCGTACATGGTGGGCACAGATGCTTAGGGTTTCTTAGAGAAGCCTGGAGCAAAGGAGCTACACATGAGGCTGAGTGCACTATGCTCGATTGCCAGTGGTGGCTGGTAGAAGTTGTCAGTTGTCAGAGACACAAGGGGGGAGGGTGTGGTCAAACTACTTATTAGTGCCCTTACTTTAAACCAACACTAGGTAAGATTTGGGTATATTTATTTATTTACTTTTTCTCCTGGGGCTCCCCCTAGTGTAATTTATGTTTACAGCACTGTATTGAAGTCAATGGGGAGGGGGGAGGGAGAATGGGTGTTTTTCTACCACTCTCCAAAATGTCCATAGTGCAGTGTCTGCAGTGCTGTGCCTGAAGTAGCAAAGACAGAGGCTCTGTTCCCCGATTACAGGTCAGTAGAGCAGTAGAGATGATTTTGAAGCTGTAATTTAAAGGTAAAAATATTATGTAGGGCTCCTTTAACTGATCATATACATCCATGTGGGCCCTGAACAAAAGTCACATTATTCATCTCATCTCCAACATCTGAATCCTCCACCTACCTCTGTCTCTCTCTCTCTCTCTCTCTCTCTCTCTCTCTCACTCACACACACACACATTTGATTACATGGATGTAAAGCCTCTCTGTGTGTCGGGTGATTGATTTCTCTGTGTGTGGATGTGTGTTCACCTGTCTCTTTGTGCTGCTTCTGTACACACACTTCACACACTTCAACGTCTGTGTGTTTCTCTCTTTCATTTCTCACCTCTCCTCTATTTCTCCCTCGCTATTCACCGACCCTCCGATTTAAGCCATTCTCTCTCTCTCGCTCTCTCTCTCTCTCACTCTCACTGTCTCTCTCTCTCTCTCACTCTCGCTCTCTCACTCTCTCTCTCACTCTCTCTCTATCACTCTCTCTCTCGCTCTCTCTTGCTCTCTCACTCTCTCTCTCCATTTATTTTTCACTTTATTTTTCCTTCATTGTTTTTGTCTGTCGTCAAATATCTTCCTTTTTTCATTCTCACTCTTCCTTTATGTCTATTTCTCTGGTTCATTTTATGCAGATACTTGGTTACTCTCTCTCTCTTTCTCACCCACTCTGTTGTAAGTCAGTGCTGGGTTGATTTAGGACCCTCTCCCAGTGCACGCTACATTAGCACCAGGCCTTGTGCGCTAATGGCTCCACCTCCACGGCAGGCGAGAGAGAGAGAGAGAGAGAGAGAGAGAGAGAGAGAGAGAGAGAGAAAGAGAGAGTGAGAGAGAGAGAGCAGCAGCCATTTCTCAGAGCCTTCTTGGCAGATGTTAGGGCCTAAGTGCCTTTGACTCATTGACTCTGAGCCTGTTTATCAGCTTAAAACAATCCATTGCACGCGCTCATTAGTCCTAATGAAGCACTAAAAGGCGTCTGACGGATGGCGGCGTTGGCTCTCTCGCCTGCTGACCACTCGCCCCTCATCCTTCTGGACGAATCCCAGAACGGTGCCCAATGGAGAAGGATGGCCCTTTCTCATCAGCATTACTCTCGCCCCTGTGTTTTGTTTTATGTGTCTGAGCTTTTGTTCAATCCTGCTGTGTTAAATTTGATTTTCACCTCCTTCCCCCCCTTGCCCCTCCTCCATTCCATTTGCCCCGCCCTCTTGCCCTTCCCCCTCCCCTATAGGTTCCCTCTATCAGAAGTCATCTGAAACCAAAGGCAAGAGTGATGAGTTTGGATATCCATGTGAGTTTTCATTTGATTTTTTCCTTTTATTTATTTTCCTCCATTCTCCATTCCTTCTCTGTGTTGTGTGTCCTGTCCTCACTGAAGTGAAGTGAAATATGCCCCTCATTGGTTCTCAAATGAAAGCTTCTGCACCATAGAGGCGTATCTGGCAACCATTTCACTTTTGAATCAAGTGTATTCATTGGGCCTCTTTCCTAGACCTAGAGGATGAGGCCTAGGCCAGTGGTGTCATCCGCAGAAACAAGTAGATATTCTACATAATCACTGCCCAGTTTCGTGTGCATTCCAGGTGCCTTTTCGTAATTCTAAGTCTACAGTCCATCTGTTGATTTGCATACTTTGTGACCATCCATGTGCTGGTATGAGTGGATTAGACACATCAATGCTGCTTGAGTTTTTAAACGCTGTGTCCACTCTGTTAGACACACCTACCTCATTGGTTCACTTTGTAGATGTACAGTCAGAAATTGTAGCTCATGTGTTGCTGCACAGTTTGTGTTGTTTGTCCCCTTCTTTTCTTTATCAGTGGACACAGGATGCTGCCCACAGGATTCTCAGTCCTGTAGTGGTTTGAGGGCCAAATAAATTATGCAGAGCAACAGATGGACTACAGTGTGTAATTGTAGAACTACAAAGTGCACCTCTATGGACAGTAAAATGGACAGTGAAAAACAGCCCCAGCTCATTATTCTTCCTGCATTATATCCATCTGGTTGCCAGATTGAACCTTAGAAAGTGCTGTGACAACCGGTGCTCATTGGAATAAGCCTTTATAGATGTTTATGTCTGATGTTATGAGAGGCGTATGGAGATCTCCTGTAGCCTTGTGAATGATGACCAACTGTAAAGTCAGTTTAAGTTTTTATAGCTTTGTATACACCACTGGTCTGGACCAAGAGGGATTTTCAGTAGCAAAACGCACTTAGCACTGCAGTTTACTTAATCTCTAGGTGGGAAACTGGCTATGAATGTCTCACTTGTCTTCGTGTGTCCTCACTTTTCTTTTCAGTTTCATCCATCTCTCCGTTCTGTCTTTTTTACCTCTGAATGATAGACGAGTAGAGTTTCGGTGCTGCACTCTTTCACACTCGGCTGCTGTGATCACTAGCTGAGAAACAGGAGCTCTGTCTCTTTCTGCAGCCCCTCACAAACCCCCTGCACCCACACACACACACACACATGACCGTTCAATAATCCCATTGTCTTGTGTGTGGTTTTTCTTTAACCTCCAGACTCTCAATCTCTCTCTATTTCTCGCCTCTTCTCTTCGCCTCTGCCTGCAATTTCTCACGTTCCTGTATATATACTAATCCAAGTCGTACATTATAATGTCCCGCTTGGTTAGCTTTGTGTCCTTTATGAACAGCCAGAACACATGCAATAAGGCATAATAGACTTCCTGCTCTGTGGTGGTCCTGAGCTTTGAAGAACAGGGTAAAGGCGGGGTGACAAAGTATGAAGAGTAACAGATAAACAGCAATATGTAACTGTGCAACTACAAAGTTCACCTGTATGGACAGAGGAGCTGATAAAATGCAGAATACAGACGATACCAATAAGTCTGTGGAACCCTAATATCGACCGATATTATCGTCCAGCCGATATATCAGTCAGGCCCTAATTTTAAGGTATTATACCAGCCTTCTTCCCTCGTCTAGCACTCATTCTCCAGGGGGGACTGGGGTCTTTAGGGGCTTCACAGGGCTGAAGAGAACCTCACTGTTTGTTCTGATGTCCCTGTTACAGACATCTAGGCTCCGTTTTATCAGTGGTGGGGGAGTGTTGGAGGGGAAATGGGAACAGAATGGGTGGAGTTTATTAATAATACACACAGACACAGAGTTTAGGACGGAAAAGTGCTGGGGTCTGTGTCGTACGCTCGGCAGAAATAGATCTTTTTTTCCTCTTATCTCCTTTGTTTAACATTTACTTGCCATTTGCTTCAGAGAGTTCTCACCTTCCATTGCTTCATATCTTTCTCTCTCTCTCTCTCTCTCTCTCTCTCTGTCTGTCTCTCGTGCTTCACCTTGCCCATGTCAGAAAGTGCTGGGCTGCTTAGGGCTTTAGAGGCTGGCAGATAATCAAACTCCCCCGTCACACCCCACATATCCACAACCCCCCACCCGGCTCTATAGCCCCCTCTGGCTTAGCGAGATCACAGTCTGATCGATAGGATCAGTTCCTTCTGCTCCCGTGACCATATCCCCACTCTGATTGAGGAGGAGGACTCTGTCCTCCACTGTAGCAGCACTACTCCAGACAACAGCACTGAACACAGCAGATCAGTGATAATTCAGATTCAGGTTCAGACAATATTTTAGAGGCCTGGATTTTAGGTCATTAAAACTACTATTAAACTTCACATTCCGTAATCAAGTAAACAAGAAAACAGTTACATAAATATCTTGTTTTACATTCATTCATTCATTCATTATCTGTAACCCTTATCCAGTTCAGCGTCGCGGTGGGTCCAGAGCCTACCTGGAATCATTGGGCGCAAGGCGGGAATACACCCTGGAGGGGGCGCCAGTCCTTCACAGGGCAACACAGACAGACACACACACACATTCACCCACACACTCACACCTACGGACAACTTTTGAGTCGCCAATCTACCTGCAACGTGTGTTTTTGGACTGTGGAACGAAACCGGAGCACCCGGAGGAAACCCACACAGACACAGGGAGAACACACCACACTCCTCACAGACAGTCACCCAGAGTAAACCCACGCGGACACAGGGAGAACACACCAATTCCTCACAGACAGTCACCCGGAGGAAACCCACACAGACACAGGGAGAACACACCACGCTCCTCACAGACAGTCACCCGGAGGAAACCCACGCGGACAAAGGGAGAACACACCACACTCCTCACAGACAGTCACCCGGAGGAAACCCACGCAGACACAGGGAGAACACACCACACTCCTCACAGACAGTCACCCGGAGGAAACCCACGCAGACACAGGGAGAACACACCACACTCCTCACAGACAGTTACCCGGAGCAGGAATCGAACCCACAACCTCCAGGCCCCTGGAGCTGTGTGACAAACCATCTTCAGAACTTTCTGCTCTGCCACAGACTCCAAGGAACATGGAAATAGGGACTCTACCTGGTGAAGAACACCTATGTAACGTCTCACGTGTTTTAAAGTACATAGTTTTCCAGATTCAGAGATCCATGGCAGGATGGTTTCCCTATGACAGACATCACATTACATAATGTAATTACATTTTTTTACTTTTTAATGTTTCCAACTTTTGCCTCAATTACTACTTTTTTGAGACTTCATTTTAGCCCCAAAATTTGCAGAAATATTTTTCTACATTTTCAAAATGTCAGTATCGGAATTTGGTTGCATTTTCTGCTTTTTCATTATCCAAGCAGCAGCAATTAGAAACAGACTCCTCAGACCATAACGCTGTCCTCCACATCTCTATTACGTTTCCTCTGTAACAAGTTCTTGACATCCTGTCAGACCCTCAGTGTTGAGTTGCCTTCCTGCAGTGAATGGATGGACTGAAACGGCTGGGGATTTATTCTGATTTGAAGCAAGTAGCTTTTCTTCCATCTCTCGAAGATGAAGACTCCTTCCTTATGGACGAAGTTAACTTATATCTAATCTCCTCAATTAGCTGCTGTAAATGCACATGTGAGGGTGTGTTTAAGGCAGCTGAGGTGTATGTGGGTAGTTGCTTCTGAAGATGTTAGTTACAATAACTTTTGAGACATCTCTCATTGTAAATCATTGGATTTTAGGCAGTGGTTAACGTGGCTGTACGGTGCGTGAGCCTAAATAAATATTGAAATATGTAAATAAAGTGATGTTTTATGGGGTGTTTTGACTGGAAATGGAATCAACAAAATGGCACCTGTGACTCGCACAGTATTGTGTCCCTAGATTTGGGCATGGTTTTTGCCTCCAGTTTTAAATGGTACATTGTAAAATGTGGTATTTCTGGATGTTATTTTTCTATCTACGAATTTCGCAAATGCTTTGATGTGTGTATCTGCTACACAATGATTCTAACATGGTGATTACCATCTTTGGAAAGATAGCATGCCCCAGCTTTCTCCACCAGAGCCTGACTGAAGACTACCCATCTGTAACTGCTTGGACGGTGACTGTGTAAGGTCCAGGGTGTGAGCAGTAGCTGTGGCTGTGGAGTGTGGAGGTCAGAGCAGCTGGGTTTGGAGGGCAGGGCTCCCATTAAGGAGATTAATTTGTAATGTCACAGTGATTAAGGCCGGCGAGAGCCAAGCGGCGAGCCAATCTTGACATTGATTGGTACTACCTTTTTAAAAGGGCCTGTGCCGCAAGCGTTGCAGCAATACACCAGTATAGAATCCCTGGAGAAAGCCTTCCCTCTCTCTCGCTCTCTCACACACACACACACGCCCTTCCCACACGAGCTGTGTCCTCCACCTTTTCTTTTTCCAGCCGAGATATGAAACACAAGCCTGTAATTAAGAGCAAAACACAGAAAGAGATAGAGCAAGGCCACTAGAGTGCCACATTCAGACCTTAACCACATGCATTTATTCTCCACCCTGGATTCCTTCATTAAAAGCTCCAGCGGTCAGTTCCATCACCCTCAATTGACCGGTAGCCCTAAGCACAGTTCATAGGACATTGAATGCTTTGAAGGCTTCCAAAGTGGCCCTGATTCATGATGAAGACGTGCAGTGTTTATGCTTCTAAAAGGGGCCCGTACTTGTGGTTGACACTGCCACCTTCTGGTCAAGCCGTGAACTGCATCCTCACAGTCCAGGCCCCATTTCGACTAAAGGCGGCCGTGTGTTATTGCCGCCTAAGTGTGCTCTTTTGTGCGCTGCTAATTTATGCACTCCCACAATCCGAAGCAGGGCCCTCCAACTCCAGAGTTCGGAGTGACTGCAAATGAGAGAATTAGGCTCGCCGATGCATTCCGGCTCTCCATGCCAGCCCAGGGTTGATTATGTTCCATTTAAGGCTGATGGAGGAATCAATAGCCCTTACCGGGCTTTTCGTGTCGGCAGCCTTGCCACGGCTCCGAGGGGAGAGAGTCCTGCCTGTCCCTCTCTCTCCCTTTATGGCAGGCGAACACCTTTAAAGTGGAGTCATTTCCCTTACTTGTCGACTCGCTTTTTTTGACGCTGATTCGCGTTCGGCACAATTATAGAAAGGGGGGTGGGACGGGTGGGTTGTGTTGGGACAAAATTGCCATCTCAGTGGAGACCAACGGCAAGTGGTGCTCCTAATGACGGCTTGTCAGGCCTCACATATCGCCCCGGCCCAGTACTCTGTATAATCACTGATGGTTTTTGAAGCCAGGAATGGTGTGAGAAGAGAGAACAGGGGAGATGTAACTGGAGGCTGTGATTTTGTTCAGTCGAGGAAGGGAACACAGGCGAGGGAAGGCAGTAGTGTGTGTGTTCTTTGAAGGACATGCTCTGAGAGGATGCACATGTGCTCCAGAGGTCTGGAGACAACCTTTATAAGGGGTTTACCTAGTGATACAGGTGTGTATGTGTATGATTACATATACAGAAGAGAACTGAGCAGAGTTGATTCCTCTTCAATATTCCCCCAGGCCACATTCATCATCCTGATAACAGTAAATAAATGGAGCATTTTCCTGTTTTTATTTCCTTGTTATTTTCAGGTTTCAAATTAGAAAAAATGAGATCAGTTTTTCAATTTTTTGAAAGTTTTTATTTCTTTGACAATTCAAGTGATTAATAACATCTTCATTCATTCATTCATTCATTATCTGTAACCCTTAACCAGTTCAGGGTCGCGGTGGGTCCAGAGCCTACCTGGAATCATTGGGCTCAAGGCGGGAATACACCCTGGAGGGGGCACCAGTCCTTCACACATACACACCTACGGACACTTTGGAGTCACCAATCCACCTACCAACGTGTGTTTTTTGGACTGTGGTAGGAAACCGGAGCACCTGGAGGAAACCCACGCAGACACAGGGAGAACACACCACACTCCTCACAGACAGTCACCCGGAGGAAACCCACGCAGACACAGAGAGAACACACCACACTCCTCACAGACAGTCACCCAGAGGAAACCCACGCAGACACAGAGAGAACACACCACACTCCTTGTGGGTTCGATTCTCGCTCCGGGTGACTGTCTGTGAGGAGTGTGGTGTGTTCTCCGTGTGTCTGCATGGGTTTCCTCCGGGTGACTGTCTGTGAGGAGTGTGGTGTGTTCTCCCTGTGTTTGTGTGGGCTTCCTCCGGGTGACTGTCTGTGAGGAGTGTGGTGTGTTCTCCCTGTGTCTGCATGGGTTTCCTCCGGGTGACTGTCTGTGAGGAGTGTAGTGTGTTCTCCCTGTGTTTGTGTGGGTTTCCTCCGGGTGACTGTCTGTGAGGAGTGTGGTGTGTTCTCCCTGTGTCTGCGTGGGTTTCCTCTGGGTGACTGTCTGTGAGGAGTGTGGTGTGTTCTCCCTGTGTCTGCGTGGGTTTCCTCCGGGTGCTCCGGTTTCCTCCCACAGTCCAAAAACACACGTTGGTAGGTGGACTGGCAGCTCAAAAGTGTCCGTAGGTGAGAGTGTGTGAGTGTGTGTTGCCCTGTGAAGAACTGGCACCCCCTCCAGGGTGTATCCCTGCCTTGCGCCCAATGATTCCAGGTAGGCTCTGGACCCCCCGCGACCCTGAACTGAATAAGGGTTACAGATAATGAATGAATGATTCACCATGGTTCAGTAATGTCAGCATTAATCATTAAGTAATAATAAGAAGCAAGAAATTGCATTACGAGCATTGTTTTAGGATTTTTAAAAAATCCTAAAATGATGCTAGTTTTTGCTTCTATCAGAACAACAATGTGTTATGGTCCATTAATTAATGTACCTTTATTGTAAAGTGTTACCAGTTTATTTAAGCAGTATACATATAATAATGGCATCTGCAGAGGATATTATCGTGGGATACGTGTGTGAAATAACAAGCATCACAGAATGGTTCTGACGCTCCTTGAACACTGCACTGCTTCTGGTGGGAAATCATCTTATGGCTTCCATGCTCAATGCCAAAAGTCAGCAAGAGGGCTATAAAGTCTCTGTGGAGTGGTGCAGATGTATTCTCTGGGGATGAGGCGGAAGGGCATTTGTGATCCAGAAATACTCTTCCAACTTCAGTACTTGTTCTCATGGCTGGATGCCAACAAAACCTCTATGTTCACCCTGTTCCAAAATTCCCAGAATATGCTGCTTTTACCTTTCCCCGATGTCCTGAACCGCCTCGAACCTATCTCTGCCTTATTTCTGGAAACTGGCTTTTTGTGAGCTCAATTCCTAGGCTATAGTCCAAGGCCGTAGTGGGTGGACGCTGCAGAGAGAACGGTACTTTCATTATGTCTGCACTGTAGCGGTTGGAGTGTTTTTATTTAGTTGCTCAGTTTGATGAAAGACGGAGCCCGTCCAGGCTGTCGGTTTGAAAGAGCAGCTCGGCTGCCTACTGTACAAGCAACACCTCCGAATCTCTGAAGGCTTCCTCTGCATTCCAGTCAGGGAACGCTGCCTTGGCTCAGTGGAAGGTAATGAAGTCCTGCAGTTATTAATATACCCAGCTATCTGTGAGCAGGATATTGGACCACAGATAGCGTCTCCTTGCTAATTTGACACAGCTTTAATGAAAGTGCTATCAATCAGCCATGATTCATCCTCTGTATCCACGGCTCTTCACTTCAAAGCCTTTTGGGAACTGATCACGTTCTTCTATTCTCACCCACACTCTCATTTTTCTTTTCCCCTCTTCCTCGCCTTGACTTTATTTTATATCTCTTTCCTTCTCTCCTTCCTCCACAGCCGCCCCGAGCACGGATGACGTGGCTCTGTACGTGGGCATCGTCATCGCCGTCATCATGTGCCTGGTCATCTCCGTCATCGTGGCCCTCTTCGTGTACCGCAAGAACCACCGCGACTTCGACTCGGACATCATCGACTCCTCCGCCCTCAACGGCGGCTTCCAGCCGGTCAGCATCAAAACGGCTCGGACGGGTGAGTGGCTATGAAGGTGTACACTTTGAAAATATTGTATCAGAGATATATTTTACTTTTTAATGGCCACCTTTTTTGGCACCTGTTCCTTTAAATGATAATGAGCTGCTCGCTGTTCGCCCACGACCCGAGTGCACAGCAGTGTTGAGAGTGGAGCTGAAGCTGTGGATTTTAGCCATCTCCAGATACTCATATTAACGTGCTCATTATATCAACAAGTGACAATTATTCATAACTGAGCCCCCTTTAAAACTAATTAAATGCATTCAAACATAAGTTAATTCAACTTAAAATATTCTTACTACATTTTACCTTGATAAATATTAGATACTGAGTAATTTAAGTCCCTTCCAGGGTGTGTTCCCGCCTTGCACCCAGTGATTCAGGGTAAACTCCAGACCCGCCGAGACCCTGAACTTGATAAGCAGTTACAGGCAATGAATGAATGAATTAATGACTACACCACCAGATAATTGAGGTTTATCAGTCATGTCCATAAAGGTGCTATAATTGACATATTAAACATCAATACAGCAGCAATCGACTAATTTCTGTATAAAGATATATTTTTTAAAGGTGTCCTGAGCAGAGAATATTTACCAAAACAACACACCCAGTGTTGAACAGGTGCCCTCTCCGAGCACAGTGGCTGAAGGGAAAGGCATGGCTGAATACGAAGCATTTGTTTTGGTCTGAAAGGTTGTGCTGTAGTGCCAGCTTTTCAGATATATGTGCTTTATACAAATAAACATAAACAATACAGAGTTAGCAGGTCTTTTATGTAGTAATGTAGACTTACACAAAGTAGCACACTAGTGTGCAGACAATGTTTTAAAACCAGAGAAGAGCAGATTAAGTTAAGCAGCCAGTTCCACACACATGCACAGCTGGTATAATCGCCAAAGAAATGTTTTGACCAGTGGCATGGGACAGTAGCTGAATGAGCCTAAGGTCGCCATGGTCACTGCCAGCAGTCGTCCAGAGGGCTCCATTCCACATAGTTTGAAGTAAAAGTTTAAATACTATCCTGTCCCCAATGAGCGAGTGTCAGAATGCTCTTTTGTCCCTCAAAACCTTTTTGACACTTCTCTTTATTTCCTCAACGTCGCTGTAATATAGGAAAAGAAAGTGGCAGGTCATTTGGCTGCTGATGAATGAGGGAGGGTTGATGGTGGGGTGACAGCAGCAGATTGAGAAGTGATACGTGTCAGAAGCATTCTCCTAAATGCGCAGCGAGCCGAGGGGAGGCGCATTCATAATTCAGAAGCCGGGCGTTTTTTTCATTGCCACGACGACGGGAAGGCTCAAAAAACGAGCGAACGGGAGAAAAAGATGGAAAGAGGGAGGGAGCGAGGGATTGCGAGCGCTAGGTGATGTTTCTGCCAAGACACCATTAGAATGCTTGTCACTTTGATGTGAAGGCAATCTGCGAGTTATCATGAAGCCGTAATTAGGTCTGCCTGTGTGGCACGTTCGATGATAATTAGATCTCAGACACACGCCGCTGACTGAAAGGTGTTGTGGAAGGGGGGACGTAAACACTGAGGCTTGTGGGCCGCCTTGCTTAACTCGCTGAACCTCCTCTACTCTCCCTGCTCCATTGACATGTTGTCTTCCCACGGCGGAGTTCCCGTCTTCACAAGACGCAAGGCTTCATAGTTAGTAAACTTCCCAAAGTCTAGAGGCTTCTGAGGCTGTAAATATTCTTATCTGTGAAAATAGCGATTGTTTCCATGGAGATAGTTGGGTAATGTTTATACCATGAACATGCCATGTAAACCCTGTTACAGCCAACCATGCCCACCTTCAACCGTCCTTCAGAAGCCCCTCCCACAAACCACATGAAGATGCACTGCCTGACTACAACTGGAGGAGCCCATGAGTGCTTTAACTTTTGTCTGACACTTACCTGGTGTTTTAAACCTCTCAGTGTTTGGACTGAGAATTGTCCAGACCAAAAAACATATTGGCAACAGCATCCTGTGGGCAGCATCTTGAAAAAGGACTAGAGGATGACCAACACCTACAAGATGGACTGAAGAGGTAGGGGTATCTAGTGATTGGACAGTGACTGGAGTGTTTAAAAACTCTAGGAACACTTGCAGTGTCTGATCCACTTGTACCAGTACAACACACACTAACACACCAACACCGCCACATCCGTGACACTGAAGCACTGAGAATAATTCACCATGTGAAATAGGTTGCCTGCTCCATTGTGGTCTCGTCAGGGACCTTGCTGTTGAACACGAGGGTGAGAGGGAGCAAACAAAGTGTGCAGTGCAACAGATGGACTACAGTCCTTAATTGTAGAACAACAAAATGCACCTGTGTTGTCAGTGGAGCTGATAAACTGGACAGTGAATGAAGGTGGTCAAGCTTTGGGGCACTAGTAAATTAACAACAGGTCTGAAAAAACCGTAATGCTTGTTATTCTGAGCAAAATAAAATCACAGGACATTTCACCTCGTGGTGCTTGTTGAAAATCGAAATAAGCTGAAATCTCTGTTCCAAATGAACTGAGTTAAATGTCTGTGGTTTAATTATACATAAAAAGAGCCATTACAGAGAGAAATGAACTGGAGTGTAAGAGAGTAGCTGTAATTCATTACGTTCCACCTGTGTCAATGAGCTGAGCCTCTTCTTCACCTCCATCAACCCCAGTACTTAACACACAGCTCTCCGCTGGTTGCCATGGTTGCCATGGCTCTGCCTCTGTGGAGTGGAGTGGAGAGTGAGAGCACAAGGCTCATAGTGACTCCTCTGTTTGGATTCAACTACACTATAAACTAAAGCACAAAGTACCACAAAGCATTAGGATTCATGAGCTTTCAGCTGTGATTCTTGCCCTGCTTTCTAATATTTGAGTGCCCAACCCAGCCATCTTAATAACTGTGGCATGGCACAAACCCCCTGCAGTAACGTCTTATGGTGGTCTTTAAGTTGTGCTTTGAATAGCTTAGTGCCGGAGTAATTAACTAAAACTCATTAAGATCTAAAATCCGGAACATAATGTATAACCTGCATTATGATCAGTGCCAGATCCTGCATATTGAGGTATCCTTGTAGTTATAGCAACATTTTATGTAGTTAACAATGGAATTAAAAATCAAATTACCCTTTCAATTACATTTCAATATACTACAGCAAGATTCATCAATACAGTAATCCCTCGCTACTTCACGGTTCATCTTCCGCGGATTCGCTACTTCGCGTGTTTTTTTGAGGGGGCTTATGGCCGCTATATCGCGGATATAAATATTCGGAACAAATATTCAAAAAAGTATTCTAAAATGTCGTTTTCTCATTTCAAATAAAATTCCTAATGACTTATAGTTACCGGTGACTTACTGCTTTATAAAACCCACAGTCTGATTGGTTCTTATTCCTGGAGGGCGGGACTTTATCCGTTACCACTAACTGATTGGCTGTTTATGCTGAAGTATGGGAATCCAAGTTCAGCGTTATGAGAATTTCAACCAGTAATCGTTCCCTTATTTTTAAAGTGTCTGGTTTTACCTCACGCAACACTGTCATCGTAAAAGTGTCCCAAAAGAGCTTTAATCACATCCCTTGGGCTATTTTTACTGGCCTCAGCAAAGCGGTGTCTAGAGCCCTGCCCTGTGTGTGTAACTCATTGGAGTCATAGCGCTCATTATAATGCACAGATCTGATTGGCTGAGTAGCCTCACTAGTGATATGCAGAAATGCATGTGATTAGTCTGGTAATTTCCTGGAGAGCTAAACCTTAACCGTAATGACTACAAGAGTCACATCATTTAAAACAAACACTCGTTAAAAGGTAAACTAATAGTAAAACTTAATAGTTTATTAATAGTTTTTTAGTTGCAGGTGCAGGTCCGGATAGGACAGCGTCCGCCTATTCATGACCCCTGGCATGGTGTATAAAATCTAGAGTCCAGGGGTGTCTGACAGTGGGCAATAGTGGATAGAGAGAGAGAGAGAGAGAGAAACAAGAAGAAGGCAGGCAACTTTGAACCCATTTCTATAAGAAAACTTCCCAAATGCTGTAGGAATGAAGGCTTGCAGCTAACAATCTACAGTTATGGTCAATGTAGAGGACAAACTGAGAGCTTGAAGTGCAGGACTTCAATGTAATTCAGTGTAACAGTCATTTATAGTTTAAAAGACAACCCCAAAATATTAGCCTCACCCCAGCAACTAACTCATAAAATGCACAGTGTTAGTTCCAGAAGCAACCACAGCCCCTAAGGAAGAAGTAGCAGGCACCTTTTTTTCTAACTAGGTAATAGGTGTTTCACCTCCCAAGAAACCATTTATTGAACATTTCATTAAATATATGAAATACTTTTGAATATGTGGTGTCAGATAAATGTTACTGTGTAAGACGATGATTAATTAGCTAATACCAGTTTGTCTATTTATGTTCGTAAAGGATTATTTTAGTAGAATCAGGTTTGGGGTCCCTGGGCGAACTACTGATTCCACACCCCTGCTAGAATCCACTGAAAAGCATTCTCTCAGCAAAGCATCTCCAACAGAACTGGATGCCCTGGGGCTGAACATAAACCTAAGGTCACCAGGTCCAATGCCTATCATCTGTTATAGGCTCATAAATCCCTCAAGCTTTGGTTCTCTAATGATCTATGGTGCAGTATCTTTGGAGATTTTTTGATCCAGAACTAATCCTCATTAATGTTCATGCAGCTCAATGCCTCAGAGTACGGCTGCAGTGTTCAAAAATCTGGTATAAGTTGCCTTCCCCAGAAGAGGAGGGCCTGTCACTGTAGCACAGGGGGCCAACTACCTATTGATACACTTGATCTCTGAAGAAACACTGGTCAAGAAGGTGTCTTTTTTCTTACCGCAGTGTTGCATACCCTTGCACAACAATGGATCTTGTTTTGGTGGAAAAATTGAAATAAATGAAGGATGACTGCAGAAGCATCTGCTGAGGAAAGATCTTGCCTTAAGCAGTTTGCGAAAGACCACAGGGTCACAGGGTCCAATGCTCTCAGCAGATGAGGAGGAGGAGGAGGAGGAGGATGAGCAGAAGAAGAGTTCTCAGCAGGGTCGCCCCACCCACTCAGCACGTTCGTGCATACTCATCCATGTACCTGCAAAGGGATTAGCTCATTAATAAGGAAGCCATCTGCTGCCCGGTGCAGTGGCCCGAGTACTCAACCGGTCCCTGACTGACCCTCCCAGGTGCTTCACCTGCTTCGGAATGAGCAGGAGGAAAACAGGACAAAGAAATAGACCAGTGGCAGTGTTGCGCCCTCTGCCTTTCATATTATAAATTCACTGGGGTCTTTTGGAGGAACACTTAATCATGTCCCTAGACCAGAGGGGGAACTTAGGACATTAGGACCCTGGTTCACTTAGTGTGATTATCATTTATGGACTTTATCCAGAGCATATTATGAAGCATGGTACAGTGTCAAGTGTCTTGCCCAAGGACATACATACTGGCATAGTGTTCTTGCCCAAGTATGGACTTAAACCCTAGTCTGCTCTGTGTAGGGGCAGTGGTTTTACCCTATACACTATACTACCCAAGTCAGTAGCTTTACGCATAATCAGGTTACCCCTGGTAACATGCCATGCCTTCCAGGTTTCCTCCATTGTAAGTGACCTAGAGTCTGTGTGGGTTTACTCTGTATGCTCTAGCTTCTTTTCACATATTGGCAGGTCGATTTGCTGTGTGAAATTATCCACAGTTGTGAGTCTTTGTGTCCACATGTGTGAATGTGGGAGTGACTGGGTGCGTGTGTGATGCCATGTGATGGTGCCTTGTCCTGTGTGTTCCTTCATTTCTGGTGATGACTGAAAGTTTGATGTTTTTATTTGTTTTAAAGAGCCACAAGTGATAACCGATGAATATATCATACTTTTGTCCTAATCATGATCACTGCAACTTCTAATGGTTGCCTTCTGGCTTTCCCATCTACCCCCTTCTCCCTCTGCCTCCCTCCCTCTCTCCCTTTCCCCCTGTTCCCAGCTGATCTCCTGGCCGCTCCTCCTGATCTCACCTCAGCAGCAGCCATGTACCGTGGTCCCGTCTATGCCCTCCATGATGTGGCTGATAAAATCCCCATGACCAACTCTCCACTGCTGGACCCATTGCCCAACCTCAAGATCAAGGTTTACAACTCTTCGGGAATGGTCACTCCACAGGAGGACCTCTCGGACTTCTCCTCCAAACTGTCCCCCAAACTCCCGCACTCTCTGATCGAAAGTGACACCATGGGCCGGCGGACCCAAAGCCTGGTGCGAAGCCGAGACCCTTCTTGCACCGCCTTCGGCTCCTTCAACTCCCTCGGGGGGCATCTCATTGTCCCCAACTCAGGTATGTTGATTTAAAGAACAGGGGTATTCCAGATCTTATGTGAAATATTCAAATCCAAGTTGATCAAGATATAGTTAACGGATGGATTGGCAGATGTCTTGGACAGACTGTCCTTGTCTGTGAACCTTCTGTAGACGTCTTCCAGGTTATTAGGGTGAATGAGCTTTGCCGTGCCTGTGGGGCACAGCTTGAAGTGTTTCAGAAGAATGTAGTTCACACAGTTCCCACATGCACTTTGGAGGTTGGTAAAGCAGCAGTTGCACAGGCCAAGTGTTGCCAGCCACCGTTTGAAGCCGGATGGCTTAATGAAGAGCAGGCCAGGGAGGGTGTCACTGAGGGAGAGGTGGTGTCAGAATTACAGCCTGGCCTATAAACACAGATTACAGGCAGCTTTCAGCAGTTAAATTAAACACTGCCAGAGTCCACAAGAGGCCTTCAGAACATTACCACCCTGACATCACTCCAACACCCACTCTCATGCTTTGTGGGTGTTTTTTTTTTTCTTTTTTCAAGGAGATCCGATCGATTCAGGGCTCAGATCCATTCTTGCGCACAAGTAAAGGCATGTGGGAAAAGAAGTGAACTGTTTGTGAAAGCTGAGCACGCATGCTCGGCCTGGGGTGCTGTTTATTATGGTTCAGATGCCAATCAAACTTGAATAATGGAAGTTTGCCAGGAATGTCTGCAAGACATCCACAGCAACCCTGCTTAAATCTTGTGAAAAATATGGTCAGTTTGTTCACAGCATTCAGAAGGAGAATGGCACAGTAGACCTATCTTATTCACTAGGCTGATGTTGTAAATTCTTTGCACAGACTAGCCAACCTGGAACTATATAGGTAGGAATGAACACAGTCCTTAAAGAAAAGTGAAGTTGGCACTTCCCTGGAAGTTTGGGCCTTTCAAGTATTTGGATGGGAGACTCCTGGAATTAATATTGGTGTTACCAACTGGGGGTGTTGTCCATGTTGTCTGTTCCAAATGGCCAAATGCACTGGTGGGGACAGTGGTGACCAATCATGCCATCTTTTGGATGAGGTGTAACAAAGGTCTTGACTCTGAAGTCATAGAAGATCCCGTTGCATTTTCTCGAAAAGAGTCAAGGTGTTTCCCTGATGTCCTGCTGACCCACACTCTGACACAGTGGTCACTTATTGCCACCTCACCATCCCCATCTTCAAATTACTTGGGCCAGTCTTTCCCTCATGTCTCCTTGCTGCCTAACAGCTGATATGTGGTGAGCCTACTTGTCTCCATAGATGCCCTGCCTCTGATGTTGTGCCCTTTCTAAATAGGTCTGGGCAGCACTAGCAGTAATATGGTTTTGGAGCTTCATGATAGAGGTACTTTGCATCAGGGACACTGTTTCGTCTTCAGCCTGGTATCCTCCTCCCTGTTCTGATCCTGGAGACCAGTCATGCCTCCTTAAAATAAAACTATGGCAAAGACAAGTGATCATGTTATTCTCTATAGAGCGTTATTGTATACCATCAAGACCCACTCCATCTGTCTTGTTCTTTACCCCACTTGGACTCCACTGTGAGAATGAGTGTAGCATGCCTCTCGTGTTTTGGACCCTGCTGGACATGTGTACGGCCTCCTGATTTTATTGGGTGCCTCTGAAACCTCAGCTCAATAGATGCCTCCGTCCTTTACTTTCTGCAGGTCAATAGATCTCAGCACTGGCCCTAGCAACAGCACAGACGCACTGAATCTTCCCATCATGGACGTAGTGATTTTTACCGCTCCCCAGAGAGCTGGAGTGGAGCGCTGCAGCTTCCGGATGGCAGCACGGCACGCTCGTAAATCTGTTCCCGAGTAGCTCTCAAAGTGACTTAGCGTGGCATATGCGATATAAAGGGATTAGGGCACTCCGTAGATTGGAGCCTGAAAGGGTAATCATTCTCACGTCAGTCGGCCATCCCCTCTGGATCCGGCGGGACTATTGCCCATTAATTCATTACGAAACGGGATTGGAACGCCGCTCTTAGCCAGAGTGTGAAGTGTGTAATGTGGCTAAGGTTCGTCTAAGGCAGCTATTCCCCACAGGGCCGTAGTAGAAGAAGGGTTGGATCTATAAAGTACCCTTACAAGGCACTTTCCGGCGATAGCAGGGGTGGGCCGCTTCAGTCACGTGAAAAGCATGCGCCAGCAGACATTTGTCGGTCTGTCATAGCAGAACCATGCCATGCGCAAAGCCCAGATCATCCCCAAGACCCTCCCCATTCATTTACACAAAGCATCCTTGTACATTTCATCAGATGAATATTTCAGCAGCCGAGGAACTCAGCCTGGAGTGAAGCGAAAAAGCAGAACAACTCCGATTACAAAAAGTTTCTCACAGTGTCGGCACGGCTAATGAATAATGCGGGACTGTGGGGTGTTGGAGCGTGTGTGTGTGTGTGTGTGTGTGGTGCTGTCGAATCTGAAGAAACAAATCATAAAACAATTCAGCTCCGCTCCAGTTTCATCCCATATCTCATTTTAACAACAGACAGTGCCACGCATCATTTTTCGAAAGATTATAATCTTATGCAAAATGGAAGCACACATGGCCCATAGAAACTTCTGCTGATGCCACTGATGCCTCTAAAGGGTCTCGTCGGTGCTGAGCAGTCTGATCACTCACAGATTACGCAGAGCTTAACCTTTACAACTTTCGAGTTATTGTCACGACGTTCTGATTTTCTGTATAAATGTAATTACATTACAGCACGTCAGACTTTTTGTCAGGTTTCACCAAATGGAGGACCTTGGAGGACTGCTCAAAATCGGTCCAGATCTGGGTCTTATTTTTGACGTTTAAATGAATGAATGAAAATCATTTACATTTTTTTTTCAGAGAGTCACATAGCAATATCTTTCCTGAATTAAGAGAATACGTTTTTTTTTGGGCCCTGCATGGCCAGTGCAGTAGAGAGATCAAGAGGCAGGAGAGAGAACATAATAAAATTATGTGGAAACTGAACAGAAAAAAAATAGAAATAGAAATATTCAATATTTGAATTAAACATAAAGAGGGAGGGGGTCATTCAAGGCCGGGTTTTCACTTTTTCTAGCTCTTTTTCAGTGTGGGAAAGAGTTGTGAAACTGTAGAAACTGGCTTCATTTAATTACATCTGAACACCCAGCAATGAGGCACAGTGGCACTACAGGTAGAGTTTGTATGTTCTCCCAGTGTCTTTGTGGGTTTCCTCCCAGTCCAAAATCAGATGCTCTTAGGTGGATCGATTATATGACACTCCGTAGGTGTGAGTGTGTATATGACTGGGTGAATGTGTGAAGCTGTCCACAGGTGTGAGTGTGTAATGCTCTGTAATGGACTAGTGATTCCAGGTATGCTTTGGACCCTTCATGAAACGGAGAGCACAATTGACAGTGTTCTCTCTGGGATGGCCCTCCCTCTCCCCCCAAAACCTGCAATTACTGTGAGAACACTCACTTCAAGTTAGAGTGCTCCTCCATGCAGTTAGTTTACTCCTATGTTTGCAGACGTTTGTAAAGAAGCAGTGGCTGGGTTCCTATGTCTTGAAGGAATCAGCTTTGTGCTGCTGTGTGATTGGTGGAGGCTTGTGGGTGGAATCTAAAACTGGGTCCTGTTAGATTATGCTGTTTTGTCCATGTCAGGCTTGCCCAGTCCTTTTACACTGCGGAGTTTGTTTGGACTCTGAGTTTTAGGGCTGTTTAAGTGATTGCAGTGTAGCGCTCTTGGTGCAGGAGAGCGGTACTCACCCCCATGAAGAGTTCACATGAAGGACATGGAAAATCAATGCCGTATCTGTGGGGCAGAAGCCAGCAGCGAAGACCTCGCTGCTGGAGAGAATCAACCCCTTCCAGCGTGTCTTATCCCTGCCCTCACTGCAAAAATGATATCTTATTAAGTGAAAGCATCTAAAATATAAGCTTATCTTAAAATGTATAATATTATTGATTTACTTATTTTTACAGTTTTATTTCTTCTAAGGAGTTTTTGAAGGTCGTTTCTTAATCTTTTAGATGTTTATTTCTAACATTGGAATGAGACATTTTAACATACAATGAAAACATGTATCTACCAGTCGGTGGAATAATATTTTAATGAGAAATATTAGACGTTGCTCAGGCCGAAGACAAACGTTCGCTAGCCCCTCAGGTTATGAATCCAATTAATCTTTCGGCCCGATTTAGAAATTGAATTATAGGACTGTTTATTAAGGACATGAAATGTTAAGAACCCTGCTTCAAGACTCATGTTGCTGTGGGCAGTATAACGTGTTTACCCAGGCAGGGAACCGAACCCCAGCTTGGTCTGTGGTACACATGTGTGATATTCATTTTCAGCTCTGTACACACCGTGACCCCGATCAGGATGAAGTGGTTGTGGACGAGGAATGAAGGTGTGAATATATGGAGAGTCAAATAAGCACAAAGAACTCTCCAGGGCCTTTGTTTTTATGGCGATGCACAATATGGCGAGGGGCACTGGGTTGTGGACAGTTGGTGTGTGGCCTGGCCTGGAGAGTTTGTGTGTGTCTGAGTGTGTCTGAGTGACATTGACGGGGCTTTGCTCTTTGCACTTTGCCTGGTGCCATAGAGAGTGCTGGCAGACACTGGGCCTGGCAGAGGGCAGCGTGTGGCAGAGGTCACAGATTGATGACAGTTGCCATGTGTGTGTTTGTGTGTGTGTGTGTGTGTGTTTGTCTCCCCACAGGCGTGAGCTTGTTGGTGCCAGCGGGTGCTATCCCTCAGGGAAGGGTGTATGAGATGTACGTGACAGTGCACAGGAAGGAGACCATGAGGTAACGTTACTTTCCAATCCCACACACACATATATACACACACTAACACACACAAACACACTCCCGCCGACGCCGACATTCATCAGCACCGCACCCCCAGGCGGACTCACCATGAGCAGAGAGAAAATCATCCGTCCACCCCTCCAGTCTCGCCCCATGCCATGCACCTCACATCTCCCGCCTCCGCCTCCTCCTCCTCCGCCAGCTTGGCCCTAATCAACAGAGTAATGAGAGCCAGGGTCCAGGCTCCTCCTGTGCAGCTTCCTTCCAGTCCCCTCCACAGCGCACAAATCACAGCGCTTCTCCTTTCAGAGCCAAGACCACACACTTCTATGATCAGCATAGTGTCTCCGTGCTGGGGGTCCACTGATATCCCCCTTTATACATTTCCATTTCCATTTCACAGAACATTTCATCATGAAGCACAGAGAGACTGTGACTCATTCCCTTTTCGCCATTTCATCTCACATCTTTGTGTCCACAGGCCTTCAGTGGACGACACCCAGACTGTTCTGAGCCCGGTGGTGAGCTGCGGTCCTCCAGGAGCCCTGCTGACCCGTCCGGTCATCCTCACCATGCACCACTGCGCTGAGGCCGACAGCGAGGACTGGCTCATTCAGCTCAAGAGCCAATCACAGCAGGGCCAGTGGGAGGTGAGTGGGCGAGACTTAAGGAAGGTCATTTCCCCCACAGGTCTGGACTTGCATAGTTGGATTTACATGCGACATGATAATGTGTTATTAATACAACTAACAGCTCGGTCGGAATATAACGCATCCATGTGTACGCTTCAGTCTAAACGGAGTGGTCCAGCTGAGGACATTCTGATTAATAGAGGTGGGTGATGTTTTAAATAATCAAATAAAACAACGCTAGCGAGTTTTTGTTTTCATTTTGCTGAGACTTTATTTGTCAAGCATCTCATTGCTATCTGAAGATTACCATGTGTTTCCATTTTTCAGTCTTTACTTTACTACGTCGTTTAAAAAACAGCAACATGTCACGATGAATGAACCAATAGAAATGCTTCAAAATTACGTGGAATAAATTTAAGGTTTTTTTTCCCTTCTCCTGTAACGTTACTATTTTGGAGACACGTGTTTTCCTTTGGACAGTGACTGAAAACTCTGGTAACACATTGGAGCATGTCTCACCCTGACTGGATTTGTACACAGGCTTGTTGTCATAGTAACATGTAGCGCGTATTAAACTGAGAATTAATAATCACCTCAGTCTTAATCTATAATCGGAATGAATTCAATCAGATTGGAGAAAAGCTTTGAATGTAAACATAGCCATTGTGTAATTAAAGTGGAGGGACCACACAAGGATCCCACGAGATGTAGGGTGGGATCTATAGGGAACGAGGAAGAAACTGAGGCTGTAATGGGAGTGAGTGGTTGGAGGGCCCAAGTGCAGAGTGAACCAGAGGAAAGTTTTTCGCATACTGTTGGCCTGTGGCATTGCCTGGCCCCTCGTACTTGGCCCTATTTGTAGTGCCACTTGTCCACACTTGACAAGTTCTATTTTTGGAGCCATCTACTGATAACAGGAGAAAGACAAGTTCACCCCCACCCCCCCGCCACCTCACACCACAACCCATATTGGACAGTGTGAGACCTGGTCTGTTAGAATTATTGTGGTCATGTATAGCCCTTTCCCACCAACATGCAACTGATTTGGTTCTTAGTCACGAACCTAATTTGGAACCATTCTGCGTGTTTCCAGGGATATAAATTGGTTTTCAAAAACAGAAAAGTGAACAATGAATTGTGGGTCCTTCAGCACAAACCTTGAGAACATCCGTTTTCATGTGAAGCTAAAGAAGCTCCAGAAAGAGCACAGAGCCTCAAATAACCCTGTATCTGTTTATCTCTGGCTCTGGTGCTGTATTCAGCCACAGCGACACTGGAACAGAGCAACTCTGCAACACTCCTAGTTGAAGACATACCCCTGATTAAAAGTGTTTGCCGGATAGCAGCAAGGTTCCAAGAATCCAGAACAGAACTAGTACTTTTCGTGGAAAAGCTCTAGTAGTGTATCCAAGGCTTAGTGTATGTAGTGTACACATGATGCTAGCAAACAGGGGGGGGCTGGGAGTGGGGGGTGGGGGGTAAACTGAACTGTTTTTAATACAATGTCATTGGAAAGGCTCAACAGACGTGCTGGAGAATTCTAACGGCCAATTCTATGACATTGGCTAACACACCCAGAGAGAGCAAGGCCACTTGGTATTGTCCAGTAATCAGACTTGTGAACTCCTTACGGCACAACTTAGCACCGCTAGGGAGTCCCTTGTATCTAAGACTTAAGCAGGCACTTGCAAATGAGGGTTTGCGAATCTGCAAGTGTGAGTAATGAGACAGAGCTAGAGCCTGCTGCTGGACCCCAGGCCGGCCTCCCCGGGGCCACTGAGCCGGACGAAGCCGTGCTGTGGGATGAACGCGCGGCAGCTGTTTGGGCTCGAAGCGGCTGGAGAAACAAGCGAGGGAGGGAGAGATCAAGCGGAGGGAGAGAGTCGCTCTCGCGCCACACTGCGCGAGTTCTGGTAAACAGAACCTGGAGTTAATTAGATGGCGATGGAGAACAGTGTTATCAGGCAGACGGAGTGCCTGTGCCTCCCTTGCGCCTCGCTCTCCAGGTTTCAGAGAGGAAGAGACAAGACTATTTATTTATTTATTTATTTGGGGTTATTTCAGAGTGTTACGCGAGAGGCGGTGATAGAGCGGCCCACCCGCCAGCCTCGTCATTAACAGGGGTCCAACAAGGAAAAAGTGGGTTATCTCAGGTCAAAAAAACACCCGTACACACACCCAGTCCATGCCCTTTTATTGTTATCTTGTGCAAACACAATGCAAGCGCTCTAATTAGCCATGCATGAGCCGCGCGAGAGGAAGCCGCTTCCTACGCGAAAGAAAAAAAGGCCAGCTCTTGCGCCACACACTCCTCAGAAATGAACTCATGTCTGTTTCTCTCTCTCTCTCTCTCTCTCTCTCTCTCATTCTCACACACACACACACACACTCATTACACCTCCAATTAAAGCAGCTTCTGCCTCACGCTGAGTAAATTCCAAATGGTGATTATAGCGTATAGATATTGCATTGATTTCATGGTGATTATCACATTCAGGCTCGTTATTTACAAAGACATCAGACTGACCGCAGTAGCAGCCGTGATATCTTCTATTTATTTTCCTCTAGTGGGAGATTATAAAAGCCATTTCCACTCGGAAAACATTCTAAACACATACATACAGCCTGTCTGTCAGTCGTAATAATGACAATGTTTCCCATAGTTAAGATGTAAGTTGTAAGATCCCACGATTTGACTTTGTGCCTCATATCTATGTCTTAGTATCTCAGTATTTTGATTTCATATCTCATAGTTATTCCAGGTATGATTTCACTTAGTGTGTCACCTGTATGTGACTTTGTATCTCAGATTTGCGAATTACAATCTCATAATCATAACTAAGGATCTCATGATCAATGAGCCATGGTGATGACTTTGTATCTCATAGATGTAAATTAATATGTCATAGACATGACTTAATATCTCAATTATAGCTTAGTGTTGTATGATTATGACTTAATATCCTATAGTTATACATAGTTAGACTCTATATTTGGTTAGTATCTCAGTTAAGAGTTAGTAGTATTTCGTAGTTATGACTTAATACCTCATAGATATGTTTTTGTATCTCATGGTGATGACTTTGTGTCTCATGGTTATTACTTACCGTCTCATTCTTAGAAATTACAGTATTAAAATGATTTCTTTGTATCTTATAATTAAGACTTTATGAGGCCATTTTTCATAGTGTTGACTTGTTATCTGTGATTAATAATGATATGTTCTATCGCTATCTCCTAATTGAAGATAACTCATAATAAATCCTAAGTCATAATTTTGAAACAGTTATTTATAATTCTAAGGTTTTTGTTGTCATTTGAGATCATATCTCAGATTCTACACAGTAATAAGCCGTTATTTGATGTGATACTTTCTGTATGGTTTATTGGCATTGGTGTAAGTGGATCAGACACAGCCGTGTTGCTGGAGTTTTAGACACACCTATCTCATTGGTCCACCTTGTAGATGTAAAGTAGTGGTCCTGTGGGGGTCCTGAACTTTGAACAGAGTGAAAGAGAGTTAAACAATGTATACAGAATAGTGCTGGGCGATATGAGCGCGAATCAATATCACGATTAGTTTAACATTTTACCACGATTACGATTAATGAACGATTATTTCAATTAACAGCATTTAGGTTGCTTCCTTGTGGCAGAATCATGTGACTACAGCTTGATAGTGAGGTTTTAAAGGGACAGTACATGAACACATAGCAGAATAAAAATAATCGATATAGACACGATTATGTCGATTAGACGTTCTGAATTCCCCCCCAGTAAACATTTAGCCGTTGATTCAACGTTGAAATAACGTAATGACCGCCGTCTAATCAACGTTCTCTTAAGGTTGAAAATGAAAGTTGAAAAGACGTCCAAACACAGATATTGAAAAAAAGACGGCTATTCAACGTATTTTGGTCCCGAAATAAATTACTCGTATAAAACGCGTTTTGGGCGTCCACTGACGTTATCGGTTGGTCTCCACTTAACTAACTTATTAAGATGGATTTTAGACGTCCATTGACGTTTAAAATATGTCCTTGACGGACAGACTACTTTTAGACCTATTTTGAACGTCCAGGGACGCTCCTTGTTTACTGGGCCAGCTCTAATACAGAACAACTGAACAGAAAACTACAAAGTGCTCCTGCATGGTCAGTGGAGCTGAGAGAATGGACAGTGAGTGTAGAAACAAGGAGGTGGTCATAATATTCGAATATGATATTATGTGCATATATACATTTTTTATAGTGGCTAGAACTGCTTGGATATTCTTGCACTGGAGAAAAAGGAGATAGTGAATCATAATTATGAGACAGTAAGTGACATTGTGATGAAGTGCTCCACGGCCTCTTTCTGTTCCAAAGTGTCTAGTCTTCTCTGCGAGAGTGACTCTGACTCTGAACCAAAGTGAAGCAAATCAGCCGCAAACTCCAGCAGCTTCTTTCAGATCGCTCCAAGCCGCCGTCAAAGTCACTGCTCTGGCATTCATCCCCCCGCAGACCCCCAAAGACCCTTGCAGCTCTGGAGCTGCTTAGCAACAGCCTGTGACCTTGTCTCATCTTCTCCGACATAAAGAGCTCTCAGCCTTTAGCGATTCATCAGGATAACTCCTGAAAAACAGGCCTCAGGACCCAGGCACGGGGCCCGCTCTCCTCCGACAAGATACAGTTAAAAGCTTGAAGGAAAAACTGGGGTTTTGCAGTTTTTTCCCCCTTTAGTTTTTTTTTTTTTTTTTTTGGAAAAACTGAACAATACAAGCCTTGTTTCCACAGCTAAGAAATGGAAGGAGGTTTGGATACTTTCTCACCACTGTTTAAAATTACTTTCATGATTTAAGAGTGCATTTCCACTGCTGTGGGTCTCGTTGGAATAAACTTGATATGTATGTGCTTTAAAATGAGGTCTTTCTGCTTTAAAGGAACTCTACGTAGTATTTTATCTTAAAAGTACAGCTTCAAATTCATTGTGATGCTCCTCTGACGTGTAATAGAGAGAGTAGAGACTCTGTTGTTGCTACTCTGGGCTCAGCTCTGCAGAATCTACACTATGTAGCTTTTGGAGGGTAGGTGACCTGTGATTTCCAGTTTCAAAATTACAGCTGATTGTGTGATTCCACTCATATACTCCAGGTTCATAGGAAAGCATGAAACAAACAGGACTGGATGGAAACCTAAGGTGCTGAGCTAGCAACTGGATCATGGAAACCCTTGGCTCATGGCTCATGTTTTGCGCTTCTCTGGACCCCAACGCAAACCCTTTTTATTGCCTCACAGACTCTTTAAATGAATATTAGACTAGCAGGTGTCTGAACGTTTTCGACTGTGTACTGTAAGTAGTTAGATGAGCTGCTGCTTTTGTACTTGTGCTCCCGCAAACGTTTAGGAAGTTACTTTAACTCTTACTCAGGTCATTGCTTTAATTTCATGTAGAGATACTTTCACTTGAGTAAGGAAGATCTGATAAAGTCACACTAACACCAGACGGATTCCTCTGTGACACTAGAGACAGAGGACAATGGAGTGAGGGAGAGGACCTGAGAGAAAGGTGTAAAATGAAGGGCGCAGGAGAGGAGAGAAGTAGAGGAGACATCACGGATAGAGTGATTAAGGGCAGAGCTCAGACAGTCTCCTGAGAGAGAGAGAGAGAGGTTGTGGAGTGAGGAAGTCTACAGGGACTCCGGTCTCGGTCGCTCCAGTGAACAGCAGATTACTCACTTCACCAAGTCCATTTCTCTCCTCACGGACCCCGGCACCACCATAAATCCTCTGTACGTCCAAAAAAAACATGATTCTGCAAAACAGCTCACCACCAGGAGCCATGTATCTTCTGCTAAACCCATATCCGCTTCAGAATCAAAAAACCCAGACTAGAACAGCACATTTAGCAAGACAAACTTCCTGAAGGTGTCGACAGGGAATTAAAAAGATAATGACTCTAAACACACTGTAAAATCAAAATCGCACAGAGCCACATAATTACACTGGAAGAACGTAGCATTGAAGCTCAACGGGATTTTCCCAGAGAGGGTCATGGGCCTTGTTCTACCACGTGAAAACCCACAGATCAAACCCTACTACATAAATCCTCCATCACAAACATGATACTGCAAAACAGCTCACCACAAGAAGCAGTGAATCTGCTCAACCCAGATCTGCAATGGGATTATAAATCCACACCTGAAATAACTATGTAGCATGAAATAAAGATGTAGCATACTTGGTGAATATAACATGATGATGACTCTAAACACACTGTTAAATCTAAGGGGGAAATCCTTTGTTACCATTCACCCTGATTTATTTTCTGTGTTGATTCAATGAAGATCCTCAACTGTGTTGTTTTCCCCCAGAAACAGCACTGTTTTTTACTTCCTTTTTTTTTTTTTGTAGTGTAGCAGTGCTCCTCTGATATCACTGCAGACTGGCAGAGCTGCCACAAAGCATAGCTAGTAGCCTGGGAATGAGGCACTGCATTGTTTAAATATGATGTTTCAGGCTCTTGAACGGTTGTCCTGTTTTTTAACGGACGGTTTTAACCAATTCTCTTGAAAACTAAGGGTAGGGATAAATAAAAATAAGAAATGGCATTCAGCCTAAATCTCACAGAGCCACATAATTACACTGGAAGAACATAGCTTGAAGCACTATAGGAATTCCCCTATAGCTCTCTCACATGAAAGGCCTGCTCACACATTCAAAACCTACGCCATAAATCTTCCATACACTCTGTGAGACATCTTTTCAACACAAATCTGCTTTGAAATATATAAGTCTTTAAAAATCAAGGCTGAAATAAATAAATATATTTTCTATTTGATGTGCCCTGCACTCATGAGACGTAGTGAAGCGAGTGATAATGACTCTAAACATACTGTAAAGGCAGATAACAGAAGTGATTCAATCACAGAGAGTGCCGTAAACACATTGAAAGGACACAGCTTTGAAGCCCAACAGATGTTACCCCAAGTGGGGGCTTCAACCCTGCTCTCTCACATGAAAGCAACAGCACACTACAGAGGTGTGGGCTATGAGGCCTCAGCTGTCATAACACTTTGTATGGTGTAGCAGTGTTGGTGGAGACTGAAGCCTTTTGGAATATTGGTATATGGTAATGTTTGTTTATGATGAAAGATGTATTTAGCTCTATATGCAGTGGCCTCCAGTAAAATGTTATCCACTATTTTATCACAATTTTTTGTATATGATGCCAGTATCGTCCAGAGCTAGAAGAAGGTGGGAATATTTCATGGGAAATATGAGGAAAAATATGCATCTGATCACAGCAGTGTGACTTTGATGAATTCCAGCCGTGCCACCAATAAAAACAAACGTACGTCTCGGCCGTTTAAACAAAGAAACTGATGACATCTGGTCTGTCAGTCGTGTGGAGAGTAATATCCGTCGCTCGCAGGTGGGACGTTTAGATGGCGTCTGTAGATGAGAGCTGTTTTTTTTTCATCATCTTCTTCTTCTTCTCGTCTCCTCAGTGAAGGCAGAACACATGTGGCTAGTAAATATTGCTTTCTCACTTTCCCTCCTCGCAAATGAAGTGCCCTGTCAAAATACGCATCCCTGGCAAAGGCTCACGACTCTTTTTGAGAGATGGTTTCTCAGGGTTGTAAATATGAGGGCGCTCCCAAGATGCCAAGCGAGTACCTGACCATTTTGATTCCTGACCGTTTTTGGCAGAGCATTCTTTTGATGAAGGGTTGCTTTCATTTTGGAGAGTTTTCTTTTTTTAATTTGTTTAAAAATATATTAGCTAAATTCAAATTATAAAGTGTAGCGGCACGGTGGAGCAGCAGGTTAGTGTCGCGGTCACACAACTCCAGGGACCTGAGGTTGTGGGTTTCATTCCCGCTTTGGATGACTGTCTGTGAGGAGTGTGGTGTGTTCTCTCTGTGTCTGCGTGGGTTTCCTCCGGGTGACTGTCTGTGAGAAGTGTGGTGTGTTCTCCCTGTGTCAGCGTGGGTTTCCTCCGGGTGACTGTCTGTGAGAAGTGTGGTGTGTTCTCCCTGTGTCAGCGTGGGTTTCCTCCGGGTGACTGTCTGTGTGGAGTGTGGTGTGTTCTCCCTGTGTCTGATGGGTTTTCTCCGGGTGACTGTCTGTGAGGAGTGTGGTGTGTTCTCCCTGTGTCTGCGTGGGTTTCCTCCGGGTGACTGTCTGTGTGGAGTGTGGTGTGTTCTCCCTGTGTCTGCGTGGGTTTCCACCGGGTGACTGTGAGGAGTGTGGTGTGTTCTCACTGTGTCTGCGTGGGTTTCCTCCGGGTGACTGTCTGTGAGGAGTGTGGTGTGTTCTCCCTGTGTCTGCGTGGGTTTCCACCGGGTGACTGTGAGGAGTGTGGTGTGTTCTCACTGTGTCTGCGTGGGTTTCCTCCAGGTGACTGTCTGTGAGGAGTGTGGTGTGTTCTCTCTGTGTCTGCATGGGTTTCCTCCGGGTGACTGTCTGTGAGGAGTGTGGTGTGTTCTCCCTGTGTCTGCGTGGGTTTCCTCCGGGTGACTGTCTGTGAGGAGTGTGGTGTGTTCTCTGTGTGTCTGCGTGGGTTTCCTCCGGGTGACTGTCTGTGAGGAGTGTGGTGTGTTCTCTCTGTGTCTGCGTGGGTTTCCTCCGGATGACTGTCTGTGAGGAGTGTGGTGTGTTCTCTCTGTTCTTTATTGTAATCTTTATAAGGATTTTCTTATATGAATGTGGTTCTGAAACATACAGTAGAATGTATTCAGCTACGTTATAAAGGTGGAGGAGACGGGTCTCTGGGGGAAAATAAATGGGAAAACTTGCAACACAAGACATGTCTGTTTATGGTTTAAATTCCACTAGTCATTTAAAAAAGCCAGTCCGTTTGTTAGTAAATCCTCAAGAAGGAAATGGCCACTGTTGTCATGGAGATATGCACGTGTTCAATCAGCAAAACAAACTGTAAACGTGGGTTTTTAGTGCTGTAAACTGTTTATGTGCTTTTTGTAAGATTTTACTAGAGATTTCAAGCAGCATTTAAAGTGTTACTGCAGCTTTATGGGTCTTTCCTCACTTAAGGGGATAAGGGTCTTGTCTTGTTTTGGTGGAATGAACTGCAAAATGGCCGCCGAGTGGACAACCCTTCCTCTAAGGACTCCTCCAAACTTTGAAGGCCGTTAGAACACAGCAAGTTTGCAGCGGTTGAAAGATATTTTCTGGGGGAGCGGCGTGTGTTATGCTGTGATGGATTGACTGAGGGCTTGGGTAAATAAATCAGTTCTGGAAGGCATTAGCCCACTTTTAGCCGCCGCCGTTTTCTCATTATCTCGCTAGCGCTCTCCAATCCGCCGCTCCCTCAGGACCTGTTGCGGAGGCTAATGACCAGTCATAATACTGCTGTTTAATGGCCAAGCTGACAATAAAGTATTTTAATTCCTTTTCTCTCTCTCATAATGGGATGAAATTAATGACAGTGCGAAGCGGCGGGATTACGACTAATAGAGGAAGAAGAGCCACTGCTTGAGAGAGAACGAGTGAGAGAGAGAGGCCCTGACATGGCCGCTATTACAGGGGTCAACTGTGGGGGATCTGCCCATTATATCATGGACAGTCCATCTCCAGATCCTCGTATTAATTCAGCACATACAGTTAATGCCATACAGATCCATTAACCCCTCAAACTCAGGCTCATTATCCACTAACTGCTATCTGTTATACGCTAATAGGAACTCTGATGGTGTTCACTGCGGCTTGAACAAAGTTTACAGTGTACAGCTTTTAATAATTAATCTACGGTCGATGCTGGTGCCTTATGATTGGTTCTCCATTGTTTTGTTTGATTAACACTTTACATTAAGTTGCTTAAGGCAGCATTAAGTCTTGCTACATGGTTTTTGAAATTTTGAACGATAACCAGTATTTAATTCAGATTCTGATGGATTCTCTATTTGTTTCACATTCAGACTCTTGTACTTGATTTAGATTAAGACTCAATAACTGGATTCTCAGATTCAGATCCAGCCCTTGATGCAGATTCAGATTCAGTGCTTGATTAAGATTCTGATCCAGTATGTGATTTGAACTCTGATTCTGCATCAAGTGCTGTTATAAATCTGAATCAATTACCGGTTCTCAATCAAACGGCATCAGCTTTATACCCAGCGCTTTAGTTTTTGATTCGGTCTGTGATGCAGATTTAGATTCAGTTTCAGATTCAGTACCCCCTTCATAGCTTTATACCCTGTACTTGATTTAGATTCTGATTCAGAGTCAGTACTTTATGAAGATTCAAGTCCAGAACTTGATTCAGATTCAGATTCAGATTCGGGCCTAACACTTGATGTAGATTCAGACCCAGTACGTCATGTATTTGCATGTATTACGCATACCTAATGAATCTGGACGAACTCTGATCAGGCTCGGGTCTGAATGGTGAAGCTAAATCACGTTCTGGCAAAACGTATTCAAATTAATAATGTGTTAAAGCTCTGATTTAACCTGTGTCTAAAGCCCATAATTCAGTGCAGTGGACGACTGTGCTGTGAATAGGGGGTTTATTTTATTCCTTCTGCATCAGGATAGTCATGTTTAAGTTCTATAGCTCTGAATGAATGTGTTACTTAATGTGTTCATTTATTTTCTGACAATGGTGTTTTCTCTCTCTGTGTGTGTGTGTGTGTGTGTGGGTGGGTGTGTAGGACGTGGTGGTGGTTGGAGAAGAGAACTTCACCACTCCCTGCTATATTCAGATGGACGAGGAGGCGTGTCACATTCTGACAGAGACTCTAGGGACGTACTGTCTGGTCGGTCAGTCGGTCAGCGCCGCCACCACAAAGAGACTCAAACTGGCCGTGTTCGGACCGGTCACCTGCACTGCCCTGGAGTACAACATCAGAGTGTACTGCCTGGACGACACCCAGGACGCACTGAAAGTGAGTTATCATCATGAATAATGCAATAATACGTGTCATACACCAATATCTTCCCATCTATATGTTTTACGAAGAGCATCCATCTGGCATCCATCCCTCATAAGGCCGCTGTGACTACATCTACTTTTCTAGAAAGTCTTTACACTTGACTTCAGAACATAGCTGAGATTATTTGATGGCATTCAGCCATCGCAGCATTAGTAATGTCCGCTACTGATGCCGTTCTAACTCCTCCCAAAAGTGTTGGAGGTTGATTCATCACTCCAGAGACCTCAGTTCCACTGCTCCACACAACAATGGAGGCAGTTCAGTATTCATAAAGATGGGCTAATATCTGTGACATGCTACACATCATTACTCTCCAGAACAAAAACACTTCTAAAATGCAGTTGAAAGTATGTATTTTTAAATGTTAAATGTAAATACGTAACAGATTTTTTGCTGCAAATCATTTTGAATCATTTCTGGAGTGTAAGGGGCAGCCGCTGAATTCAAATTACGTCACAGAATAAGCATCCTATCTTGCTTGGGGGATTGAAAGTTCAGTCTCATGCACTGGTTTAGCACTAGGCTCAGTGCGCTTGTGTAATTGTACACATGGCGTATGTATATTTCCTATAAGCTGCTGGCTAATTTGTTTATGTGTTTGTTGAGACTATGCAAGTACCTTCATGCATTTATTTGTTTGGGTGTGTGATTGTGTGTGTGTGTGTGTGATTGTGTGTGTGTACACCAATAATATATCACACTGTGGGGACCTGTTCACACATTCACAATGTGAGGACTTGTGGTTATCACTGAATGTTAAGGAGAGGACAGGTTTTATTTATTATAAAATGTAGGCTACGTCTTCCATGAAATGAATGGATGGCTATGTCATGTCCCCACAGTTCACAGAAACAAACGTGTGTGTGTGTGGCCCTCCTGCAGCTCGTGTGGGAGAGAGCAGCAGATGAATGGTAGGAGGCAGCAGGCACACATTCAGCTTCCATCGCCGCAGAGAGGAAGAAAGAGCGCATTCATTTGAATAGAATATCCATCAGCCAACTGTTCTCACACGCACACAAACACACACACACACACACACACACACACACAGAACGTGGCCTTCTGAAACCAGAGACATGCCAGCGCATCTCATTCAACCTTTTCAGCCCATTCTCCGCTAGGTTCCGTCTATAAACAAAGGGGTTAAAGAGAAGTGTAGACCTCCAGTGCGTAAACAAGAGAAGCAACAAGGGGCTGCCAGAGCCTGAGTAACAACAGAGCTCATTCAGAAGTCGTTGAGTGGAGAGATGTCATCTGGCTAATGACTGGAAGCACATGTACCGGAGTGTGTTCAGGCTTTCTATGGCGAGTCTGATCTCTTCTCTGTTGTGTGTGTGTGTGTTTGCGTGTGTGGCCTGTAAGCACACTGTTAAATACATCGACATTGCATCAAAAAAGTCTTGACACTATGTAAAAGTACTGATCCTTATTGGTCACGGTGCGTTGTTGATGTCATTATTTAAAGCAACACTAGGTAATACTTCTACCTTTAAATTTTTAGCTTCAAAATCATTGTGATATGTCACTGAGCTCTGGAGCGAATAGAGGCTCTGCATTTGCTACTTAAGACCCAGCACCGCAGAAACTGCACTATGTAAAAAAGGAGGAGGGTAGGAATCATGCACCAGCCATCGGAGTTTTTGGGGGTCCTAGAGAACACATTTGGCCCAGTACTCTGGGTGGGTATGATCCCGCCCAGCCCTCCACCTCTCTGCTGATGTGACAGATCTGGACAGTTTACATTCTCCTCTGGCATGTTAAGCTCTTCAGTGGTGGTGCATTAGGAGCAGTTTGAAAAGAAGCAGTGGATCGTCCTCATGTCTGGAGGAACACATGCCCACCCCCACCCTGCTTGTATTTTACTTGAGTAAACATTATTAAAGACTTGTGTCCCTCTGTGCTGCCCGTAGGAGGTGCTGCAGATGGAGAAGCAGATGGGCGGGAAGCTTCTGGACGAACCAAAGACCCTGAACTTCAAGGACAGCACTCACAACCTGCGGCTGTCCCTCCACGACGTGCCCCACACCCTGTGGAAGAGCAAACTTCTGGCCAAGTACCAGGTACTGACCGCTGTACTGACCTGCTGCTACACACTCTCGGCTGCTAGGTGTGTGTGGCGTTGCAGTGAGTTTTGTCACTCCACTGACAGCTCAAGGCCATGGAAACATCTCCAAACAAATGGCTCCTGACAGCCAGGTCACAACGGATTCTGGAAAAAGTGGAGGAATGAGGACGGATCTGTTCTTACTGTTCTCCACTCACACACACTCTTTCTCCCTCTCCCTCTGTCTCTCTCTCTCTCTCTCTCTCTCTCTCTCTCTGTCACACACACACATTCATTCATCCTCTCTCTCTCTCTCTCTCTCTCTCTCTCTCTCCCTTTCTCTCTCACACACACACATTCTCCATCTCTCTCTCCCTTTCTCTCTCTCTCTCACACACACACACACACACACACAAACTCGTTCTGTCTCACACACACTCTGTTCTTTCTTTCTTTCTTGTATTCTAACTTTTAGACTTTTGTCTATCTCTTCCACACTTGTGTCACTTTCTTTCCCTCTGTCTGTCACTCTGAATCTCTCTCTCCATCTCTCTTTCTCATCCTCTCTCTCTGTCTCCTCCATCTATCACTCTCAATCTCTGTTTCTCTCTTGTTTTCTTGCCCTCTCTGTCTTTAACACTCACACTCCTTGCCTCTGTCTTGAATCACTCGCTTCCATTCAGCCTCCCCCCCTCTCTCTCTCTGTCTCTCTCTCATGCTCTCATCTCTCTCTCTCTCTCTCATGCTCTCTCTCACGCTCTCTCTCTCTATATTATTATCTCAATCTCTGTCTCTCTATCTCTCTCTCATGCTCTCTCTTTCTCTCGCGCATTCTTTTGCGCGTGCTCTCTCTCTCTCTCTTGCGCGCACTCTCTCTCTTGCGCACTCTCTCTCTCTCTCTCAATTGAATTCAGTTCAATTCAGGGTGATTTACTGACATGACAAATTGCTATGTTGCTAAAGCTGGGTTACAAATAAACGTAATAGTGTGTGTGTGTGTGTAAGAGACTGATATGGTTACTCTATCTCTCTCTCCCTCTCTCTGTAGGAGCTGTTGTTTCAGTTTGTATGGAGCGGTTCTCAGAGGAATCTGCACTGCACCTTCACTCTGGAGCGTTTCAGTGCGAGCACAGTGGAGCTGAGCTGTAAGCTGTGTGTGCGGCAGGTGGAGGGGGAGGGGCAGATCTTCCAGCTCAACACCACCCTGTCCGAGGTCAGAGCACCCTGCAAATCACACAGCCTCCTCCGGCTGGTGTGTGTGTGTGTGTGTGTGTGTGTGTGTGTGTGTGTGTGTGTGTGTGTGTGTGTGTGTGTGTGTGTGTGTGTCATCCACAGTGTCAGTCACTTCTAAAAAAGATAAGTGCTAATTAGAAATCTGATGCTCGGTGACATCTCATAAATACAGATATCACCAATACATCACTTGAATTTTCAACCTCGTCAACTGCTCGAGTGCAGCGTCCCCTGACAACCCAGACATTGTTGAAGACATCTGACGACACACATCAAGCTCACTCTAAAGGACACTGTCCAAACTTTTATAGAGACCACGATGACTGGAGAAGTCCGCTACTTTAAAGTAACACTAAGTAGGATTGTGACATTTTGCTCCTGGGGTCCTCTTACAGTTGCTGAGTGTAATTCACTTTTACAACACCATCCTAAAATCAGCGGGGAGTGGGGAAGGCAGAAGGAAACTTCCAACAGTTACATAGTTCAGTTTCTGCAGTGCTGACACTGAAGTAGAAACAACAGAGGCTATATTCTCAATTACAGCTCAGTGAAGCTCTTTTACAACACCCAGAAGCACAGATGCCCACCACCTCTTTGCATCAGGGGTGTAAAGGATCCCACTGTGTAGCGTAGTTAGGAGAAAACCACGTTAGCCACGTTAGCTTTTTTTCTCATAGTTTCTAATACAAAACTGTTAGCATGTCAGTCTCTAATGCACTTCTCTGCACTTCTGTCCAAATCTGAGTGAGTTATTCATACACAGATCATATACAAGCTTCAGAAATCATCTTATTGCACTCATGTATTGATTTAAAGTGTGTACAGAGACAAGCCACATATTCCATTGTCTCAGTCATTTCCCCCTGTTTACAGGTAAATAGTCTTATCCCGCTGTCCCTGCGCTTCAGAGCGGAGCAGATTCTTGAAGGATAATGTGTTATCCAGACTGCCGGCCTAAACTATTGCTGTGGTTTGGCTTAAAGTTTAATAAATTAGTTCTCCTTGGCGTGATCAGTGATCCGTTTCCGAAGCCAAATCCCAAAGCTATAGGTTCAAGTTTCCCTGTTGAATAAGCGTCTAAATACTGTCTGTATTATTAGTCATTATCTGTGATGTGCACTATGTATTGAGTATGGTGCAAATTTGGGGCATGGCCCAAGCTTCTCTACAGACTGACACAAACGAACAGGGCTCTGTTTGCAAACGTGATGTGGATAAATGGGTCAGGGATCCGTCGATTTATTTCTATATATCGTTATATTTCGTTATAGTCACACAGCTCCAGGGGCCAGGAGGTTGTGGGTTCGATTCCCGCTCCAGGTGACTGTCTGTGAGGAGTGTGGTGTGTTCTCCCTGTGTCCGCGTGGGTTTCCTCCGGGTGACTGTCTGTGAGGAGTGTGGTGTGTTCTCCCTGTGTCCGCGTGGGTTTCCTCCGGGTGACTGTCTGTGAGGAGTGTGGTGTGTTCTCCCTATGTCTGCGTGGGTTTCCTCCGGGTGACTGTCTGTGAGGAGTGTGGTGTGTTCTCCCTGTGTCTGAGTGGGTTTCCTCCGGGTGACTGTCTGTGAGGAGTGTGGTGTGTTCTCCCTGTGTCTGAGTGGGTTTCCTCCGGGTGACTGTCTGTGAGGAGTGTGGTGTGTTCTCCCTGTGTCTGCGTGGGTTTCCTCCGGGTGACTGTCTGTGAGGAGTGTGGTGTGTTCTCCCTGTGTCTGCGTGGGTTTCCTCCGGGTGACTGTCTGTGAGGAGTGTGGTGTGTTCTCCCTGTGTCTGCGTGGGTTTCCTCCGGGTGACTGTCTGTGAGGAGTGTGGTGTGTTCTCCCTGTGTCTGTGTGGGTTTCCTCCCACAGTCCAAAAACACACGTCGGTAGGTGGATTGGCGACTCAAAAGTGTTCGTAGGTGTGAGTGAATGTGTGAGTGTGTGTGTTGCCCTGTGAAGGACTGGCGCCCCCTCCAGGGTGTATTTCCGCCTTGCACCCAATGATTCCAGGTATAGGCTCTGGACCCACCGTGACCCTGAATTGGATAAGCGGTTACAGATAATGAATGAATGAATGAATGAATGAATTTGAGTTGTATTTGAGTAATGACTAGGCTCAGAGCACTCCATCCAAGACCTGTAATATCTGACCTTGCTAATGCACTTATGGCTGAATACCATCAAATCCTCCCAGAAATGTTCCAGTGTTTAATTAAGCCTTCCTATCAAGTACCAATGAATAGTCTTCATTTCAGCGATGTTGACAAGCCTGTGGCCATATGGTGTGTGTAACATTGTGATGACACTAGCTGAATTGTGTTTGATGTAGGATGGCTTGGGGCGAGAAGCCCCCCCCCCCCCCCCCCCCCCCAGGGTACGATGCCTCCCTCCCCTAATCAAATGATGGGGCCAAATCTAATCTCCACACATTTACTCAATGGCTGTGGTCTAATTAATTTGGAGATTTCATCTGGACCGCAGCATTCCAGGGATTTGATGCCCTGGAAAATCTTTCTGGGGCTGGTTGATCTCATTTTTTTCATTGGATAACAGTGATAAATGTCTTTATTATGCATTAAGTGGTTCAATAATACATAATTCAGAATATAACTCTAGAATATAGCTATAGGCAGCAAGAACTAACATGGGTGGCGTGGTGGTGCCGCTGGTAGTGTCCTTGCCACACAGTTCAAGGGCCTCAGGGTCCTCTGTGAGGAGCTTCGTGTGTTCTCCCAGTGTTTGTGTGGGTGTCCTCCGGGTGGACTGACATGTAAAATTGTGTAAAAAATGTGTCAAATTTGGAAAATGAACGTAGATTACGTCAGGTACACAGCTGGACATTTAGGTCATTGAGGTACATGGACAAACTGGGTCTGATTACCAGTTTGGATAGTGTCCTTGGGCAAGACTCCAAATACCACATACCTTACTAAACGCTACAGATGTAAATGTAATTTTCTGAGCTTACAGCTATGACTCTTACCCTCTCGGGATACACATTCAAGCCTTTGTACTCTCTGCCCTGGCAGCAACTACACCATTCTGGAGAGTTTCTTTCTGCGAGAAGAGTTCTGGGGTTAAACAGTGCAGTTTAGCAGCCTTTAATGAGCATTTTCACTGAATTCAGGGATGCTTTCCTTGTCTGAATTCTGCTCAGGGGAGAGCTAATCAGCCTCCAGGCCCCCGCTGATGTCTGCTGCCTGACTAAGAGAAGTGTCTCAGTGATGAGGGAGTGGAGACGCATTCCTGGCCTTTGCTATCAAGCGAATTTCATGTTCTCGCTGCCTCTCGTGGCTGACCTTCTCTCCTCTCCTAACTGCTATTAACAGGCCGTCTGCTGTCTCTGCCACCCTCCGTCTTTCTCTCTGTCTCTCTCACTCTCTGTCGTCTCTTTGTCTCCTCCCTATCAAAACATCTCCCAGTAGAGCCCTAAATGAGCCACAGGGCCCACAGCTAATTGTCAAGTCCTGAGAGCTGGGAGCTCACGCATTAGTTTCCGTACTGTTTACTTTCCCTCCTCGGCTCCCAGCGGAGCCCGAACAGACCCTGAACAGACTGCTCAAGTTTTATTACCAGCCACCTACCAAACCACGGCTGGGATCTGCTCAACACATCGGGAGCAGAAAGAAAGGAGCACAGAGCGGGTCAACTCGGGCACATCGGCACATCCTTCAGGATCAGTCCCTGGTTCACGACTTCAAATGGACCACACAACGTCACACGACACGTTCTTGCCACATTTCTAACATCGCATTCCATTAGTGAATACATAGATTGAAAAAAATCACTTAATTTTCCACCATCTGTTTGTATCCGAGCACATATTTTCTCCTAGGGTGTGTTCAGACTTGTCAACATCCGTTTGATTATAACGAACCCTGCTTTGATTGCTCTGTAACTGCACTTCATTAGAGTAAGACTAAATGCTCCCGTACGAACCCTGGTGCGCAACAAAAGAATCGCTTCTAAACGAATTCTGATGCAGTTTGTTTCAAGTGTGAATGCAACCGAAGCCAAAGTCCTCAAACCAAACACGGGACGTGATGTCCCAAGACGTAGCCACGAGGGAAGATGATTCGAGGACAGACCTTCTAACGTCTTCTCTGTTGTGGACCCTCTTTGGTTCATGCAGCAGAGGAATATCTGCCACTGATTTGACTCCTGTTGGATTGTTGCGGTAACTGCAGAACGTCTATCCATCTATCAAAAGGCGTGCAGGAGTGTGTCGTACCGTCCTTCACTTTCGGGGTCATTTTAAACTAAAGCTGTGGAGCCTTTGTGAGCAAATCTTTGCACCAAGTGACATTTGTTGTGTGAATTTTCATCTTTCAACCAGTAGGACCCTGAAGGGGCAGGGCTTTGTATGTAATGGAGTATAATACACTGTGGTCTGGTACTCAGCTTTAGATGTATTTATATATCACCCACAAACAGGGTTTTGAAAACAAACTCACGTATATTAAAGGTGTTCAAAACAGACAGACTGCAACACTGCATCCGTTTTTCAATTAGATATTATGTTAATTATATGATGGACTGGCGCCCCCTCCAGGGTGTGTTCCTGCCTTGCACCCAGTGATTCTGGGTAGGCCCTGGACCCACCGCGACCCTGAACTGGATAAGGCTTACAGATAATGAATGAATGAATGAATATGTTCTATATTGTGGGATGTACCGATGCATTAAAATCAGAGAAGGACCAATCAGGACTCAGTCGTCATGGCTGCAGACCAAACAGATGAGCTTCAAAATGGCGGCAGTCTAACTTATCTGTAGCGAGACAAAGAACTTATAAAACAAGCAACAAATGAACAAGTTAAAGAAAATATAACACTTTTTTAATGAGAGGAGCAACACAGAGAATCAGAGCCTTGGAAATATCTTTTAGTGCAGCTCTGTTTACAGCTTTAGACCCTGAATGAGGTGCAGGAACTCCCCGTGTTGTTGTCCTTTCTGTAAACTGGAGTGAACTCTGCGTCGTTTGGTTGCTGAGCTGATAGTAAAATGATAAATTCATCATCTCTGCTGCTGCTGCTACTCAAGTAGTCCATTTCATCTCCCACTTTCAGTGTCTTCCCACGATTTCAGAACGTTTCAGGCGTCAGACTTGCTGCGAAGATTCCTTCGTGTTAAAAGTCACATCCTAATCAGTGGTGTCCGTTAAAACTAATAAAGGAAACAGGAGCCAGATGTTAATAAATAAACAGTCATCTGACATTTTTTCTCATGATTTCTGCACAGCCTTCCTCTTACTCCTTATCTCTTTAAGCCCATGGCAGTGGTCATCAATTCCAGTCCAGGAGGGTCATGCACCAGCCCAGTCGGGTGATTCCCTTGCTCAAACACATCGGATCCAGCTCTGAAGTTAATTACCAGATTTAGTGTCTGTGTTTGATAAGGGAAATCACCAGACTGCGCTGGACGCCGGCTCTGCAGAATGGCCGGGGGTTGATGGACTCTGCCCTGTAAGTACTTCAGTCTCCTCAGAGCTTTAAAAGAAGCCAGTGGGGCAGAACGATGTGTGTATGATAATTACTCAGAAATGAAGGTCTTTAAAAACATCAGTGGTGTGTTTATTAAAATCAAGTTTGAAAGCCGGATTTGGCTCAAACCTCTCCCTGCCTCTCTGTCGCCCCCTACAGGACTCTCAGTGCATCGACACCTCGCTGCTGGACCCAGCTAGCAACATCACCACCTTGGTGGGGCCCAACGCCTTCCGCATCCCTCTGTCCATCCGGCAGAAGCTGTGCAGCAGCCTGGATGCTCCCCAGACCCGGGGAAACGACTGGAGGATGCTGGCGCACAAACTCAACCTGGACAGGTGAGTCTCAGGAGGATTCAGTCGAATGCTAGTCACCATTTTGTAGGCGGCGACAAGTCCATAGTAGGAATTCCAGGTCTGATTTCTCCATGACAACAACGTGTTGCTATCAACGTTCCTCTGAAGTTCTTAGCAGTTGAGTAAAGGAAACCCGCTCCATATTTATGAACACTGCTGCATTGACATATATCTGGCAACCTCACACATACACTGAAGTGGTCCAGTGTGGTACATTTGGACTAGGGTCCCCCGCCCCTCACTCTCTCCGCCTCCAAGTGATCTAACCACTACCAGCCCCTGGCAGCCCCTGCTCATTTTCACTGTGGTCAATTCCATCACCTGGAACTCCTTATATGGGCGTGATGCGGACTACAGCATGACATCATAACGTCGGTGGTCTATTATCATGTCAGGCTGCTATTTTCTGTCTCCTGACTCTCTGGGGGTTCTCTCTTGGCAAAGGGTGATAGTAAAAATGTGAGTCAACTCTGAATATGAAGCAGGACAGTGGCCTTGGCCAGGCTTTGATTTTTTGAGGAGAGCTGGTCAGAGAGAGGGAAAGCGAGAGAGCGGAACGGAGGAAGAAAGGGCTGAGGTTGGAAGCTGCGGCGGCGGCGGCGGCGGCGGGGTCCTGCTAGCACGGATGCGCTCCCTCTATTCGCCTCCGCTCCTCTGTGTTTGACAGCTTGTGTGAGAAGTGCAAACTGTGTTTTCAGTTATTGAGTTCACATCTCAGCGGGGGGACGCCTTATCTGCTGCAGCAGCAGGAGCCTGGGCCAGCAGAGGGGAGACGGGAGAGGGGTGGGGGGAGAGAGTGAAGGGGGGGGCCTGGGCCAGCAGAGGGGAGACGGGAGAGGGGTGGGGGGAGAGAGTGAAGGGGGGGGGGGGGGGCAGAGAGAAAAAGGGGGGTGTTACAGAAGGCTTTGGATGCCCTCCCTTTCCCTCTCTTCTCTCTTCTCTTTTTCTCTTTCCCTATCTCTCTCTCTCTTTCTCTTTATCGCCTTGCCCCACATCTCTCCCTCTATCTGCCACAATTTCCTCCCTGCTCCTCCATCTTCTTCTTTCTGTCTCTCTCTTGCTCTCTCTTTCTCTCTCACTCACTCACTCACTCTCTCTCTCTCTCTCTCACACACTGTCTCTGTCTCTCTCTCTCTCTCTCTCTAACACTCTGTCTCTCTCTCTCTCTCACTCTCTCTCTCACTCACTCTCTCTCTATCTCTCTCTCTCGCTCTCTTTCTCTCTCTCTCTCTCACTCTCTCTCTATCTCTCTCTCTCACTCTCACTCACTCTCTCTCTATCTCTCTCTCTCTCTCTCACTCACTCTCTCTCTATCTCTCTCTCGCTCTCTTTCTCACTCTCTCTCTCACAATCTCTCCCTCTCTCTCTCTCTCTGTCTTGCTCTCTTTCTCTCTCACACACTCTCTCTCTTTCTCACTCTCTCACACTCTCTCTCTCACTCCCTCTCTATCTCTCTCTCCCGCTTTCTTTCTCTCTCACTCTCTCTCTCTCTCTCTCTCTCTCTCTCTCTCTCTCTTTCTATCTCTCTCTCTCTCACACACTCTCTTCCTCTCTCTCTCTCTCTCTCTCTCTCTATCTCTCTCTCACACACACACACACTCTCTCTCTCACTCTCTCACACACTCTCTTCCTCTCTCTCTCTCTCTCTCTATCTATCTCTCTCACACACACACACACACTCTCTCTCTCACTCTCTCTCTATTTCTCTCTTACTCTCTCTCTCTCACTCTCCCTCTCCTCTAGTGGTGGAAAGATGGATGGCACCACTATCAAAATGGAGGAATGGATGATGAAACATAATATGGGAATAAGGGCTTCATTAAGAGTGGCTCTATTTTGGACTTGGGGTGGGGGGTGGGGTGAATACTGGGGTAGATCTACTGGGGTAGATATTGTAGCTAAACATTATAACTGGGAATACAGTGCATATAATCCACACTCAAACTCTCAGATTCGAAGATTCTTATGGGGGGCTTCCAAGTGGTGCAGGGGTCTAAGCTTTGGCTCTGTCTTCAGGAGACACTGGTCCCACCCCCGGTGATTCCTCTGAGGCCAGGAGCCGATTTTAGGTCTTGGGGGAAGTGGGCGCCTGCATTGGGGGGTGGGGGGGTCTTTATGTATAATTCAGACTTAATTACAGCTAACATTAATCACACAGTAACTCCTACAACCTTCTAGTGGTGATACCACAGTTAGAGCAGCGAGGCACTGAGGCGTGGACCAACAACATTAAACCTTAGGACTAGGCTTAATCCGGCTCTAGGGGCTTGCTATCATCTACCAGCCTTGCAATGTGATTGGCTGAGAGACTTCCTGTAGGTGTCAGTATCCCCTAACAACAGTGTTTCATGTGTCTTTAAATATCACTCGTCCTCGTTCATCTGCAGCCAAAACCTAACCGGCTTTTTATTACTAATACATCACTGTCAGTTTGAGTAGTGTATTCTTCATTTATTAATTTTTATGAGTAATATTACTATAAAGAATAATTTACTTTATCACTCATTTATGACTAGTTTGTTACTAACTTATTAACAGATAACTACCTCTTATTCTAGTTATTATTCACAGTTAATTACTTGTTTATTGGTGACATTTTACTAGTAATATCTTTATCACTAGTTTATGACTAGCTTATTTATAGTTTATTACTATGTTATTAATAGTGTATATGTTGTTATTTTAGTTCATTTCTGGTTTGTTGGTATGTTATTATTAGTTTATTACTGTTTTTTTATTGTGTTATAGCTTATTTTTATTTTATTACTAGTTTATTACGCTGTAATAGATTGTGAGGATGCGGTTGAATGGATTGTGGTATATTTGTGTCAAATCGCCGGCTGCTGGAACGCTGCCATCTCTGTCTGTCGTTCCTATATCGTTGTTCCTCATTCTTTCTCTCTCTATCTCTTTCTCTCTATAATCTCCACTCTGATTTAATTCATTCCTGGCGTCGCCCTCTCATTCCACCGTTTTCCTCTCACTGTCATTACCCCCTTTTTCTTACTGCTTTTCTCATTCTCCTTTTCACCATCTTTCTCTCATTCTCTCTCTCTTTCCCTCATTTTTCTCTTCTGTTCCCCTTCTTTCTCTCATTCTCAACTTGACCTTCCCTCATTACTTCCTTTTCATTCTCTTTTATCTTTTGCTTTTTCTTGTCTCCTTTCTTACTCCCTCTCTAATTACCCCATTTCCTGCTCCATCTGACTACATCCACTATATATCACTGTATTACCCCTTTACGCTTTCTTTTATTATGTGTTAATCCTCTCTCTCTCTCTCTCTCTCTCTCTCTCAGGTATCTGAACTACTTTGCCACTAAGTCCAGTCCGACCGGGGTGATTCTGGACCTCTGGGAGGCGCAGCACTTTCCAGACGGGAACCTTAACCGACTGGCCGCCGTCCTGGAGGAGATGGGCCGCCACGAGAGCATTGTCCCCGTGGCAACCGAGCACTGACCCTGACCGGCCCCGAGAAACCAGGGCAGGGCGTCCTCTCAAGGCGCCAAGGACCAATCACAGGGCGGAAATGTCTGCCAAATGCAGCGCTCGCCGAGACACCACAGCCATCAAAACCAGTGACAGCCACCACAACAAGTGACCGGACAAGAGGCTACTTTCCCATATCAACGAGTTAAAGGAATCAAAGGGAACGGCCGCACTGCAGAAGTCACGGCGTCGATTTAAGGGAACGCATCTTAAATGTAGTCAATGTAGATCATTAGTCTCTCAGCGGTAAGAAACGTTTACCAGGTTTAACTGACGTTAGAGAGGAAGCGTGCCTCCGAAAGACGAGCATCAGCCGAGAGCTGACACTCTTAACCCTTTCACTGGATCTGATCGCTCCAAACAACTCCAGAGAAAGAAAGAGAACAGTGTCATCGTCTTACAACAGTTCATTTCAGATTCAGATCCAGATCCTGATTCAGATTAGATTCATTGGCGCGACAATGTTGCCAAAGCCTAGAAGACACCTTAGAGAACTGTAGCAAACATTACTATGATTATTAAAAATCAGTAATAAATACAGTGCGTAGAGTGTGGCCTCCATACGGGGGTTAGGGCAGTGACAGGTTGCCAGATTGCCCCATATTTTCAGTGAGGAATGTTGTGTTGTCTGCGGTGAGAAGTTTCACAGAACGTTTTTCATAGTTTCGGTGCAATGTTGTGAAATTGGATCCAGTTTCCCCAGTGGAGCAGCGCTGAACCGTCGGGAAAATATCTCATTGTGATTGTTTGGGCTCAATATTGCGACTGCAGTTTAATTCACAGTATGTTTCTAAAAATGAAAACTGAGGCCATGTTTATTTAGAACCAGAATGATCTGACATTAACTTGTTATTGAGTCGTGTTTGTTGTCATGGGTTTGGCTGAGGATCGGTCTAAAAAAAAAATTAGTGTAAACCTCGTCGCTCTTAAGGAGAAATATGAGATAAATTGAGATATATTGAGATATAGTGAGATAAATTGAGATATAGTGAGATAAATTGAGATATCGTGAGATAAATTGAGATATGGTGAGATAAATTGAGATATCGTGAGATACATTGAGATATCGTGAGATACATTGAGATATATTGACTAGATTTAAGATGATCTGATCTTCTGCCGTGTACATTCTACAGGAAGGAGTAAAATATCAGACTCTATATATTTGTTCTGCACGACTCCTGGAACAGTCTTTATTTTTTGTTTCCTTTTTCCTTTTTTTTTTTGTATTCTTCAAAATCAGTTTCTTAGGAAACGCGTGACTTCTGCCGTCCAGATACTGGACACGACTCCACTTTTATCTCGGACGTGAGGATAATCAGAGAGTGAGGAGTCGAATCAAAAACGCCCACATCACGTCCAAAACTCACGTGTGCCATCAACCCATGTCCGTCCTTTAGACGGCCCCCCCCCCCCCTTCTTCCCCCAAAAGGGTCTGATGTTGATAAAGTATCTTTTATGACGGAATATTTAATAACACCATTATTTATACTCATTTATCACGTATTATCCTCATCCCTGTTTTGTATCTATCCACCTCTACCCACCTCTTTTTATTTCTTACTCTCCCCACCCCACACCCTGTCTAACTTTTTTTTACAGTGCCACCTGGTGGCCTTTCGCTCCGACTACACCTTTTCCACAAATATGCAGCGTGTAAATAAGCCTTCAAGGACGTTGTGAACTGTAAAGCTCTAACAGTGTTATTGTTCTTGTTTTACTTTCTGTTTCTTATTGTTTTTTTCTTCTTCATTGCGTTGGGGTTTGCCTTGTGATCTGTATTTAATCGCAAAAGTTTAGAGGAAAAAAAAAAAGAAAAAACACATAGGAACCAAATATTTTTTAGCGAGGTCGTGCTGTGGGAGTTTTTTGTAAAAGCACCAGTTTGGGGACATGTTGTGTATTTTTCCGGCTCTCACCGTCGTTCCGCCGTCATCTTCGTGGACGTTTCTGTGGCCGGCGACAACTTCAGGAAATCATGCAGCGGACGGAGAATCTCACCATTTCATCCCACAGGGTCCGGCCCCGGTCCAGGGGACCCATGCGGCCGCTCTTGCTCGGTCTTAAACGGACAGCAGCACGTGCAGACACTGGTACGGAAGCCCAGGGAGGTTCTGAGTGGATTATGGGTTTATCATGTTGTTATTTTCAGATGACAACTTACTTTTTTGTGCTCTCAAGATCACGGCTTTTGTTTTCACAATGTCAAGTTATTGTTTATTCTTGTGATCTCAGGAGCTCATGAGATACATAAACGCTCCAGCATCTTTGGGCTAGACGTCCTACCACTAAAGAGGAGCGGCTATCGGATTTGAACATGTTTATTGTAGCAGAACTAGAGACTTTTGTTATCGTGAGATCATGAGAAAAAACTAAAACGTGTGTTATCTTGAGAGCACAAGGTAAGTCGACAAAAATGTAATTGACCAGTGGCCTCTCTGGACGCCTGTCTTCACTGCTGTGCCCAGTTCTCCGAGCAACGCCGACTCTGGGACCTGTGCCTCTTTGTGATCTTTAAAAGAGAGCCATATTAAAGGTGTGGAGGAGACGTGTTTTTTGTTGTTGTTTTTCTCGAAGGCATCGGGACGCAGGACGAAGGGACGCCCGTGCAGAGACATCAGTCTAAAGCAGAGTCGACGGGCGGAGTGCTGTACATTAATTAATGAGCCCCCTTCCCCAGAAAAGAGAAGGATGCATGCCGTCCCAAAGCAGGCGTCCGACCCGAGTGCGTCCCGAGGTTTAAAAGCGCCGTCTCCATTCACATGGCCACTTTGGTTTCCCTCTTGTACAAGTGTGTCCAAAATTTCTAAAGCTGTCTATGCAACTCCTGCATCCTTTATAAACCAACTGTACATTGCATTACAAACGAACCGACAAGAAAAGAGAAGCGCTCGCTGTTGCATTCCATGGTTTTCCCATAGCTATGAATATTATATTTATAGTGAGGATGTTCCCTATTCTTTTATGGCACGTTCATGATGTAATTTGCAAAAAGCTTGCATCTCCTCTGTGAAGTTTCTGTACAAAATGTAAGAAAGAATTTTTAAACAAGAAATAAATTATATTTATATGCAACACTGACCCCAGGCCTCCCCGCGTCTTGGTCCTTTGTTTATTGCGTCTTTTATTTGTCTAAAGTAAGAAGACAATCAGCGTCGATCACTTCATCAATCCAAACTTGTGGCTGATGTATTTTACTGTTTCTGTTCGTTCCTTCAGCATGAGTAGTATATATCCTACACCTTCTGTCAAACACCTCTGTGAATGATTTATGACCCCTTGATTTATGACCCCTGATTTATGACCCAGGTGACAGGTCAGTACAGGATGTCCTTATATGGGCTTCCCCTCACACCTACACCCCACCCCTGACACCCTCACCCCCCAACATATTGGGGGTGTGTTGTGTTTGCATGTGTTATTTAAAATGACCCTGTGGATTTCTATGGCTAAACGCTTTTTAAAATGTCTACAGTGTGTGTAAATCAGTCTCTTTTAAGAGAATCTGCAGTTACACCAACTATTAGTTCTGAAACCAACGTTGCTTTTGCGCCAAGGAAGAAACGGCGTGGTAAAGCATTTGGTAGCAGCCCTCGCGAATATTTTAGGGATGTTAAAATTAACCTGTTTGATTCTCGGGCTTATGACGTTTGTGGGATGGTCAAAAGTGGATCAACGCCTTCCAGTGATGTCTGTTAAAAGAAACATAAGCCGACACTGAAACCACACGAAGTCAAGAAACGAACAACACGCAAGCCATCATGTTTGAGGACATTCTTCCAGCAGACTATCCCGACACCCGTGGACCTATGTGGTGTGGAAATTATCGACTGTCAGACATTGAATATACGCCGATTGACACGGGTCATGGGCTTGTAAACTACAGCTATGGTGAATCGACGGCGGTTGCCAAAGCGGTATCAGACAACAGTTTGTTGGGTCAATATGGTGATGATCTCAGTTGTGTGGACATTGCGAACCCGCATGTTTTTCGACAAGACCCGGTGGATGATTTGGCAACGTTGATGGCTAGACAACTGACAATCGCTGAAGCTCCTGAAGACAACGCTATATCTGCTCCGATTGATGTGGTGGACGGGCAAGTAAGCTCTACGGCGCTAAAACTGATAAAGTCCACTGTCGTTGTAATCCTACAACACATCATAAACAACAAGCTGAAGGAAACATGTCTTGGTTGTGAAGTGGATCACCCTAGTCAACTTCGACATTCGTGTCTGTTTGAACCTGATATCTTCTTTTTTGAAAAATACTATAAAGATATAACAAGGACATTGTTCACGCCTGCCTTAAAACAGGCCATAGCTGGGCTTCTAAAGTGTTTTGGAATAGAACTACCCCTTCTAAAAATTCAAGGATGTGTTGAAACAGTCGTCTGTGAATTACAATGCGAGCCGTACATTGTGGAAAAGCTGCAGGAACTAAGAGAAAGCCTGATTGATCAAACCTCTGAACGGTTTGTCAGCGATGCCGTTGACTGTTGGGAAGGTGATTCAAAGACTTGCAGAGCTGTTTAAGTGAAAATGGGGATAGTTTGCGGACACCAAAGTCTGTCAAAGCGTGTGCTGAAACACCGTGTGAACTGCGAATTGACACGTTTGTTGTATAAATGTATTGACGATAGTGTGGATGATTTTACACTCGTTAATAGTGTGTATGATGTCAATGTTAAACGTTTACAAAATTTCAAGAACCAAATGAATATTGTTAAATCAACATCGCATGATTGGTGTCATTTGACACAGTTATGTATAGATTCTGATGAAACAACCCTTGTGACTATTAGTAAATTACTGTCTCTCATGCCTAAGAGTGAAAATGTGGTAAAAATTGGTTATGTGCTTTGTCTATGTACATATATAATAGACATTTGTGTGATAAAACTTTCAACAAAGAAACCAATTGATGTTCGTAAAGTGATTGAAACATTTGTTGAATATCTAGTTGAGAAAAATGTAGATGTGTGTGCAAACTTTTTAGATTTCATCGATGCATTGTGAATAAAACAGTCAAACAAACAAATCTGGGGTCATTATTTTCAACAATGTCATCTATCGACACATCAAATCTTATGAGAACGGTATATTACACGCCGTCTAATTCTGGTTCATTAGGCGGTAAAAATCGTTTGAAACGGGGTGTTTTAGAGAATACAGGATTGTGTCTGTCTGATCAACAGGTTTCAGACTGGTTATCTGGAGAGGATGCATACACACTCCACAAACCCATACGACATAATTACAAAAGAAACCGGGTTATAGTATATGGCATTGACGCTCAATTCCAAGCTGATCTTGTTGATATGAGTGCGTATTCTAGGGAAAATGACGGATATAAATATATGTTGACATGTATTGACGTGTTCAGCAAATATGCGTGGGCTCGACTGTTAAAAAATAAGTCTGGTATAGAAGTCTCAAAGGCATTTGCGAACATATTAGAAGAAGGCAGAGTTCCTCAAAAGTTACAGACTGACAGGGGTAAAGAGTTTTTCAACAAACATTTTCAAAATTTAGTATCAAAAAACAAAATCACACATTTTGCTACAGGTAGTGAGCTAAAAGCCAGTGTCATAGAGCGGTTTAATAGAACGCTAAAAAGTCGTATGTGGCGTTATCTAACAGCTGTAAACTCCAAAAGGTACATTGATGTTTTACAAGATATTATGAGCGGTTACAATAATAGTTACCACCGTAGTATCAAAACCAAGCCAGCTGATGTGACGAAAGAAAACGAATCTAGCGTGTTTAAAACGCTGTATGGTGTGAGAAACAAATTAGACAAGAAAACCATATTTAAGTACAAGACTGGTGACGTTGTGCGTATTTCTAAAGTCAGGGGTCCGTTTACAAAGGGGTATGAGGAGAACTATACACAGGAGTTTTTCACTATATCAGACTGTATCCGACGACAACCACCCGTTTATAAATTGAAAGATTATGACGGTGACATTATACACGGCCGTTTCTATGAAGAAGAGTTGCAAAAAATACGCATGTCTACAGAAAAAGCATTCAAAGTTGAAAAAATTTTGGATAAAAAAAAACAGGGTAAAAAAACAATGGTTTTAGTGAAATGGTTAGGTTGGCCGTCAAAATTTAACAGCTGGGTTCCTGAAAATGATGTTGTGGACATACAAAGGCCTTAAAAGGTGTTGTACTTTGTGAACTAGTTCATTTACATCAAAGGACAAATATGGGGGACAATGGTTTTTGCGTCACACTGCCGAGCAATTCGTCTATGTCGGTATACCCCGATAATCAAATTTCTAATTATAGAACAAAACTAGCGAAACCAATCGATCTAAAAGGTGACTGGGAAGTAGGGGTGATAGAGTTTCAATACCCACGAACGTGGACAACCTTTTGTGAGATAGATGCCACATTTAGCGTCATTGATAAAAAATCGGGCAAAACAACACAAATAACACTACCTACAGGGTATTATAACCATATACCGGCATTAGTTGCTGAGATTAATATCCATCTAGCAGACCATTCAGTAGGTCTTGTTTATGACCAAATAAGTCACAGGTTATTTATTAAGACGTTATCTGATATCGGTTTGATATTTAATGGTAAACTAGCCATCATCTTGGGTTTTAAACCGGGTGTGATACTAGAGTGTGTAGTTAAAACAAATGACCCGGATGTCGTACAGAAAGAGTACGCGCCACACCCTGTCGACATCTATGGTGGTTTCTACTCAATGTTTGTTTACACAGACATTGTTGATTACCAATTAATTGGTGACAGTTTTGTACCTCTGTTGAGATGTGTACATATATCAGGGAACAACCATGATATTGTCACAGTTAGATACAGTAAGCCACACTACGTGTCGACAACAAAATCACAGATAAACGATATCGCTATAGAAGTGAAAACCGATCAGAACCAGCACGTAAATTTTTCTTATGGGAAAGTGGTTGTAAAGCTACACTTTAGACCTGTAAAACAAGGAATTAGGTTTTGAAAATGGAATCTTTCAACAGACTGGCCATGGATCCTGAACGTTACGTTTCTTACTATCAAAGTCAGGCCGGAGGCCACATGCCCGGCTATACAGGTAGCCCAACAATGTATGGCGCGGGATTTGGTGGGATTTTTAGAAATTTATTCAGAATGGCTATACCGTTGTTCAAGAAGGGTTTTAATATAGCCAAACCACATCTAAAAACAGCTGCTAAAAACATTGTAAGCGATGTTGTCAGTAACGGTCTGACGCGTATGATGGCACACAATCAAGATGGGTCGGGTATGTTGGTGATGGCTCGAAAATCTGTGAAACGACCCCCTGGTAAGAGGCGTGGCCGTCCTGCTAAGAAAACCAAGCTTGAGATGAAAAAACACATAGTGTCAAAAAGAAAGCGTAAGGGGAAGCAGACAACAACATCGACCTGTAGGAAACCTGTTAAAACCATTTTCTGATCATGGCTCTACTTCATCGCATGTCTGAGGAGTGTATTAAATCAGAACTGGACTTGTTTACAGTACCTTTAACACAAACCGCTATTGAGAAAAACACTTATGTCGAAATTCCGCCGCTGTCAGCAATATCCGACACTGCCCCACTGGAGTTTTTCATAGCCGGCCATGGTGAAGATTATATGGATCTAAATAACACACTATTATACCTTCGTCTTAAAATCACAAAACCTGACGGAAGCGACATTGATGACGGAGCCGCTGTGGGGTTGATAAACTATCCTGGAGCTACAATATTTTCACAGGTCGACGTGTCCCTAGGAGACAGGCTGGTATCACAGAGTTCAAGTACCTACCCATACCGTAGCATGATAGAATGTCTCGCCAACTATGGTCGGGACACCCTGGAAACTGTCTTCTCTGCAGGCCTCTTTTATCTGGACACTGCAGGGCATATGGATGAAACAAACCCCGCAAGGAACAATCGCGGTTTGGCAAAGAGGGCCGCATTTACAAACGCTAGTAATGTGGTAGAACTGCTGACCCCGATTCATAGCGACATATTTTTTCAGGAGAAATTGATGCTTAACGGTGTTGATATAAAAATTCGCATGACACGTAATAAGGATGATTTCTGTCTAATGCGGCATGACGCGTTAGCATACAAAGTGAATATTCTCTCTGCATCGTTATTTGTCAAAAAAGTATCTGTGTCACCAGCTGTAAGGTTGGGTCATGCCCAGACATTGTTGTCAACAACGGCTAAATACCCCATTGACCGAGTGTGTCTAAAAAATTTTTCCATACCTGCTGGAACACGTGTTTCTAACCAAGAAAATTTGTTCTTGGGGACTCTACCTAAGTCTATGATAATAGCCATGGTTGATAATGATGCATTCACAGGCGCCTATAATAAAAACCCCTTCGCGTTTAAACATTACAACTTGGAGTTTCTTGCGGTCTATTTAGACGGCCAACAATTTCCAGCCAAACCACACCAACCCGATTTCCACACTGGTTCCGCCGTGCGCGAATTCTTCCAGTTAGCGCTTGCATCTGGAAGACATCTGAAAAACCAGGCATTGCCAATTGATAGGCAGGATTTCCTACAGGGCTACACTCTGTATGCGTTTAACCTCACACCTGATGAAGAATGCGGTCAACACGTGTCTTTGGTCAAATCAGGTAATATTAGACTGGAGGTCCGTTTCAGACAGCCGCTCCCGCATACTGTAAATTTGGTTGTGTATGCTGTTTTTGACAGCATCATTGAAATCTCTAACCGAAGACAAGTTTTAGTGGATTATTACTAATGAATACGTTGGAGCTGTCTGCTGTAATGGACAAAGTGGCTGTTAACACACATTTTCTCGGTGTGTTAGCATGTGACCAATTACCAACAAATGGTATATGGAAATTACCTGTGACGGCTATTGTCAATACACACTCATCTGATCTTCCTGGCGAACACTGGCTTGCTATCTACATAAGTGAAGACCGTGTCGGGTGTTTTTTTGACAGTTTTGGAAATGCACCTACCTATGACAAGTTCCCTAAAATTATTAGTGATTTCCTTAAAACAACATGCACGACTTTGAGGTATTCTACCAGACAAGTTCAAGATTTTACATCAACCACATGCGGTCAACATTGTGTGTTTTTTCTATACCACATGGTTAGACTGTGTAATTATGAAGAAGTGATGTCAAAATATGGTTTTAATTTAACTAAAAATGACAATATGGTTTCAACCTTTGTGAAACATTTGTATTCGTGTGTTTGTAAGAACAGGTCGTTTATTTGTATACAACATGTTCAAAAAGGAGAGATGTTTATTGTATAACCCTGTGTAGTGTAAAGCTGACGAATAAAAACACTGATTTTCAAAAAGATTTTCAACTCTGGTTCGTTTATTTACAAATATACATGTAACAATAATAAAACAACAAATGACAGTTTTTCAAACATTGTGAAAAATATTCAAAACAATCAAGTAAACAAAACAATCACACATCAGATAAAATAAAAATAAAATATATAACAGTTAGAAGTTTAACCAAACACTTCTGTCTAAAACGGGGGAGAGAAATCTGGGGTGTTCAACACTCTTAACAGACGATTGCAAAGTGTCTTTCACTGGTGTAGCATAATCAGCAGACTTTTTATTTTTTAACAAATTAATTTTTTGTCTGACAAACTTATTTGGTATGGTAGAAAGAGGTATGTTTAAAACAGCAAAAGCCTCTAGAAACTCGCTCCACCCCCGAGGTCTACGATCATCGCTAACACGGTGTGCGGTGGTGATGCTTTTCACCAAGTCCAGAATATGTGACCCTGGGATCGTACGTCCATTTAAGACAAATTCTCCTAATTCATTCCAGGAAGACACATCTTTTGATTTAGACATTGTATCTAAAACATACTGAACATTCTGTCTGCTTCGCGAAGATACATTTCTAAGAACATCATCGGTTATGGAATGTTTGTTACCAGTCTGATCGACAACATTTATTTCCTTATTAACAGTATCCGCAGGCGGCAATGACAATGTTAAAGTATTGGTCTCCATATCACCATGTTTAGCGATGGTTAAATATCTCTGTAACACGGATGTATAAAGTTTGGCCTTCTCGTGGGGGTCGAGATCCCTCCTGGCCAAAATATCTCTGATCGACACGTCCAAATCATTTTCTACAATTTGTCTGACAGCGCCCCGACTGTTATCACTCTTTAACTTATCCAACTGGTGCTGAGGTACCAAAAATAATTTTTCAGCGTACTCCATGTCTTCAGTTTATCTCCCTGCTATCAAGCTTGCTATAAATGGTAAAGCAACGCTTAACAATGGTAAAAGAAAGCCGCCTTTCTGATTAATTATTTTCTTTTTCCGTGAAACACCAACCTTTTTATTTGCGATAAATTTAATTTCAGACTTCTTCTTCTTTAACTCACGATATTGTGTTGATGTGAGAGGCACGGTGCCATTAAGAACATTAAGGGCAACCTCGCACAGAGTTAAGATAAGTTCATTAGACGCCGTTTGTAAAATAACACGTCTCTGTGCTGGTGTGGCTTTAAATAAAAGTTTAAGAAGCGGCAGGTTTCTATATAGTCTGTCCGACATACTGATCTATCTGCGTATTTTCGGAATGTAAACAACAGGCGTGTTTGAAAGCAGATCTGTTCTGAGACGAAAATTTTCAGGAGTCTTAGCTTTATAATCAATTAAAAGGTGACCGAAGGGCTTGCTAACAGCGTTTTGAAAACATTCCATGAAAAATTTGGTGTTGCCGGGGTACATCTGTCTACCTAATACACAAACCTGATTGTTGTCTCTAGGATTTTTAAATAATATGAGATAGTTTGTGTTCAAACTAATTGTCCTACTAGACTTTCCTTGAAAAAACAAATTTTGCATTAAGTAAATGGCACTTAAATTTCTGTGATGTACATACTGTGTAAACACCTTTTCCACTTCGGCATTATTGCTGGCATCTTTCATAACATCATCAATTATTAACAAATTATTTCTGTTAAGCGGTAAAAGTGTGTCGTCACATAGCGACGTTGGTATCCCTTGAACAAAAATAATATTTCTTATCTTTAACATTTCATCATAAAGGGGTTGCCAGCAGTCATAAATGTATACTATATTTTCTATTTTATTTGAAATCAACTCATCAGAACGCTCAATCAACTGTTTTACAAAAAAAGATTTTCCGGAATTTGATGGTCCGCTTATTACACACGAAAATGGGTGTTGTAATCTAAAATCAAACCCGTCAACATCTATCACACCTCGACCGTCTTTAGTACCCATAAGGAAGTGTTGAAAAATCAGGCAACAGGACACGTTTGTTGTACACAACTTTAAACCGCTTCACTACTGATTTGTTTTTCAGCGTGAGGTTCTTTTTATTTCTCACAATGCCGTCAGCGCGAGCAAGTATGTGTCGGCTAGTATCGCGATTTGTCACATAATTATCAACAAGGTCAATAAGTGTGTCGAGTCTAATAACTTTTGAGTTTTCAGAATTTAGCGTAATGCCCTTTGCTTTCATGCATGTTTTACCGCCAGCTGTAAGATAACCGTACGTCTTAGGACCTCCCGAGCAGAACTCTGTAATGTAATCACCACCACCAATCTCGTCTGTCAAATCGCCTAAATAAGGCCCCAGAGGGGGTTCCCAATCACCTTCACGAGAAACAAAAATAACACTGTCAGTGTCGCTATACAACAACCTGTCTCCCAATTTATCCATTAGATTATACAATTCTAAACGAGCGTGAGCTGTTGTAAATGCGCCGAGGAATACATTAATATCGCGTGTTGGACAGCTGTCTCCAGCCGAATAGCACCACTGAATCAATGCTGCGGTGTCGGACACAAATGAAAAGTGTTTAACCTCATAGCCGTCACCAAAGATGTGTTGTGAAAACTGTTCAGGGTCCGTTAACACTTCAGACACGGGCAGGTTTTCCCTCATTGAAAAACGCCCCCACAAACTGTTTAACAACAATTTGTTAATAGAACGACGCGCCTGGTTAAGGCATATCTTGTCAGGATTCAGTTGGATATTTTCCTTTTCAAAATAATCCCTGATGTATTCGGCCCTCTCTTCCTCTGTGACAGCATGTGCTGGATAACCACTGGCCTCCTGCTTGTACTGTAAAAACGTCTTTACATACTCGCAGAACAACGTCTCTGAACTGTCTGGGAAATGCCAAACTTCGTGGATTTTTGCAACTACATACCCTTTCTCAACAGCCTTCACTAGTTCAATACTGACCCATGACCCCGTTATAGATCTCTCTTCATCACTATGCATACACGAACGCAACTGGTTTTCGTGCCCGGCACATGTGCGGCACAGCGGGAACATTAACTTTCCATTACAACGATATGGTAAAACAGGGTGGAGGAGTTTTCTTGGCGGATATACTGTTGCCTTGACTAGACCATAGTAATCCTCAAGAGGTTGAAAGTCTTTGAAAAATATTTGGGGGTGCCCTACCGGGTATTTCTTCCGGGCCTGGCAGAATGGGTACAAGCTAGTGAAGTCCAAATATCTAATCTTCTCACCCTCCTTTGCTTTGTAATACAAATTATACGCATTTGTTCGACCACCAAAAAGTGCGTCTCTTGGTTTGAGCCTTTCAGGAGCTGTGTAATTAGAAATGAACGTGGCAACATCCAAATCATCCCTCTTAGCAGATGCCCACTGACATTCCCACATCACTTCAACTTCTAGACCATATGCACGAACAAGCGTCTCCACCTTGGTATCAAACCGCATTCGCAAATCACCATACAAGACCTTTGACATAGGATGGCACTGGTTCGGGTTGTAACGACATTCATGACCATGATGCATGCAACCATTAAATTCTAAAGCTTTTCGCACACCATCTTTTTCATAATAACCATCCACATAATATGCGCCAAACTTCATTTCCCCGTGAGTTAAAGCGTGGTGCACATCAACATCTCTTACATGCTTAACATACTCAAGCCATTCAATAGAGACGTTAGAGAATGTCTTGTGCTGGTTAATGTATGCGTTGTTGTGTGTCAGCGCCAGCGTGTCTTTTGGTAGAAAATGTGTTTTGTATACTGCCATACAACATGATGCTAATGTCGTATAATTAAACGGGTCTAGCTTTGTGCACTGAATGAATTCTTCGCGATACTTGATACATGCTTCGCGCAGTAAAACAACGTCGTTCCTGCCGTAAACATACAACTCCTTTTGGAAGTCAAAAACACCGTTTGAGACTGTGTCGTACCATTCGTCAAACTCTTTTTTGTCTTTGTCGTTCATAGTGTCATAACCATAAAAACCCTTTTCAGGGTATGGCCCCACATAGTTCTCATTTTGTTTTAAATTGAATTTGTGTGGGAAATGTCCTTTCTCGGAGCATGTTAGATTTAAGGCTGATGTTGTTTTAGCCAAACGCATTGGAATGAATGAATATGAGTCTATGTAACGTTGTTTGTATGTTTCATCATACATGGAGATCAGTCTACACCCCATCATGGTGATTTTGACAGCGACACCCACACTAGAAAAATATTCCAATAATAGAAAATTGTCAAAACCGGCCGCATTGTGTGCTAACCATGTGTACCCTTGATATTTGAGCTGTCTAAACTTTCTCATAAGCCTTTCTATGCAGTCAGACCCTTCTGCAGTGAATTCTGTACCATCATATGTAATAGCGCAGACAAAATTAGCTTCATGCTTTCCATTTTCAAAGCGTGTCTCAAAGTCGAAAAAGATGTAGGAATTACTGGGTTCTTTTATTTTGATCGGCTGTATGTAACATTCATGTGTGGTGTCCGATATTAAATCTTCACCACAATGAACACAACGACCCGACATACACTTGTGGGGTTTTGGTTTTATTAAACTTACGTGATAACGATGGCCACATTTTTTGCAATACTTAGTTAGATTGCATGAGGATGCTATCACCCCTGTAATAGACTGTTGTTTTTGTTTCTTATGCTGCTCATAGCAATAGACAGACTTGCAGTAACGCGAACAGTCATCACAATATTTCACACGCCTGGGGTGTTTGTGACACATCGCATCTTGACACACATCGCAACTATATTTACAGCTATGATCTCTGGCGTTAGTGTAGCCCGTATAACAAAACGTGCAAACATGCGGCACCCCCATGAACGCTTTCAAATTTTTTACCAAATAATAATGACCGTCATGGAGGTACAGAAACGCAGTCTTGGTATGTGGTTTGTCTTTGGTTTGGTACTTTTCTAATTTACCCGAACGACTCTTGTGGAACACAACTATTTTAATACCATACTTATATTCAAAACGACCAATATCATTAAAACCTACTCTATGGTCACGTGTGTAGCCAATGTTTATCTGTATCTGTTCGGCTATAGGTTCTAACGTGTTATGTGGTACATGCGGATTCAGAAAAAGAGCAATGCAGATTGCAAAACACAGATTGTTTGAGATGTTTGTTGGGCAGAAAAGATTCAGTCTGTTCCTTTTGATCACCTGATCGTGTGCTAGGTCACGCACCTTACGACGAACACCACCATTTTTACCCACGACTATCGAGACAGTCAGCGCCAAACTCTCATCCGTTTTAATACTGTTGTTGCTCTGCATAACCCTTTCAATAGCGTCTGAAAATCTGTCTACACTGTAACCATCCCTTGAAGACAACACCGTGTTTACATCAGATGTTAAACTACTACCTCTTAGGGTGATGTCGACAACACCGCCATCACCAGCCAAGACCCTGGAGAATGACACAATTTCTGACAACACATCGTGTATATAGGACGTGTATGAAGCTATGTCTGTGGATGGCGCATCATGTAAATTCAGCATCCGGTGAAGCACAACGCTGTTAAACCGATTCCTAGACACTATGGTATAATCGTCTACAACACCACCATTTCTCACCAATTCTGCTATATTACCGTCAGATAAACCAAAGTTAGGAGCTGTTGGGTCAAATGCTGAATGTCTAGGTGTTGTCACAGCACTACCTGTTTGTTCATTGTTTATGTGTTGTGTATTATTTTGAATATCATTTTCTAGGTCTGCTATAGCCATGTCGCATTCTTCGATAAGACAGTGTAGTTTTTCACATGGAGACAACCGCCCCCAAGCATCATATGTTGCGTCATCACATGCAAAATCTGTTGATTGTTCGCCACTACTATCATATCTACAACGCTTAACCGGTTGTGTATGTGATGTTTGACTAGTGTTTGTCAACCATTCGTCCAGTGTAATTTGTGATAAGCCATGTGCGTTACTGTTATCGCTGTCTTGTATGTCTACGTCTTGTTGGTTGCTAAGCGATTCAATACCCATATCATATTCGTCCATAAGACAAAGCATTTTTTCACTCGGAGACAACTGTTTCCACGCTTCATATATTGGGTCATCACGCGCAAAATCTGTAGATGCCATGACTGTTTAGACCTATTTGGTTTTCGATACACAAATTGTTGGTTTTTAAATGTCAATGGTTTAAAATAATGCTATTACTTTTGAATGTACGTTAATGATTTGATTTATTTAACACATACTTGAAAAAAAAAAAAAAAAAAACCACAGTATATTATTAACACAATAATAATAATAATAACAATTATAATATTAACTATTATTATCTACAAGACGGCCCTGCAACAGGGATCCGTGTTGATTTTTTTAACTGCAAAAGTCTGTTTAATTTATACAACAATTCTAACGCTGTTTCACTGTGCGCAACCTGTTTCTTACACAAACCATGAATATCCTTAACTAAATTGGCATTAGCTGTTTGTTCTTTACACAAGGCTTCAATACGTTCAACCTGTTTCTGAATAATATTGTCACGCCTGCGGTTTAAAGCAGCCTGCCTACGCTGTTCAATAGAGATTTTAGCGATCTCCTGTGACATCTGTCTCATCAACGTTATTAGCTCAACAGGGTTGTTAGCACAATTACAACCCCCCACCTGGTTTTGTTGTTGTTGTTGTTGTTGTTGTTGTTGTTGTTCGTGATCTTGATTGGATTTTATTTCATCCGTAACAGAGTCCCCAGGTTCGATCAGAGCATCATTTAACACATCATTCGGCACAACAGCAGCACCGTTGTCCTCCTTTACTGTAAAGCTGTTATCATTCCATGTTTTAAATAACTCATCAGACCATCCAGCGGCGCACAGACCAGGATCAACACAGTCCTCATACACCGACAGATCGAAAATGTCCAAATCTATGAACAGATCAAATAATGAAACACTCGTTAACACACAAACCTCATGTTATAAATAATACAAATAATATTTAATTGTGTTTTTATTACCGTTTGTTTTGTGGATATCGTCCAATCTAAGACGTTTACCACTACTTGAGCGCGATGTTTGAGCACCACCAGATCCAAAACTACCACGTTTTCCTTGTGGAACAGGCACCCTGATGTCCCTTGGGACGCTTTGATTGGATCGGGTAGGACTGCTTGTTAAACACGGCGTAAATGTTTGCGGCGCTTGGTCGTTGTTGGCGTACGTAGCATCCAATGGTTCAACAACGGCAGAGGTGCCGGGAACAACTTCAAACCCTGGCGGTGTTAAGAGATTTGTTTCTTCAACCAAACGTGTCAACCCTACTACAGAGAACATATAAATTACACACTATTGCGACACACAATCAAAATATAACACCATGAGTTATAAGATGTATCAGACAACCTACCAAGAGGATTTAAATACCCCGTAGCATCCACAGTTTCTGAAGAAATGAAAAAATAATCTCATGAATAACAACTAAAATCAAAAAAGACACATAAAATAATAAAGAGCAGAGTCATACCTTCACAAAGTTGTGATAAACCTTCAATGCTCCTAATGGCACGGATGGTTTCTAACTCAGATGTACCTAGACAAGATAAACCCTGTTAAGTGGGTAAGAAAATATTATATCACCGAAATTCTGACAAAAAATTAGGTAGAAATCTGTAGTTTAAACACTTACCGAAAATGTAGGACTCCATTGCGACTTCCAAATAGTGTCGGTATAGGCTTTCTCACAAACACAGGATTCAAGCTAACTATATATACATGGGGGGCTGTGGGTGTGTCAGGGGTGTGGTGTGGGTGTGAGGGGAAACCCGTATAAGGGCATCCTGTACTGACCTGTCAGTCATAAGCCCGAGAATCAAACAGGTTAATTTTAACATCCCTAAAATATTCGCGAGGGCTGCTACCAAATGCTTTACCACGCCGTTTCTTCCTTGGCGCAAAAGCAACGTTGGTTTCAGAACTAATAGTTGGTGTAACTGCAGATTCTCTTAAAAGAGACTGATTTACACACACTGTAGACATTTTAAAAAGCGTTTAGCCATAGAAATCCACAGGGTCATTTTAAATAACACATGCAAACACAACACACCCCCAATATGTTGGGGGGTGAGGGTGTCAGGGGTGGGGTGTAGGTGTGAGGGGAAGCCCATATAAGGACATCCTGTACTGACCTGTCACCTGGGTCATAAATCAGGGGTCATAAATCAAGGGGTCATAAATCATTCACAGAGGTGTTTGACAGAAGGTGTAGGATATATACTACTAGCATGAAATTTGAACAGAGTTTCATCCTGGACCACTTCTGGACACAGCAGAGGTCCCTCAGTCAGAGGGGTCATTAGCGGGTGTCAGTATTAAAGGCTGAATTACTATTCTATCTGATAAAGGGAGGATGGTCATTCATTCATTCATTCATTATCTGTAACCCTTATCCAGTTCAGGGTCGCGGTGGGTCCAGAGCCTACCTGGAATCATTGGGCGCAAGTGGGAATACACCCTGAAGGGGCGCCAGTCCTTCACAGGGCAACACAGACACACACACATTCACTCACACACTCACACCTACGGACACTTTTGAGTCGCCAGTCCACCTATCAACGTGTTTTTGGACTGTGGGAGGAAACCAAAGCACCCGGAGGAAACCCACACAGACACAGGGAGAACACACCACACTCCTCACAGACATTCACCTGGAGGAAACCCACACAGACACAGGGAGAACACACCACACTCCTCACAGACATTCACCTGGAGGAAACCCACACAGACACAGGGAGAACACACCACACTCCTCACAGACAGTCACCCGGAGGAAACCCACGCAGACACAGGGAAAACACACCACGCTCCTCACAGACAGTCACCTGGAGGAAACCCACGCAGACACAGGGAGAACACACCACACTCCTCACAGACAGTCACCTGGAGGAAACCCACGCAGACACAGGGAGAACACACCACACTCCTCACAGACATTCACCTGGAGGAAACCCACGCAGACACAGGGAGAACACACCACACTCCTCACAGACATTCACCCGGAGAAAACCCACGCAGACACAGGGAGAACACACCACACTCCTCACAGACATTCACCCGGAGGAAACCCACGCAGACACAGGGAAAACACACCACGCTCCTCACAGACAGTCACCCGGAGGAAACCCACGCAGACACAGGGAGAACACACCACACTCCTCACAGACAGTCACCCGGAGGAAACCCACGCAGACACAGGGAGAACACACCACACTCCTCACAGACAGTCACCTGGAGGAAACCCACGCAGACACAGGGAGAACACACCACACTCCTCACAGACATTCACCTGGAGGAAACCCACACAGACACAGGGAGAACACACCACACTCCTCACAGACAGTCACCCGGAGGAAACCCACGCAGCCACAGGGAAAACACACCACGCTCCTCACAGACAGTCACCTGGAGGAAACCCACGCAGACACGGAGAACACACCACACTCCTCACAGACAGTCACCTGGAGGAAACCCACGCAGACACAGGGAGAACACACCACACTCCTCACAGACATTCACCCGGAGGAAACCCACGCAGACACAGGGAGAACACACCACACTCCTCACAGACATTCACCCGGAGGAAACCCACGCAGACACAGGGAGAACACACCACACTCCTCACAGACAGTCACCTGGAGGAAACCCACGCAGACACAGGGAGAACACACCACACTCCTCACAGACAGTCACCTGGAGGAAACCCACGCAGACACAGGGAGAACACACCACACTCCTCACAGACAGTCACCTGGAGGAAACCCACGCAGACACAGGGAGAACACACCACACTCCTCACAGACATTCACCCGGAGGAAACCCACGCAGACACAGGGAAAACACACCACGCTCCTCACAGACATTCACCCGGAGGAAACCCACGCAGACACAGGGAGAACACACCACACTCCTCACAGACATTCACCTGGAGGAAACCCACACAGACACAGGGAGAACACACCACACTCCTCACAGACAGTCACCCGGAGGAAACCCACGCAGACACAGGGAAAACACACCACGCTCCTCACAGACAGTCACCTGGAGGAAACCCACGCAGACACAGGGAGAACACACCACACTCCTCACAGACAGTCACCTGGAGGAAACCCACGCAGACACAGGGAGAACACACCACACTCCTCACAGACATTCACCTGGAGGAAACCCACGCAGACACAGGGAGAACACACCACACTCCTCACAGACATTCACCCGGAGAAAACCCACGCAGACACAGGGAGAACACACCACACTCCTCAAAGACATTCACCCGGAGGAAACCCACGCAGACACAGGGAAAACACACCACGCTCCTCACAGACAGTCACCCGGAGGAAACCCACGCAGACACAGGGAGAACACACCACACTCCTCACAGACAGTCACCTGGAGGAAACCCACGCAGACACAGGGAGAACACACCACACTCCTCACAGACATTCACCTGGAGGAAACCCACACAGACACAGGGAGAACACACCACACTCCTCACAGACAGTCACCCGGAGGAAACCCACGCAGACACAGGGAAAACACACCACGCTCCTCACAGACAGTCACCTGGAGGAAACCCACGCAGACACGGAGAACACACCACACTCCTCACAGACAGTCACCTGGAGGAAACCCACGCAGACACAGGGAGAACACACCACACTCCTCACAGACATTCACCCGGAGGAAACCCACGCAGACACAGGGAGAACACACCACACTCCTCACAGACATTCACCCGGAGGAAACCCACGCAGACACAGGGAGAACACACCACACTCCTCACAGACATTCACCCGGAGGAAACCCACGCAGACACAGGGAGAACACACCACACTCCTCACAGACAGTCACCTGGAGGAAACCCACGCAGACACAGGGAGAACACACCACACTCCTCACAGACAGTCACCTGGAGGAAACCCACGCAGACACAGGGAGAACACACCACACTCCTCACAGACAGTCACCTGGAGGAAACCCACGCAGACACAGGGAGAACACACCACACTCCTCACAGACATTCACCCGGAGGAAACCCACGCAGACACAGGGAAAACACACCACGCTCCTCACAGACATTCACCCGGAGGAAACCCACGCAGACACAGGGAGAACACACCACACTCCTCACAGACAGTCACCTGGAGGAAACCCACGCAGACACAGGGAGAACACACCACACTCCTCACAGACAGTCACCTGGAGGAAACCCACGCAGACACAGGGAGAACACACCACACTCCTCACAGACATTCACCTGGAGGAAACCCACGCAGACACAGGGAGAACACACCACACTCCTCACAGACAGTCACCCGGAGGAAAACCCACGCAGACACAGGGAGAACACACCACGCTCCTCACAGACATTCACCCGGAGGAAACCCACGCAGACACAGGGAAAACACACCACGCTCCTCACAGACATTCACCCGGAGGAAACCCACGCAGACACAGGGAGAACACACCACGCTCCTCACAGACATTCACCCGGAGGAAACCCACGCAGACACAGGGAAAACACACCACGCTCCTCACAGACAGTCACCTGGAGGAAACCCACGCAGACACAGGGAGAACACACCACACTCCTCACAGACAGTCACCTGGAGGAAACCCACGCAGACACAGGGAGAACACACCACACTCCTCACAGACATTCACCTGGAGGAAACCCACGCAGACACAGGGAGAACACACCACACTCCTCACAGACATTCACCCGGAGAAAACCCACGCAGACACAGGGAGAACACACCACACTCCTCACAGACATTCACCCGGAGGAAACCCACGCAGACACAGGGAAAACACACCACGCTCCTCACAGACAGTCACCCGGAGGAAACCCACGCAGACACAGGGAGAACACACCACACTCCTCACAGACATTCACCCGGAGGAAACCCACGCAGACACAGGGAGAACACACCACACTCCTCACAGACAGTCACCTGGAGGAAACCCACGCAGACACAGGGAGAACACACCACACTCCTCACAGACATTCACCCGGAGGAAACCCACGCAGACACAGGGAAAACACACCACGCTCCTCACAGACATTCACCCGGAGGAAACCCACGCAGACACAGGGAGAACACACCACACTCCTCACAGACAGTCACCTGGAGGAAACCCACGCAGACACAGGGAGAACACACCACACTCCTCACAGACAGTCACCTGGAGGAAACCCACGCAGACACAGGGAGAACACACCACACTCCTCACAGACATTCACCTGGAGGAAACCCACGCAGACACAGGGAGAACACACCACACTCCTCACAGACAGTCACCCGGAGGAAAACCCACGCAGACACAGGGAGAACACACCACGCTCCTCACAGACATTCACCCGGAGGAAACCCACGCAGACACAGGGAAAACACACCACGCTCCTCACAGACATTCACCCGGAGGAAACCCACGCAGACACAGGGAGAACACACCACGCTCCTCACAGACATTCACCCGGAGGAAACCCACGCAGACACAGGGAAAACACACCACGCTCCTCACAGACAGTCACCTGGAGGAAACCCACGCAGACACAGGGAGAACACACCACACTCCTCACAGACAGTCACCTGGAGGAAACCCACGCAGACACAGGGAGAACACACCACACTCCTCACAGACATTCACCTGGAGGAAACCCACGCAGACACAGGGAGAACACACCACACTCCTCACAGACATTCACCCGGAGAAAACCCACGCAGACACAGGGAGAACACACCACACTCCTCACAGACATTCACCCGGAGGAAACCCACGCAGACACAGGGAAAACACACCACGCTCCTCACAGACAGTCACCCGGAGGAAACCCACGCAGACACAGGGAGAACACACCACACTCCTCACAGACATTCACCCGGAGGAAACCCACGCAGACACAGGGAGAACACACCACACTCCTCACAGACATTCACCCGGAGGAAACCCACGCAGACACAGGGAAAACACACCACGCTCCTCACAGACAGTCACCCGGAGGAAACCCACGCAGACACAGGGAGAACACACCACACTCCTCACAGAACCCACAACCTCCAGGCCCCTGGTGCTGTGTGACTGCGACACTAACCTGCTGCGCCCCTGTGCCGCCCCGAGGATGGTAATGGTGATGTTAAAAATAAACGCTGGATGTTTTTGCTGCATAAACTCCACAAACAGCATAAATGCACCTCAGAGAGAGAAATGAAGAAAAGGAAAGGGAAAGTCCTTCAATATCCAATTTAAAACACACTCTCTGACCACCTGGTGCTTTTTTATTCACTCATTTTCACTGCACACTTTACAGCTGCTGCTTCTGTTTATTTACTCTGATGAGAAAAGCTTGTGCTATTGAGGGAAAATAAGTAGTGCTTTTTTTTTCTGAAGCATTTCCGCAGTCTTTTTGATGGTGGAAACTTGTTCCACTTTGATCTGGAAGCATTTTTTTTCTGCTTTGAAGATTGAGGCAAGGACACACCGTGAGGAGGATTTTGAAGCTTTTATTTTTTTATTATTGGGAGGGGGATGTTAAACTGATACATACAACCTTAGGAGACCATTCGTCCACTCCATTTACATAGAGGTGTTACTGTAAGCTCACGTACTAAAACTTACAAGTACGATGTTAAATAAGGCACAAGCAAAAACAAAAACAAGGTGGAAACAGATGGGGGAGGAACTGGAGAAAAAGAAAAACATTTATTCAATCCGTAATTACATTTCAGCTTCAGTATTTACATTCATATTTTGGATTACAGTTATGTACACGGTAAACACAAAACAACGTGACTGAGAAAAGAAAACAAAACGCCTACAGTAGGTGTGTGTCACGTGTCCAACTTTACCTTCATTAACCATCGATAAGAGTCTCACACATCAGTGAAAAAAGCAGGGACGGCTTCAGGGCGAGAGAAAAACACTCGGACGTCAATGAGGAGCAAGGGTCCAGGACTTTAACAGCACTTCGGGAGATCGGATTTTGGCAATTGACTTTTTTATTTTTTTAGTGATTATTGGTTAATATCTATTGTATGGGTTTAGGCTTGGCTTTGACTCCAGTCCCATGCGCAGATGTAAAGAGAGAAGGGTGAGGATGTACCGTAAAACCTGAACAGGGCTGTAATCAGACATCAGAATAATCAGATAACTGCCAAAATATGATACCCCTCATGTTACTGATGGATGTAAACCCAGTGAGAGTAGTCCTGTTCCAGTCTCCGGTCTGTTCTTGTTGGGATTATGGTTGATTTTCAAACAAACAAGCCCCGATAAAAAAAAAGACACCAAAAGGAGGGAGCAGAAAGGTCTGACATCAAATACATGGCTTTAGGTGATGGCTAGTGTTCCCTCCCCACGCTGTCCTTCATGTTTACGTGTGGAGGGTTTGTTGAGTGCCAGCAGGGGGCACTCTCTCTCCTCTCTGCTGGCTGTTGGGAGCTTTCACGGAAAGCAGGATGAAGCCCCCGGAGGGTGCCTCAGAACAGTCCCTCAGCAGACTGAGCCGTGGCTGCGGAGCCGGGGCTGCGGAGCTGCCTCTCTCTCTCTTAGCTGCCGTGGGTCTCCCTCACAGCTTAATGTCCTGTGACTCGGACATCTTGGCCAGAGTCTTCTTCACCCTCAGAGCGGTGAGACGTGAGGCTGGGTTGTGCGCCCAGCATTCAGTCATCAGCTTTCCCATCTGCCTCAGACACTAGACACACACACACACAGTCAGTGAGTATAACTACTATACATTAAACATTAACATCAAAATGACCTTGAATCTACACTCTTTGTCCAGTTTTTCAGCTCCACTGACCACACAGCAGCATTTTGTAGTTCTACAATTACAGACTGTAGTCCATATGTTGCTCTGCATACTTTGTTAGCCCCCTTTCACCATGTTCTTCAACAGAGCAGGTGTGATGTGGTGGTGGATCACCCTCAGCGACACAGACGTGGTGGTGGTGTGTTAGCGTGTGTTGTGCTGGTGCGAGTGGATCAGACACAGCAGCGCTGCTGGAGTTGCTGGACTGAGAGCAATCCAGTTGATGTTGACCACTGATGAAGGACCAGAGGACGGCCAAGTCTCTGAGCTACTGTCTCTGACTTTACATCGACCAGGTGGATCAACGACGTAGTCCTTCAGTGGACCGTGAATGGACACAGTGTTTAAAAACTCCAGCAACAATGCTGTGTCTGATCCACTCGCACCAGCACAACATCCACCACCCACATAATAGGCTACCTGCTCTGTGAAGGTCCTGAGGGGGCCTGAGGAGGTGAATAAAGTATGCAGAGCAACAGAGTAGAAGTAGAAGACACCTAGAAAAGCACAATCCATCAGTATTTGACTGAAGTACATGTCTGTGAGTAATTGTAACTAGTCAACAGCCAAAGTGGTGTTGTCTCTTGATGAGATGTGAAGCCGGCGGCTGATGGAGGTGAGAGAGGACGTTGCTGGGCAGGACTACGGTTTCCTGGCTGATGTGTGTGATGATGTAATCAAAGCTAAAGTAAAAATGAGTTTAGAGGAGGTCAGAAGTCTCTGGACTTGGATGAAAGATCGCAGAAAACACAGAGTCAAGAACTCAGGTAGACTTCGGGTCAAGAGAGATATCGATTGTTTGTGCGCATGAATTTTGATGAGTACCTCATCGCTGGTCCAGCGATTGGCGAAGGAAGGCCGCTGTCTCTTTATACACACCACCTCCCTCATGTCCTCGTAGGACGGGTCAGTGGGCACCAGGTCATGGTAAGGCAACTGATACTCCTCCACGATTCCTGCAGGAATAAACACAGCTGCATACGTGAAGGGAAAAAGTGCATTGTTTGTTTGAAAGAACCGTCTTCAATAATTCATGTTCCTTCATTCATAATTCACACCAGAACCCAAAGATGTGAGTTATTATTGAGCTGTTTTCAGGCTCAGAGTTGAACGAGCATGTTTTAAAGCTGCTGCGGGATGCAGCTGTATTCTTCATGGGAGTCTAGCTCTTATAAACTGGACAAAATGCTACTGCAATCATCAAAACAAAAACGGATGCGTATTTATGAACAGCTGGAGTGAGAATGTGAAGGACAGATGTTTTCTGAGCTGCTCTAACAGCGCTTAAAATAAAGTGACAGAAATTACTATTATTTTCATCATTATTGTGATGCATCGTTCTCATGTAGAAGAACATATCGAGTAGAAGTCGATTTACGAACACTGTATCAATCATGTCATATTCGTATCAGCTCCCGTAATCTCTTGCTGTGGTGGGTCCAGGGCGACAAGAACACTGCATCATTCATTCCTTCATTCATTATCTGTAACCCTTATCCAGTTCAGGGTTGCAGTGGGTCCAGAGCCTACCTGGAATCATTGGGCGCAAGGCGGGAACACACCCTGGAGGGGGGCACCAGTCCTTCACAGGACACACACACACACACATTCACTCACACACTCACACCTACGGACACTTTTGAGTCGCCAATCAACCTACCAACGTGTGTTTTTGGACCGTGGGAGGAAACCTACGCGGACACAAGGAGAACACCACAGTCCTCACAGACAGTCACCCGGAGGAAACCCACGCAGACACAGAGAGAACACACCACATTCCTCACAGTCAGTCACCTGGAGGAAACCCACACAGACACAGAGAGAACACACCACACTCCTCACAGACAGTCACCCGGAGGAAACCCACACAGACACAGGGAGAACACACCACACTCCTCACAGACAGTCACCCAGAAGAAACCCACACAGACACAGGGAGAACACACCACATTCCTCACAGACAGTCACCCACAAGAAACCCACACAGACACAGGGAGAACACACCACACTCCTCACAGACAGTCACCCACAAGAAACCCACACAGACACAGGGAGAACACACCACATTCCTCACAGACAGTCACCCACAAGAAACCCACACAGACACAGGGAGAACACACCACATTCCTCACAGACAGTCACCCGGAGGAAACCCACACAGACACAGGGAGAACACACCACACTCCTCACAGACAGTCACCCAGAAGAAACCCACACAGACACAGGGAGAACACACCACATTCCTCACAGACAGTCACCCACAAGAAACCCACACAGACACAGGGAGAACACACCACACTCCTCACAGACCGTCACCCGGAGGAAACCCACACAGACACAGAGAGAACACACCACACTCCTCACAAGACAGTCACCCGGAGGAGCCGTTTAGCTGTTTTCGCTCAGTTCTCTTTCTTCTCAGTTTTTACTCCATGCTCTTATTTCTCCACTCCCGTGTTTGTTTCTCTGTTTGACCTTTGTGGCTCTCATGACGCTGTGATTGGAGAGACTCGTACGAGGAGGCGGGACAATCCTAAAAACCCCTGCACTTGACTTAAGAAGTGGAGCAATATCTTAACACCTAAACCAATCCTTTCCTTTTTCTGACTTAGGTGGCCCACACACCACTGACTGGGTGGTCTTGTTTCACAGTGTGTGGGCTGGTAGGCTCCAGATCCCCAAATGCATGTGCACATGTGCTGAACATATCATTTATTCATAACATGTCCCTTTTAGTCCATTTTTAAGCAAATATTTTTGTACTAATACAGATTCTGCCTTTTCTCAAGTGGGCTGCAGGATGTTTAAACTCTGTGCTGTATCTGATGTCATGGTGTGTGTATTATGGGGAAACCCTTTAATGTGACAATAATGATGTTTGTTTTAAAAAGAAAGGAAAGAACACGTTGACAATCATCCAACATCCTGGTCTTTTCCCTGAGCCGTCCACTCTTACTGACCTCCTGACACACATCTCCTGGCGATCTCCCACAGGATCAGGCCGAAGCTGTACATGTCGGCCATGATGTAGGACTGGAAATGGTTGCGGTTCAGGGTCTCATCCAGCACTTCGGGGGGCATGTAGCGCTTGGTGCCCACCCGTGTGTTGGGGGGAATATCCACCTCGTTTGTGTCACTGTGTCACAAAGCAAACAGATGTTATGTTAAAGAACAGTCGTAAACACACACACAACAGCTCAGGTAGTCTGACTGCAATGGGTTTAGGGGTCCTACTGTATCAAAACCCCTGAATAATGTGTCCATGGAGATTTAGCGCTCAGCCTTTAGTGACTCTCAGCGGTGATTTTTATCTGAAAAGACGGGCATTTTCAATTCACGATGAAAAAGACCGGCTGTTTGCAGTGTGTTTTATTACACTGCACATCAGCGATGGAATATTTATTGGCTGCAGCTCTAGCGTCGCAGCCGAGGGGAGACAGCCACAATGACATTTAGAGCAGACGCAAGGAAATTTTATCTGTTTTTTTATTGCTGTGTCAGTGGTCCGCAAGTACGAGCACTCAGGGTTTTTCGTGACTGAAATGTATGCTCATCATCCCCATTGAATCTGGTCAAAAACTGTATATTAACATTTATATTTATATTTAAATAATTGGCTTACAACAGCACACTTGATTTAACATAATGATGCATTAATGAATTGGTAAAACTAGGTACTGGATTCCCATTTGATCACCTCAAATAATACTGGACTACCACGAGGAGAGACGCAGAAAGGGTTAAACCAACATGTTCACACACAATAAAACACTACTTACTCTAATAACGTTATTTGGTTTTATTCTGATATTAGTGTGTGTGTGGTTTGGGGAGGTGTTTGTTTTTTGCGCAAATAAACAGTCATTTAAAATGGTAGTACATTTAGCCTATTTATAAGTAATGTATAAGTAGATGAGAGTAGACAGTTACAAGGTTATAAGCGCTCGTCTTGATATTCAAAGCGTTTTACACTCTTGTTTAGGACTCTTTGAGTTGCCTCAGAAAACACCAATGTGCAGCATCTACCTGGAGGGGGCAATGGCAGTATGAGGGTACTATTAGGTAGAGAGGCTGTGTATTTAATCATGGGGGTGATTAGCAGGTCAAAAGTGCCCACAATGGCACATCTAGGTAGAAAACGCACTAGGAACAGAGAGTCAGGACCCTGGCTTTCTGTCTCATCAAAGAAATGGTGCCTTGTGTTTGTCACTGTATTTGGGCACTGAGATCAGACCATATGAACAGTCTCCCATCCAAGTACTGTGGATTTGTATGCACTGGTGTCCAGGCACTACAGCTACACGTGTAGAATGAACCTAACAATAAAGGCTAATCAGCAGACAAAGCTATGCCCGAGTCATCTGTATAATAACTTTGTGAAGCAAAGCTGTCGACCCCTACCTGATGAATTTGACGGCGAGCCCGAGGTCAGCGATGCAGCAGGTGCCGTTCTTCTTCACCAGGATGTTCTTGCTCTTCAGGTCTCTGTGGGCGATGGCGGGTTTGCCCTGAGTGCCGAAGATCTCCGTGTGCAGGTGGCAGAGGCCCGAGACAGCCGAGTAGGCGAGCCGCAGCAGAGCGCGAGTGTCCAGTGTGGTGGACTTGAGGTAGTCGTACAGAGAGCCGCTCTCGTGGTAGTCTGTGATCAGATAGAGCTGCGTCCAGGAACCCGTGCCCTTAATGTCCGCCGCAATGAAGCCTGAGGAACAGATGCACAGCCATGAGGCTCGACGTACTCCAGAAGATCCATATGTTACTACTGACCGCAGTTCATGACCAGGACACTGGGCTACATCTGTGTTTATTGTGCTCAGTGATGAGCCGAGCAGCACAGTGTGTCTAATAGGGAAACTGTCTTGGATTACTCACTGTACAGGTCTTTTTTTTTTCTTCCACATATTAAATGTGCTATAATCATCATTGCATATCAGTACAACAACATCTGGTGAACACACAGCCGCCATGCACAAGGTCACGTCAGCTGTGGATGTTGAGGGAGAAGAAAACACTGTTTCTTCCCTCTCCCAATCACAGTTATGACAGTCTTAGGACTCAAACCAGTGTTCTTTTGGTCCCTGGCACACTTCTCAAAGCCCTGGCTGCCCCCTGTGGTATTCATTCATTCATTATCTGTAACCCTTATCCAGTTCAGGGTCGCGGTGGGTCCAGAGCCTACCTGGAAACATTGGGCGCAAGGCAGGGAATACACCCTGGAGGGGGAGCCAGTCCTTCACAGGGCAACACAGACACACACACACACACACACCTATGGACATTTTGGAGTCACCAATCCACCTGCCAACGTGTGTTTTCGGACTGTGGGAGGAAACCGGAGCACCTGTAGGAAACCCACACAGACACAGGGAGAACACAACAACTCCTCACAGACAGTCACCCGGAGGAAACCCACGCAGACACAGGGAGAACACACCACACTCCTCACAGACAGTCACCCGGAAGAAACCCACGCAGACACAGGGAGAACACACCATACTCCTCACAGACAGTCACCCGGAGCTGTGTGACTGCGACACCTACCTGCTGCACCACCGTGCCGCCCCCCCTGTGGTACATTTATGCTAAACGTTTTTAATGAAAGTGTATTAATGAATAACATTATTCAAATGTTCTTGTCATGTGCGAAATCTAAGCTTTTAAACTCTTAGTAGGACCTGAGGAAGCTGTAAATAAAAATGAAGCCATTGTAGATGATTCTTTTAAATGTATGTGAGCTGTAAATAAATAAAAAAATCAGAATGTATTATATTTCAGAAAGGAACACAAATATTAAGGAAGGTGACTTGCAAACTGTCATAAAAACGTTTTATATGAATATTCATAACAATCTAAATGATATAAACAGAATAAAGCGGTATTACGTCTTATAAAAAGTGTTATTACCAGACGCTCAGCATATTATAAAAGCACGGTGAATCGTTAACATGTCAGTGGGTGTTATCTGTGGCAGGGCGCTGGTAGTTACCCAGGATGTTTTCGTGCCTCATGAGCACAGTCTGGTAAATTTCGGTCTCTCTGAACCAGCTGGCCTCCTCTGTGGTGAAGAAGACCTTGACGGCAACTCTCTCTCCCCTCCAGCGGCCCATCCACACCTCTCCATAGCGGCCCTTCCCGATCTGCTTCACCATCTGGATCTGCTTAGCTATGGTGCGCTGCACCTGTGGAGTGGAGTAGAGTCAGAGTCTCAAAGGTGAGGCGCTGGATTCCACTCGAATGAGGGCTATCATTGGTACAACTTCAGGCCCGCTCAGAGGGGTGAATCAACAGCCGTGTGTCTCGCGTGTGTGTATGTGTAGCTCTTCAGTCTCACCAGTAGGGGGAGTCCTGAGCCGCTGCCAGAGCTCTGGGACTGCTCGATCAAGTCTTTGAGAGATTCTCCTGGGGGGATATATGTCTCGTCCTGCTCCAGACCCATACTGTAGCGCGGTCTCAGCTCCTGGCGCTTGTACCTAGTTCACACACAAGTGTGTATATTACCATTGTGAGGCCCAGCAGCGCAGTTCAAAACACACACAGACAGATATAACTGAATAAAGACAGTAAAGGGCAAAGAAATGCAGTTTAGGATCCATCAGAAAGGGCCAAGTAATCATTGCAAAATTACAACACAATGTAGATAAATGAGAGAGTGTATGAGATATAAAGATAATACAGCTACAATAATGTACCGGCACACAGCAGGATACTGAGGAGATATGGGGCACTATCTGCTATCTGGAAAGTGACTTAGCTATAAACTTCATATGGATCATTTCACTACTGCAGGACCATGTGGGCATCAGCAGACTTTACTAATGAACCCTCGGGGGTTGTAACAGGGCTGAACATCCAGGCTAATGTTAGTCATTCCTTGCATAGGACAAGTGTTATACAACACGCCTCTGTCAGTTTCAAGACAAACGTTTAAAATACCTGTTACAAAGCTGAAATGAGTGTATGTATGTGTAGCTATAATCTGGGAAACAGAGCTGAGGGGTTAACCCTGAGAGAATCAACAGATGCTGAAAACAGTTATATTTTCTATTTCATATAAAAGACATGACTTTCTCTTGACCCTGTGATTAGACAATTTCAAGTGGCTTTTTTCTCTTCCGTTAGCAGTGTGTAAATATGTTAACATACGTAACCAACACAAACAGAATGTGTGACACACGACCACTGAACCGTGCATAAACATTAGCTGTAAATATTATATTTATTGTAGTATTTGACACATACATTAATCATCAAGACAGTGGGAAAAGAGAAAATTGTCATTTTAAGGGGCCAACTACGGTGGCGCAGCAGGTTAGTGTCGCAGTCACACAGCTTCAGGGGCCTGGAGGTTGTGGGTTTGAGTCCCGCTCCGGGTGACTGTCTGTGAGGAGTGTGGTGTGTTCTCTCTGTGTCTGCGCGGGTTTCCTCCGGGTGACTGTCTGTGAGGAGTTTGATGTGTTCTCCCTGTGTCTGCGTGGGTTTCCTCCGGGTGACTGTCTGTGAGGGGTGTGGTGTGTTCTCCCTGTGTCTGTGTGGGTTTCCTCCGGGTGACTGTCTGTGAGGTGTGTGGTGTGTTCTCCCTGTGTCTGTGTGGGTTTCCTCCGGGTGACTGTCTGTGAGGAGTGTGGTGTGTTCTCCCTGTGTCTGCGTGGGTTTCCTCCGGGTGACTGTCTGTGAGGAGTTTGATGTGTTCTCCCTGTGTCTGCGTGGGTTTCCTTCGGGTGACTGTCTGTGAGGAGTTTGGTGTGTTCTCCCTGTGTCTTCATGGGTTTCCTCTGGTGACTGTCTGTGAGGAGTGTGGTGTGTTCTCCCTGTGTCTGCGTGGGTTTCCTCTGGGTGACTGTCTGTGAGGAGTTTGGTGTGTTCTCCCTGTGTCTGTGTGGGTTTCCTCCGGGTGACTGTCTGTGAGGAGTTTGGTGTGTTCTCTCTGTGTCTGTGTGGGTTTCCTCCGGGTGACTGTCTGTGAGGAGTGCGGTGTGTTCTCCCTGTGTCTGTGTGGGTTTCCTCCGGGTGCTCCGGTTTCCTCCCACGGCCCAAAAACACATGTTGGTAGGTTTTAGGTCACAACTAGCTGAAATCCCACATATATTTGTACATGTGTACATACATTCCTTCCATATTGAGCATATATTGGCCCATATCTTCTCACTGTTTTTCTATTTACTGGTACATTACATACTGTGTGTACTCATTAATCATTCTATTGTTATGGTGCATTTTCATTAGATTCAAAGAATCAGATCAGGAATTGGTAAATAAATCTAGAGATTTTAGAGGTGATTTCTTGATAACTGAGAAAGTAAATTACAACGTCTATAATACAGAACATTCAGTGGCTTCATATTCAAAATGTGATGATGAACTCAAGGCTGATAGCCTGTGAAGAAATTATTACCACAATAAATAACTCCAATACATTATCATTTTAAAACACATGCAACACATAGGCGTTTACCTGAAGTAACAGAAGACGATGATGAGGACGAGGACGATGCTGCACACCGTCACAGAGATGAACAGAGCCATGTGGTGGATGTTGCTGTCCACATACTCTGCAGAGGAGAGAGACACAGAATGAGCTGTTACATTGAATAAAGAAATGATCGGGATTCTTTAAGTCAGGGGTCACAGTGCGTCGACCGGCCAATCACAACGCGCCAGTCGCGGCTCATTTAAATAATGTGAATCAGCCTTTTCCCACATGAAAATAATTAAGTCCAAGTATGGGTCCACATTCTCTGTTGATTTCTTGGTCCCATAAAACAACAAGAATAAAACCTCTCCAAACCCTAGCACCCCAGCCATCCATAAAGCCCTTTGACTTCTTGGTGTACAAACATCTAGAATTCATTTTTAAATAAAATGAACAAAGAATAATAACAAGAACTAATACGTTTACAATGCACGTGTAACGTAAATGCTATAATCTTCGTGACATAAATGATTGGCCGTACTAGTTCTACAAACACTAAAAGTATCACACAAAACCTTTACAACTACGACTCTGTGATGCGTTTTTCTCTTAGCTCTGCCCTACACTTTCCTGTACCACAATCACATAATGGCAAACACATGTAAACAAAGACATTGATATGAAGCACCAAAGCTTCTCAAGGACTTCTAATAAGAAGGGTATGTATTTTGGACCCTTCCCTCCGGCAAAACTAGGCTTGCCTTGTTTTTCACTCCTTTAAAATTGCTATTGGTCCAATTAACTGCAAATGTTCTTCTGAAAGAAGCACTGTACTTCCTTAATTACACCCTCACTCCTCTCCCCTGTTCTATTTTCATCTGCTCCACTCTGTCTGAGCGATGTAATATTGTGTTATTCCTCCATTTTATCGTATTCCACTGTATTCTATATGTATTTCTGCAGTCCTATTCTATTCTGTTTGGTTCTGTTCGGTTTTGTAATCAGTTCCATTCTAATTTGATGTAATGTAATCAAATCTAAATCTGTTTCCTGACCTAGTCTAGTCCAGTCTAGTCTAATCAAGTCAAGACTAGTTTTTTCCCCTTCTGCTCTCTAGCCCTTTCAGAGTTGAGTTTGTGTGTGTGTGTGTGTGTGTGTGTGTGTGGAGGGGGAAACTGAAGTCGTGATCGATCACATCCCCTTCCTGCTGCACTCTGATCAGGTTGCTGATTGACGACACCGTTGAGAGCCCAGGGCTGTACTGTTCTCTCTGGGACTCTAACCTTACTGCCAAGCCCCTGCCTGATATGCACACACACACACACACACACACACACACACACACACACACACACACACACAGACACACACACAGAAGGAAACACAAACACTGACAGATGCACATTCACACAAACATATACCTGTGGTTCTCCAATGTGCTCGCTCCAATGTGCTCTCTCTCTCTCTCTCTCTCTCTCTCTCTCTCTCACACACACACACACACACACACACACACACACACACACACACACAGACACACACACAGACACACACACACACACAGAAGGAAACACAAACACTGACAGATGCACATTCACACAAACATATACCTGTGGTGCTCCAATGTGCTCTCTCTCTCTCTCTCTCTCTCTCTCTCTCTCTCTCTCTCTCTCTCTCTCTCTCTCTCTCTTTCTCTCACTCTCTCTCTCTCTCTCTCTCTCTCTCACACATACCCACACCCACAGAAAGAAACACAAACACACAAACACTGACAGATGCACATTCACACAAACATATACCTGTGGTGCTCCAATGTGCGCACTCTCTCTCTCTCTCTCTCTCTCTCTCTCTCTCTCTCTCTCTCTCTCTCACACACACACACACACACACACACACCTCAGTGCTCAGGCTCAGACTAACACACACTGACAACCAGCTTCCACTTGATTCAACTCTCAGTCCGTCTCTCTGCTGGAAGAGAAGCTACTTGTAAGACTGTGTTAAGGAAAGAAGTTGTCTTTCTAACAGAGTAATTAATTTGTCCCAGTGTCTCCGGTGTCGTCGTTACAGAAACACTACACCCCCCCCACACACACACAGCAGAGCCCCCACCCCTCCCCTCCAAACACATCCCCCTCCACGGTCTGAATGTGAGAGGTGGCATGTCTCGCAGTGTGACAGATGGACAGATAGCTGCTCGCTGCTGAGGCTGGAAACCCGAGCCCTCCCAGGAGTGAGGCTGTCCTTTTCATTAGAGAGTGAGAGAACAAGCAAAACCGCCAGCTCTGCTTCACCTGCACACCTCACCCCACACCCACCCCCCACTCCCTCCCTGTCCTGGACCCCACTCAGGCTGGGCCTAAAACCTGCGGTTTTGTAACGCTTTAACCTGTCACAAACCATCAGCAACGAGCTGGAGACCAGTGCTCCTCTGAGCTTCTCACACGGAGGAAGGGGAGTGGTTTACAGCAGCAGCTCCATTGCAGTGTGTGTGTGTGTGTATGTGTGTGTGTGTGTGCTTGTGCTTGTGTGTGTAATAATAACAGGGCTGTTATTGTCCAGTATGTTGGACAATGTCACATCCAACATACTGGACAATAACAATAAAGACACTCCTTACTGCACTGTCAGTGTGAGGTACAGTGATGCTCCAATGTTATTGAGGGAGTTCCCACTTCAGCCAATTACAGAAGGACCCAGAGTCCATGTTTAGTGCTTCTCGAAGTTGGAGGACTGGATTAAAATCATGGCTCTCATTGGTAAGCAGATAAATTAAACGACCTCCCCAGGTAAAGCTAATCCAGAACAAATAGGGCTTATATCCTGCTCGTGGGTGGATTAAACGGGATGAAAAGCCTTACTGGGCGTGTTGACTGGAGGCAGGGTGGGTTGGAGGTCTCTGTTGCAGTAGTCCTGATCCGTACAGCACTCCAGTACCCTCCTCAGACGAGAGTTCCCTGTGTCCTGGGGATACAATTAATTTAATGCAGATTAACACCCAATGCTGCAACATTTAGCAGCTGTTAGTTCACAGTTATCACTGGCTGTGACCAAAGCCATATCATTTTACACAGTTTACAACTTGTAGCTGATTGAAACAAGTGAATAAATTCAGTCCCAATATTGACCATTATATCAGCTCCACTGACCACACAGGAGCACTTTGTACTTCTTCAATTACAGACTACACTCCACTCGTTTCTCTGTATTCGTTCTCATCCTCAATTCACCCTGCTCTTCATAGTCAGGACCCCCACAGGACCATCACAGAGCAGGTATGATCAGGGTGGTGGATCGTACTCAGTGACAATGATGTGGTGGTAGTAGTGTGTGTGGAGCTGGTTCGAGTGGATCAGACACAGCAGTGATGCTGGAGTTTTCCAATTTCCTTTGACCAGTGTAAAAAATGCAATACTAAAAAAATAATGGCATAAACATTTTGATAAGTCCTGTGTCCACGCACTGTCCACTCTGTAAGACACTCCTACCTCGCTGGTCCACCTTGTTGGTGTAAAGTCAGAGACAGTAGCTCATCTGTTGAAAACTTGCATTTGGTTGTTGGCTGGATATCTTTCATCACAGAACCACTCTCAGTCCAGCGGTGACATTGAGGGGTTTAAAAACTCCAGCGGCGCTGCTGTTTCTGATCCACCTGTACCAGCGTGACACAAACTAACACACCATCACTCCATCAGTGTCACTGCAGCACTGAGGATGATCCACCACCCAAATCATACCGACTCTGTGGGGTCCAGACCTTTGAAGAGCAGTGTGAGATGGGGGTACAGAAGTATGCAGAAAAACATTCCAGGAGGTCATCATGCCATATGTTAATCAGGGTGCTTAGGCCAGGGGGAGTTGCTCTAAGAAAGTCTGGTGCAACGTAGGCCCCACAGACGCAGAGACCTGAGGAACATGGGACCACGGCTCCAGCCGCAGAGAAGGAGTAGAACCGAGGGGAGGTGGGTGGAGAGGGTTGTGAGCAGGTGAGCAGCCACATGGGCTGCCACTGTAGGCTTTCTGCTGCTGTCTGCAGCTGGAGTTGTGGTCCTATGTTCCGCAAGGCTGTCAGACTCGCTTCCCTCCACTCAACGACTCTCCCTTCCTTCTCTGCTTTCCCATCGGGGACAGACAAGAAGAGCTGGGGTGGGACGGAGACGTGTTCTTTCACACAGAAAACAAGAGCTTGAAGGGAGGCGTCTACAACTGAAAAAGCATGGTCATCTTGTGACGTAATAAACATAAAATTTATAAAATGGCTGCTTTTAAAGCCATTGTAAAATACACAATACACACAACTACAACCACCTCACCACGTCTAAATTCCATATTAATGCGCCACTGTTTTAAACTCTGTCAGTTTGATTCAGTTCTCCCAGAACTGTATGATATCCGGACAGAAATACAGAACTATACATCGCTCTAAAATAGATCCAAGTCAGTGCCCTGAGCAGAGTGATATCAGGAGAGAAATACAGTGCTACAGAGCTGGGATATGTTAATGCTACTCAGCAAACTTCTTACACTTAAGGCTAAAAACACAGCCCTAGACAGCCCTGCAACTTCTCCTTCAGAGTGTGTCCCTTCAGAAAGAGGACAACAATATATGCATTCCTACTCAACTAAAAATATTAAAAAAATTGTTATAACACAGACATAGAAAGGGCAACAGTGGCGTATTTGCCAAATAGTGAACCCACATCCATCTGCGCTATTAAACCTCAGATCTTGCAGAATACTGACCTCACCTTGTCTTCTCCAGCAGTCGACATTAACCCTGTCAGTTTCAGCATTCATTCATTCATTCATTATCTGTAACCGCGGTGGGTCCAGAGCCTACCTGGAATCATTGGGCGCAAGGCAGGAATACACCCTGGAGGGGGCGCCAGTCCTTCACAGGGCAACACAGACACACACACACATTCACTCACACACTCACACCTACGGACACTTTTGAGTCACCAATCCACCTACCAACGTGTGTTTTTGGACTGTGGGAGGAAACCGGAGCACCCGGAGGAAACCCACACAGACACAGGGAGAACACACCACACTCCTCACAGACAGTCACCCGGAGCGGGAATCAAACCCACAACCTCCAGGTCCCTGGAGCTGTGTGACTGCAACACTACCTGCTGCTCCACACTGCCGCCCCAGTTTCAGCACATATTTGTTAATACGTTTAACCACTGAAAAACCAAATTCAATAAAATAACTACTAATTTGGTAACTACTAAAATGGTATCTACTTTACTAAAGCATTAAGCCACCCCCAGCCTCTCGTGGCTTAATGCTTTCATAAAAACCTCACAATGATGTCATGGAATTGGGCGTGGTTGCAGATTCAGCCCTCTGGAGTGTTCAGGGTTTTGGAGAAAATGATCCACCATTTGAGTGATAAAAATCTACTTATTAACATTTGTGTTGAGAAAAACACTAGCAACAACAGAACACACCATTATGCCTTCGTCTGAATACTTTTAATTTAGAGTTTAATTTAGACCACAATTTTAAGAACGTGACAGAAGAAATTAGGAATATGGTCCTCACCCGGCACTGAAACTCGGAGCCCACCAGTCCCAAACAGCCGGAGGTGAGAACAGGAGTACCACCTTCTTCCTCCTCCACCATGGTGAAGCAGTAGCCGTCCGTTCTGCAGATGTCATCACAGTTAAACGGTCATTACCATCATCCCTATCAGCGCTGACCTGACTTTGCTCAGAAACAGATGGCTTGTTTTAGGCCTGAAGCTCTGATGACATCAACAGCAAAGCCACAAAAACCGAGCCAGAACTAAATTGAATTTCATTCGCTCTTGCATCATGTTGAGTGCTGAGAGGCAAAACACCAGCGTAATGAACATGCCTGTATCTCAGTGAGCCTGATGGGCAAGGAGGAAATGCTAGATCTAGACTGACACAACTGGCTAGACTCAGGGGGAAGTCTTGTCTTTATGATAATAATCGTACACTGTAGTGATAGGCACATAAAGAAATGCATTACACTAGATATGAGCAGTGTAGGAACATCTCTGTGGTCAGCTGTGGGCTATAGCTTCTAAACATCATTCAAATATGTGCACTGTTTCCAGATCAATTGTGTCTCGTGACCTAGTGCATTAAAGGAATATAAAAGGGTCAAGTAGATTGAGTCTCTGTTTTATTTCTATGAACCCCACGTAGGGCGCTAACCTGCAGGTGTTATTGGTGGAGTCCTCTGGACAGTGGTGATAGCAGTAGCACCACAACATCCTCTCAGGGATCACAGGCACTGAGCTTCCACTGTCCTCCTTCCGGTTATCCATTGTCACCTTCCCAGAATTCCTTAGCAACATGGCGTCCAACACGTTTGCTGGAGGGGGGATAAAGAAAAGGCAAGTTTCAGGGAAGCATCCAAAAGACTTGCACTAGCTCTAACAAGATCGATAAATCACACATCACACAATCAAACATGGCTGCTGAACAACTGTAAATTGTAAAACTATAAACTGTAAAAACTGAGTAAATCTGATTTTCCGCTGGTGTTTGTCACGGCAGAAGATTTGGCCCTGTCACTGTTGCTTGGACTGTAATCAGCGAATCTGCCCATGACTGTGGTAAGTCCAAGGTCTGTTTAGAAGACTTTGCCTTTACACCCTCAAGAAGAAAGGCCTATCTGTGCTCCATAAATAAAGTATGTGTATGTGTGTGTTTGCGTGTGCGCTGTGTTCGTCTTACGCAGCGATGTACAGTCTCACTCCACTCCCTCATGACATGCTCACTAGATGAATTATGTACTTTGCAACGTGCTCTTAAATGACACATTAGTTGAAGTGGATGAATGTTAACCTTGGCTTTTTGAGCAGCACTTAAGCCCTTCCACACAGTGTGTCTTTTATGTTTACACTGCGGCCACATAATATTCTGTTTATTCATCGTTACAATATTATTGACCTTAGAGCTTCTGCTATTGAAAATAGTTATAATAGAAGAGCACAATGCCCTGGCTAAACTTAACTGATGAGATCAGCTTTTACTGTTGTTTAGATGAATTATGATCATTTCAGCTCACATTTTTTTACAAGAATCTTTGACGAATTCGGTAAGGGTTGGGTAAAGGTAAGGTAAGAGTGTTTCTCTTAAGACCGATGCCGGGGGCATGTGCATACCTCTGTGGCAGACTCTTATGTGACCTCTTATGTGACCTTAGACACATAGGCAACGTTCACACAGTGATTTTTACAACATTAGCGTAAACAGACCAAGCTCCCAAACTGACCCACATGCACAAAAGGACACTTCATAAACAATCAAACAAGCATTTTTGTTCAGAAGTGTAGCAATGTATCACTGTACAGCGCTGTATCACTCAATGACCTGATTCGTATTTCCAGATTTCACGTGAAAAATTGAAAATAAAATAAAGATTTCATAAGATTACAAACAGGTAGTGTCGCAGTCACACAGCTCCAGGGACCTGGAGGTTGTGGGTTCGATTCCCGCTCTGGGTGACTGTTTAACCTGTGGTGAGTTCTCCCTGTGTCTGCGTGGGTTTCGTCCGGGTGACTGTCTGTGAGTAGTGTGGTGTGTTCTCCCTGTGTCTGCATGGGTTTTCTCCGGGTGACTGTCTGTGAGGAGTGTGGTGTGTTCTCCCTGTGTCTGCATGGGTTTTCTCCGGGTGACTGTCTGTGAGGAGTGTGGTGTGTTCTCTCTGTGTCTGCGTGGGTTTCCTCCGGGTGACTGTCTGTGAGGAGTGTGGTGTGTTCTCCCTGTGTCTGCGTGGGTTTCCTCCGGGTGACTGTCTGTGAGGAGTGTGGTGTGTTCTCTCTGTGTCTGCGTGGGTTTCCTCCAGGTGAGTGTTTGTGAGGAGTGTGGTGTGTTCTCCCTGTGTCTGCGTGGGTTTCCTCCGGGTGACTGTCTATGAGGAGTGTGGTGTGTTCTCCCTGTGTCTGCGTGGGTTTCCTCCGGGTGACTGTCTATGAGGAGTGTGGTGTGTTCTCCCTGTGTCTGCGTGGGTTTCCTCCGGGTGACTGTCTATGAGGAGTGTGGTGTGTTCTCCCTGTGTCTGCGTGGGTTTCCTCCGGGTGACTGTCTATGAGGAGTGTGGTGTGTTCTCCCTGTGTCTGCGTGGGTTTCCTCCGGGTGTTCCGGTTTTCTCCCACAGTCCAAAAACACCCGTTGGTAGGTGGATTGGCGACTCAAAAGTGTCCGTAGGTGTGAGTGTGAGTGAATGTGTGTGTGTGTGCGTGTGTGTGTGTGTTGCCCTGTGAAGGACTGGCGCCCCCTCCAGGGTGTATTCCCGCCTTGCGCCCAATCATTCCAGGTAGGCTCTGGACCCACCGCGACCCTGAACTGGATAAGGGTTACAGATAGTGAATGAATGAATGAAGATTACAAACATGAACTTATTAAACAAATGCCAGGGATCTCTGTACAGACCAGATGTATGACAGTATGCCTCACTCTATCTGTGAACTTGTAGGGGGTCTCTTACAAACATGGGCTCTCCAAAAAGAAGGACACGAGAGCCAAAAATGTGAGATTTTCTGAAGTGTATCCTACAGACAAGTTTTCATTAAAAAAAAAAAAAAAAAAACATCACACACCTAGGAAAGGAAGTCGGTTCACTGTAGGCATATACAGTAATGTAATAAGTATATGGCATGTGTGCATCATTCAGTCTCTAAGTGCAAAAGCAAATGGTGTAAACTTACACAATCAACACATAAGCCTCAAACACACCACAAGCAGGAGTCTGTTCTGCCTTCACTGTTCTGTGTATTCCCATTCATCTGAAAGCCTAGGAGTGACTGTGTCCACAGAGGGAGGTGTTTTAATGGCTGGTCTGAGTGTTACCTTGAGTCTACTCAACTGTGCTTAACTCCGACTCTGGCTAAAATAACAAAAGTCCGGAGAAGTGGAGCAAAGAGGAAAAGCAAAAAGATCGTATACATTACTATCAAAACTCCCAGCTCCATCGCGCCTGGCCTTCTGCACTGGAATTGGATTTAAACGCTGATACACCGCAAATATGAGGGGATGTTAGGGAAGGAAAAACAAAGAAAGGATTTCTCAGTGTGAGAGCGCAGTCTTTTCCTTTTGCAACTGGTTGTAAATGTAATTCTATGATGAATTCAGTGTCAAAATTTGAGTGCTATCCGGAGACGTCAAGCTTTTTAGCAGCGCAAATAATACAACGGAGGACTCGCTATTAACGGATACTAGACTGTGCAGTCCTCGTACTGTGGACAACACGTACCATAACATTCTCTGAAGCTCTGGCTTGTGTAGTTCAGCCCTGGAACTCTTCCACTGGGTTCGCTGATAGATGGTACATTTCAATAAACTCAGCAAGTGGCCAAACAACTCTCAGAGGACTTCGGCTTAGTGACAGTGAAGTAAAAGATTGATCAGAGTATTGGCTTTTGGTGTGTGTGTGTGTGCGTGTGTGTGTGTGTGTGTGTGTGTGAGGAGGCTCAGCAGGCCACAAGCATATCCCAGACTACTATTCACACTCACTTATTGTGGGACATAAATCAGATGGCACGGCTGAAACTAAGCCAACATTGATCCACCGCCTCTCACAAGCACTCAGACACGGCCATTTATTTTGCTATTACACTGCGCACAAACTGGGCTGCCACAATGTCGTCCTGAGATATACAGGGCCATTCACACACTTTCCAGCACGTACACAAGCAGAACATGTTACACTCTAAACAATATCGAAATTCATAACACTCAAACGTGTCTCGTAATGAATTAAAAAAAAAAAAAAACGTGGGCCGGACTTCTTCTGGTTTTCCCAAAAGCCCCAGAGCAATACACCCATCCTTATTTGGGCTGAGCGAGGAACAATAACACATTGATCACGCTGCTGTAAGCTTTTAGAGAAATGGAGGTGCACAGCTGTCCTGGACTCTCTCAAATACCTTTCCCTGACCGTCCAAGCTTTAAAAAATAAAAAAAATAAAAAGTACAAGAAAAAAGCACCACCTTAAAAAGGCTCCCCACTCTAATATCAACAGCGGTGAACGCGCGGCCAGTGCATTAAGCCGAACAGCTTGTTAGTGTTGAGCGTTGAGTGTTGGTGATTAATTTGGACTGAGTCAGGCCCAGGCACCACATGGATGGTGTGTACTGTTAAAGAGAACAGTTCGTACAGCTCTGACATGGGAGGCGGTATCACGATAAGCGGGCAGATGGCCGTGGCCTTGACGGTTACATCAAAAGAGCGCCTGCGTCTTTCAGGCCAAGAGAAGCTGCCAGGAAAGCTACACCAAACTTCTCTCCAAGTTCTGAAGCCTTGGAAGTTAATGAGAGATAGGGCCAGGAGCAGGGTGAGTGTAAACTTGGGACCCCAGGTTGATTTGTTAGGAATCACTTCAACAGACGATGACATTTCAAATCCTATTGGATCAGAGTTATGGAAGAAACACAAACAATAAAAAAAATACAGCAGGTTTCTTCATTCAAATAATTTCTGTGTTTGTTTAAAGGAACACTAGGTAATTTTTACAAAACTGTATTGACAGTAATGGAAAGGAGTGGGTGGTTTCCTACCCTCCTCCAAACATTTCTGCAGTGCTGAGCCCAGAGAACTAAAGACAGAGGCTCTTGTGGTATTTTGACCAAAGCAGGCTTCCAAAAAAGTGTACAACATTTCCCCTTAAAATCAAAAGAACTTCCATATACATGGCATTTTAACCCTCTCTAGTCCCCGCTCTGTATCTATTGACATTTCTAAGCCTGAGTAGAACCTCCTCCCTTAAAAGAGTTAAAAGCAATATGAATATCCATGCTAAGCATGCTGATTATTCTCTCATTTACCTTCAATTAGGTCGTACAGAACCCCCTCACCCTCTCTACATTTACTTAGTGCATGATAGATGGATGTGAACTCCAGGGCCGCATTCCCAGGGGCTGTGAAGGGGCCATGAAGAGGCTGTGAAGGGGGCTTAAAGCTCTGGATCTAGGGACCTGGGCCTAACAGCCAATGGCCAGTCTGGTTCACTGTCCCGGGACGTAGATTAGTCAGAGAGAGAGAGAGAGACGTAGAGTGTGTCCCATTAATAATGGCAACGCTGTCAGGAAGGCCTTTAACAGACCTGAGGAGATATAAACACAGCAGGGGCCTCACCTACGCTCAGGAGCCCAGCACCTTTAACACAGGGCCCCTTGCTCCCCCTCCTTCTGCTTTCATTTGTCACAGACTTGATCAAGTGCTTCGCTCGGTTCAAACTTCAGATCAAACTCTGATCTCTAAGAATGAGCACTGCTTTTTTACAAAGTCATTCCAGACCATGACACGCTGATCACATCTTAATTTATTTACACATCCACCTCGAGAAACTCAATTGTTCTTAAGGGAGACTTAAGAGAGACAGAGTTAGAGAGAGAGCGATAGAGTTAGTGAAAGAGAGCTAGAGCTAGAGATATAGAAAAAAAAGAGAGAGAGACAGTGTTAGAGAGGACAGGGAGAGAGAGTGAGAGAGAGCTAGAGAAAGAAAGAGAGAGAGAGAGAGAGAGAGAGAGAGAGAGAGAGAGAGATAGAGAAAGAGAGAGAGAGAGTGTGAGAGAGAGAGAGAAAGAGAGTGTTAGAGAGGACAGAGTGATAGAGAGAGAGAGAGAGAGAGAGAGAGAGAGAGAGAGAAAGAGAGAGTGTTAGAGGACAGAGAGTGTGAGAGAGAGAGAGAGAGAGTGTTAGAGAGGATAGAGAGCGAGAGAGAGAGAGAGAGAGAGAGAGAGAGAGAGACAGAGAGAGAGAGAGAGAGAGAGAGAGAGAGAGAGAGAGAGAGTTAGAGAGGATAGAGAGCGAGAGAGAGAGAGAGAGAGAGAGAGAGAGAGAGAGAGAGAGAGAGGATAGAGAGCGAGAGAGAGAGAGAGAGAGACAGACAGACAGAGAGAGATAGAGAGTTAGAGAGAGAGAGAGAGAGAGAGAGAGTTAGAGAGAGAGAGAGAGAGAGAGAGAGAGAGAGAGAGAGAGTTAGAGAGAGGGAGAGAGAGAGAGAGAAAGAAAGAGTGAGAGAGAGAGAGAGAGAGAGAGTGAGAGAGAGTTAGAGAGAGAGAGAGAGAGAGTGTGAGAGAGAGAGAGAGAGTGAGAGAGAGTTAGAGAGAGAGAGTTAGAGAGAGAGAGAGTGTGAGAGAGAGAGAGTGAGAGAGAGTTAGAGAGAGAGAGAGAGAGAGAGAGAGAGAGAGAGTGAGAGAGAGAGAGAGAGTGAGAGAGAGTTAGAGAGAGAGAGAGAGAGGGAGAGAGAGAGAGAGTTAGTAGACTGAGTGGAGTCCCTGAGGGTAGGATAATGCACCATTAGTCTTTGTGGTTAAACAACGCACTGAGCCCACAGCACTTCCACCACAACACGACCCTCGTCAAGCTTTTAACGCTCCTCAGGGGCCAGCACACTGTCTCTCTGCCCATAGGCTTCGCAGGTGACCACACCTCCACTCCAAGCGGCCACATGACTCCACTGTCCGTAGGTAAATACTGAGCATACCCCTTTAACTGCCTCCACCAGAAACCGTGGAGAGAACAGCAAAAAAAATAACCCCACTACAGCAGGCCTAACCTGGAACTGTTTCATGACTCCTGGACATCTCCCATCATTCTGGCTCTTTATTTTTTATCTTTGTGTTGACTGAGGTATCACTCAGAGGAATAATATTAATATTCATAGGACACAAAGATCTGAACAACATTAAGCCACCATTACACTAATATGGCTGTGTTTAATATTCAATCATTCATGTCTGTAAGTGCTTATCCAGTTCAGGGTCATGGTGGATCCGGAGCCTGCCCAGAATCACTGGGCCCAAAGGCGGGAACACACCCTGGAGGGGGCGCCAGTCCTTTACAGGGCGACACACACATTCACTCACACACTCACAACACAAATCCACCCACCAACGTGTGTTATTTTGCGACCGTGGGAGGAAATCAGAGCCCCTGGAGGAAACCCACACAGACACAGGGAGAACACACCACACTCCTCACAGACAGTCACCCTGAGGACACCCACGCAGACACAGGGAGAACACACCACACTCCTCACAGACAGTCACCCGGAGGAAACCCACGCAGACACAGAGAGAACACACCACACTCCTCACAGACAGTCACCTGGAGGAAACCCACGCAGACACAGAGAGAACACACCACACTCCTCACAGACAGTCACCCGGAGGAAACCCACGCAGACACAGAGAGAACACACCACACTCCTCACAGACAGTCACCCGGAGGAAACCCACGCAGACACAGAGAGAACACACCACACTCCTCACAGACAGTCACCCGGAGGAAACCCACGCAGACACAGAGAGAACACACCACACTCCTCACAGACAGTCACCCTGAGGACACCCACGCAGACACAGGGAGAACACACCACACTCCTCACAGACAGTCACCCGGAGGAAACCCACGCAGACACAGAGAGAACACACCACACTCCTCACAGACAGTCACCCGGAGGAAACCCACGCGGACACAAGGAGAACACACCACACTCCTCACAGACAGTCACCCGGAGGAGTAAAGTATACTTTTTAATATTATATATATCTAACACGTGTGAAAATTTCATGATGAATGGACCAACAGAAATGCTCCAAAATGACTTTCCCTTACATTGACTTCTATGAATGAAGACGACCAGAGCAACTTTGTTTTATGAATCCGAAACTAATCTAGAAATCAAGGACCTCATGTTTTTGTTAGACATACGTAATCATATGTATATATGATATATATGCTCAGTTATGTCATAACGCTCGTAAAGCACAGTGCCCCCTAAACTGATCCCAGTGACTGCAAACCTATGAAGGTCAAGCTGCTGCTGAAAATTTGTCTTGAGCCAATCTCAAAACGGCAACTGACCGGCAGCAGAAAACAAACTGTTGCGTGGACAGACGGAGTCCGAGGCCAATCTCTGTCACCCACTCTCCACCCCAGAGCTGAGACAGCAACTTTCAATCTGTTCACCAGCTCTTCCTCTCACACACAACGCTGCCAGAGCTTGAGATCAGTGATGACAAACCTGCGAGGTCAGAGAGAGAAACCTGACTCACTGCTGGGACCTGTGTGAACCCCCCCCACACACACACACACTGTAGATCAACCTATACACTGTTGCTGACCGATATCACCACAGAATGCTGAAAATAAGTATCTGAACTCCCCCCCCACCACCACCACTCTCCTAAAACTGCATCCCTGTAGCTTTCTGAACTACAGCAGACTGTGTCTCAGTGAGTGTCTGCTCAAGGGAAACTGCAGGAGTTTTGTCCATTAAACCCATTAGGGCTTGCGGCTTTAATTGATCCCCATTCTCTCTACAAACAAAAACACAAACAGCTAACGCAAAAGCAGCACATTCTCAGTGAAGCAGCACCACAGCGTAAACCCAGCCCCAATAAATGAACAGTTGTGAGAACAAATCCTTTCCCCAGCTGTAGTCAGTCAGCCAAGGCCCTGGAGTTGACTCCTTTAGTCCTGTACTGAGCTATTAGGCTAATGTAGCTTACACGTAATGGAAGATTATACCCCATTAGCGTTATTGAACCGAGCATCTTGCCATAAAAAAAAAAACAACAAAAAAACAGCACCTCCACAAAACAAGCCTTTGCAGCTTTAATTGATGCATATTTTTTTGCTGAGAAGGAGAGCGGGGGCAGCAAGTGTGACCTGGAACTGATCACTAGGGCTGTAATGAAACATTGTGACTAGATGCATGTCGATGCAAAAATGTGAGGATTGTGCATCGTGGAGTTGCACTACGTTTTTTTATGCCTTTTAATAATGCAGTTGCTTTGTCTGAACATCAGAGGTCGCAATTCGACCCATTCAACTCACTCACAATTCTGTTAATGGAGCCTGCTGATGGGGAGTGGGAGATTGAGCAAGTCTCATTGTGTTGTTAATTCGGAGTGTGGCAGCTTTATGGTTTGCCCATTTCTCAAAAGGAAAAAGCTCTGAAAACATGCCTTTTGTTACTGCTTCTCTCACGATAGAAAACAATTTGTTTCCATTTCTATATCTTTGAACTGTACGCTGTTCACGGTCTATGTGGAAGGGGTATGTTTATCATGTTTCAACTTCATGGAGTTAAAGGAACACTACATACAATTTTTACTTTAAAATTACAGCTTGGAAATCATTGTTATGTTTCACTGACCTGTAATAGGGAGCACTGAGCCTCTGCCGTTGCTACTCTGGCCTCAGCAGAGCAGAAACTGCACTATGTAAATTTTGGATGAGGGCTGGAAACCACTCCCTCCCAATGATTTCAGTACATTTATTCATTCATTCTTTATCTGTAACCCTTATCCAGTCCAGGGTCGCAGTGGGTCCAGACCCTACCTGGAATCATCGGGCGCAAGGCGGGAATGCACCCTGGAGGGGGCGCCAGTCGTTCACAGGGCAACACAGACACACATTCACTCACACACTCACACCTACGGACACTTCTGAGTTGCCAATCTACCTACCAACGTGTGTTTTTAGACTGTGGGAGGAAACCGGAGCACCCGGAGGAAACCTACGCAGACACAGAGAGAACACACCACACTCCTCACAGACAGTCACCCGGAGGAAACCCACGCAGACACAGAGAGAACACACCACACTCCTCACAGACAGTCACCCGGAGGAAACCCACGCAGACACAGAGAGAACACACCACACTCCTCACAGACAGTCACCCAGAGCGTGAATCGAACCCACAAGCTCCAGGCCCCTTTGTGACTGTGACACTACCTGCTGCGCCACCGTGCCACGCTTGATTTCAGTACAGTGCTGTAAAAATGAATTACTCTAGAGGGAGTCCCATGATCAAACACCCAAATTTACCTAATGCACATCTAAGTGTTTATAGTGAGCTTGTTTGTTTACTCTGATTTAAACTTATAAATCAGTTATTTAAAGTACAGCAAAGTTGTTTTAACTTTTGGAACTATGTTTCAAACTCTGATGATGAATTTTGCATTGTCTGTGCTTCACAAATGTACAAACTATTGTCATCGCAGGGGACCAAGACTGAGGTGGGTGCCTGATAGTGCTTTCCCACCAACAAAGAACTGTTTCCTGTTCACGAACCACATGTGATACAGTTCAACACACTCCCACCAACATAAATAGAAACCCAAAAGGTTCGTTACAGGCTGAAGAAGCTCAAGAAAGAGCGCAGAGATTAAAGAGTTATGGCACAGCAGATCTGTTCTCTGCTTTTAAATCATAATTCAATTCAATACTCACTTTGATCATAAATCACTATGATCTGAACCCACTGAATGTGCATGAGCATGAATGTGGTCTCCATCATAATGTGTGGAACAGACTTTAAGTGAGACTTCCTACAGAAGCAGAGAGAAAAGAGAGGACAGACAGAGTTGTCCAGGTGCTGAGAGGAAATCTGGCCATCTTTAGAAGAGTTCTGACCCTGCTGCCTTCACCCCGGAGTTGAGACGGATTCATCCGTCACCCGTCCTCACTCCCAGCCCCCCCCCCCACACACCCATCCACTTCAAAGTTCTCGCCGCTACGCCAACAAACAGAGGCTAAAGCCTGGGACAGCGTGACAAAGTGGTGAGCATCTATCCATCTTCCCACTGTCTGCGGAGTGATCTCCACACTGAGACGGCCCTCCCTCTCCCAGAGCGGCCGTCCGTGGTGATGGAGAGCGCCACCAATCTGTTCCACATTTGCTGCCTTCGCCTGACCCCGGCGCGCTCACGAAGAGCCTGGATCCCGTAGCCCCCGTGACCGATGGCTGACGGATTTATGCTCTTCACATCAAGGGAGTCCCTCAAACGCACGCACAGAAAAGCAATGTTAGGCTCCATCAATCTCCTCTGTCTTGTCTCTCGCTGTCTCCGTCCTGGGGGGACCCCGCAACCGCATGATTTAACACCCACCCCCACCAAACACATCTGAATCAACTGAACAGAGACGTGGTCATTAAACGATGAAGGGATGAAGTGCAGATGAGAAATGAGAACTGCAGCTTTTGTAATTTAGATGTGGTTAGTGCCACCTCTTAGTTGTTACTGTTATATTACTATACGACTAATCTATTTCTTTTTTTATGTATTATTCACCCGGTCACTCACACACACACACACACACACACACACACACACACACACACACACACAGACCCACTCAGGCACAGGGAGGCAGACAGGGTGTGAACCCATGACCACAGGCCCCTGGAGGACCCCACCTACAGCGCAGCAGTGCCACATTTATTCACTGTCTGTAACCGTTTATCCAGTTCAGGATCGCGGTGGGTCCGGAGCCTACATGGAATCACTGGGTGCAAGACAGGAACACACCCTGGAGGGGGCGCCAGTCCTTCACAGGGCGACACACACCTATACATTCACTCACACACTTTTGAGTCACCAGTCTACCTCCCAACGTGTGTTTTTGGACTGTGGGAGGAAACAGGAGCACCCGGAGGAAACCCACGCCGATACAGGGTGAACACAACACACTCCTTACAGACAGTCACCCGGAGGAAACCCACGCAGACACAGGGAGAACACACCACACTCCTCACAGACAGTCAAGCGGAGGACACCCACGCAGACACAGGGAGAACACACCACACTCCTCACAGACAGTCACCAGGAGGACACCCACGCAGACACAGGGAGAACACAACACACTCCTCACAGACAGTCACCAGGAGGGAACCCACGCAGACACAGGGAGAACACACCACACTCCTCACAGACAGTCACCCGGAGGAGACCCACGCAGACACAGGGAGAACACAACACACTCCTCACCCGGGGGGGCTCACCTGGAGCAGTGTGACTGCGACACGACCTGCTGCGCCACCATGCTGCCCCTAGTGCCACAATTAGTATTATTATCATTGTTTACTAAATATGTGTGTTTTATAAAAATAAGTTAAACTGTAGTTAGAAAAGTAGCAGGAGTATTATTATCAATGCTGTTGTTGCTGGATCCAATATTTCCAGAATGATTTACACACACAGTGAGCCTGGAGGCTGTCTCATAAAATACATTCAAGCGCTCCTCAACTGGAACCTGACAGTATTCATACTTCTGAGTCTACGAGGGGGTTTCACACAACGATCGCATTCTATCAACATGTCTAAACCAATCTGAGAGGTTAGTCCCTTCCACAAACACTCTCGCTGCCTCCTGGACGGCGCAACCAAGCCGAGGCCTGCATGCACAGCCGGTGTGTCCACTTGATTTTTCTCCAATAAACTGCTCAGGTTTACACGCATCGCTAAGTGCCTTAAAAATCTCTTTGGTATCACTTAGGCTGCTAACTCTCTGGCCATGACTCCGTGCCAACTCTGTGACTCAAATGTAATGGAAACACTTAGCGTATGGTTTCACTTTATTCCCGGCTGTCTAAATAAAGATTAATCACACGCTATTTCCATTTGCGGCAGTAAACCCATCCGTCTTTGACACCTGTACCTGTTTAAACCTGCCGTCGCTGCGGCAGCCCGGACCTTGCCCGCTCTGTCGGACCCGGGCGGACCCTGCTTAGCATTCCGCTTTGCATCTCAGTAAAATAATCTGCTGGACACTTTTCCATTTCCCATTCAAAGCGAAGCGGACGGGCGGGAGCGTCTTATCATGGCCAAGCAGCTGGAGCCGGAGGGAGAACTTGGCCGCGGTCATCGTGGCCCGCTGGCCGCCAGCTCATTTACCTGAGAAACACCTGCGCCATCTGATTGCACTTCAAAGGCCCTCGCAAAAGTCCATCTGATAAAGAGGGGTGGCCTAATTTGGAGCAGCGCAGCGGCGGAGCTGGACAAAGCAGCGGTCTGTGCTCCCTCCTCAAAGGTTAGAAGGGGAGCAGGTGTTTTCGGAGACAGAGACTGATAACTCTTGACTCCTTGGACTCGATCTTTTATTTATTTACAGGCCTCTACTTCCTGTGCTCTATTCCCGACCATAACAAAGAGCCTTGTGTCCGTAAACATGAGCTGAAAACTGATTTGGGATATCTGCACACAGTCAAGGGGTCAAGTAGGGTGAGTAGGTTAGGGATGCCGCCATTTCAGACAAACCGATAAGGTCAGTCATTTATTTCAGGTGCACAGGAAAAATGAGTTAGCATTAGCCATTGACTAGGCCTTCATTAACAGTACGTTTCTGACCACGGAACTGCTCTTAGCTGGATGTTTATCGGGTGGTGGGTCACTCTGCCCTAAGAGGAACAACTCAAGGCTACATGAGCCATGAACACCAGTGCCATAAGCAGCCTTATCTTACATTTCTTAGCCGACTGGAGACTAGCTTTTCAAGAAAATGAGACCACCACAAGAGTCACCATCAGATAAACAGCACTATTTAATGCTTTGTGAGAGACAGAAGACAATCAGGATCTAAAAACAACCCGCAGTTGTGTGTCCATCCTTCCACTGAGTGAAGACAAACACACACTAGATACTCTCAGAAAACAATGTCCAGTACACTCCCAGAGAAAAGGTCTCCGTGGTGGTACCCTCAAGGGCACATACAGTACCTTTAATTCGGTGCCATATTCTATTATATTTGAATATTATTACATTGTGTGGATTTCATACGCCTCATTTCATCTCCATGACTTTTTTCCAGGATATTTTTTGTTTGTTTAAGGTACATTTACACTGTTTGTACCTTTAGTGAATAATAATCCCAACCCTGTATTTCGGAGACTGTCTATTTCTGAGAGTGTACACACGTTAATAAACTAATACAGTTTGCGTATATGTCCAGCTGTGTACCTTGAAGTTAGATTATTTTCATATTTCATACATATTTTTATGATAGAACTTCTAGTGTTTAAAATTCTAGTGTTTAAATTAAATTTAATAAATCAGTTCAATTTGTTCAAATCCGTGTTCTCCCTGTGTCTGCGTGGGTTTCCTCCAGGTGACTGTCTGTGAGGAGTGTGGTGTGTTCTCTCTGTGTCTGCGTGGGTTTCCTCCGGGTGACTGTCTGTGAGGAGTGTGGTGTGTTCTCTCTGTGTCTGCGTGGGTTTCCTCCGGGTGACTGTCTGTGAGGAGTGTGGTGTGTTCTCCCTGTGTCTGCGTGGGTTTCTTCCAGGTGACTGTCTGTGAGGAGTGTGGTGTGTTCTCCCTGTGTCTTCATGGATTTCTTCCAGGTGACTGTCTGTGAGGAGTGTGGTGTGTTCTCCCTGTGTCTGCATGGATTTCTTCCAGGTGACTGTCTGTGAGGAGTGTGGTGTGTTCTCCCTGTGTCTGCGTGGGTTTCCTCCGGGTGACTGTCTGTGAGGAGTGTGGTGTGTTCTCCCTGTGTCTGCGTGGGTTTCCTCCGGGTGACTGTCTGTGAGGAGTGTGGTGTGTTCTCCCTGTGTCTGCGTGGGTTTCCTCCGGGTGCTCCGGTTTCCTCCCACGGTCCAATAACACACGTTGGTAAGTGGATTGGAGACACAAAAGTGTCCACAGGTTTGAGTATGTGAGTGAATGTGTGGGTGTGTGTTGCTCTGTGAAGCATTGGTGCCTGCTCCTTGCGCCCAGTGATTCTGGGTAGGCTCTGGTCCATTGATGCCTCTAAGGAACTGAAAGCTAGTCTCCTGAAAGACGCTGTAATACAGGCAAAGTGTGGACAGATTAAATACGAATATGAATGGTTGGAGCTTACATGTTAATGTCTGGTTTCCTGACACTGACCGATGGATAATTCTGTTCCAGTGCATCGTGACTGAAAATAAACGGATGTTGCTGCACAGAGGGTCCGAGCTGCCCATAAAGTGGATAATGAGTGACAAAAAAGGCCGTCCATCTTAGACTGCGCTTTGATATTTGAGCTACTGTTCTATACCGTTCTATAATGGGCTCTGAGGACAAATAAGAAAAAAAAGAAAAGTTGTCTGACGGTGGACTGGGACAGGAGCATGTGATGAGGTGCAGAGTGTCCAGCAATTTCCCCCCAGCTCCATGACTGGCCCCAAGTACAGCTGCCCAGTGTTTCTTCCACACCATGTTTAGACACAAAGAGACCCTCTGCCTTGCCTCCATCCACAGGCCTGCCGTTTCTCTCTCACGCAGGCGAACACACACACACACAAACACACACACACACACACACACACACACACACACACACACACACACACACACACAAACACACACACACACACACTCTCTCTCACGAATACAATACCAGAGGGATCCCGGATAAAGCCCCTCGTTTCATAAAGTGCCAAGATCGGCCCCCACCTGTCCCTTGTCTGTCATATGTGTGTGTGTGTGTGTGTGTGTGTGTGTGTGTGTATACGGCTGTGTGTGGGACAGAGGTTATTGTATGAAAAGTGAGTGTGAGCCTACATTACATTTATTACTCAAACACTTCAGCTTCGATAACTGCATCACACGCTTTGTTTGCCCTCTGCTATTTGCTTTAGTCAAATTCAAATGTCACGTTTGCCCACGTCGGCTCCATTCGAGTGTTTACGCACTTTCTGCACTTGGCATTTCCTTTAAGGGAAGGTGGTAATTAGGTGCCCTTCTTTTCTTCAGCTCGATAAACAGATCTCTAAAATCTCTAAGAAACACCTCCATTCTGAACCCTTCATTCACATACTGCTAAACTTCAGGGGCTGCAGAGGTCGCTCACCTGATCTTCGACTGAAAGTCTTAAGCGTAAATGCTTAAAACGGCAAGTACAATGGGCTTATATATAATTTAGATATGTGTCTGTTCACAGCACTCTGACTTACAGCACTAACAGCTTGTGGAATCGGTGTAAACTCATTTTCTGACTGGCACTGACTGACTTATATCATGCAAACCTCCCTTTAAACTTTAGACGTTTTAACTTAATGGATGATGGGAAATCCTAGAGGAATGCCTCATATACTGCACTTAAAAAAACCATTGATATCAAAACACGGCTGTTGAGCTGAGCTGGTTGAACACACTCAAATCCTGCCTGTCGCAAAACCTGCTACTGTACTGTTCTGGACTAGCACCCTGAGATTCCGAGTATGCTCTGGATTCACCGCGACCGTAAACACGAGTCCAGACCCAAGAGCAACAAGTTCTCAGGCTTTGGGCTGCTCAAGAACTCTCACAATGTCCTTCCTCCTGTCCTATAACGTGTGTGCACGTGAACTCTTGATTTGAAGTGTAATCATCTTCGCCCTGCTGGTAAGAGTGTTGGCTCAAGGAAGCTGAAGCCCCCCTCGATGTCCTCTGCGGGCCACAGGTGCAGGGGCCCAAGCATCGGAGCAGCAGATCAGGTTCTGTTTGTGGGAACTTGATCCATGTCCTGTCAGGAAGCCTTCCGGCTGGACCGGGCCTTTCACTGCTCTCCCACCACTGCCCACATCTCTCCCGCTGATCCCCTGCTGCTGCACTTCCCAAGCCCTTCCTTCCTTGCACGCCGAGGACCACCCTCATGTAGTCTGAGGTTCTCACAGCAAAGTGGGATGGTGTGTTTGTGAGTGAGAAGCTGACTTGTCCACATGTTTGAATTACCACAGAAACTAGCGGTAGTTAGTTCCTCCTTATGTATGTGATGCGTCTGAAAGAGTAAAAATAAATCAACATTATCCAGCTAGGGAGCAGAAAAAGAACAACGTCCACGTCTTTTTTCATACTTGTCAAAGTTTGGAGGTATCTCCAGTGTCCAAATGCCTCAGATGGAGCCAATTCAGATGGACACACGTTTACAGAGCCAGGGCTGCATACAAGCACCGGACCTTTTTCCAGCACACAAACAGCACCTTATTCCAAGTGTGATGTCTTTACTCTCCTTGATATTTCACGTACAGACTCACTCTCTCTCTCTCTCTCACACACACACACACACAAACAGCAATGTTTAGATTTACAAAGAACGACAAGCAACCAGAGACGTACAAGTTAAAGCATGATTTCCAGTAGGAGTTGAAATACAGCTAATAGCTAAGAGCTAATAGCTAATATTCAGTATCACTTGTTCAGTGCATATGAGCATTACTGTGTCTATCAGCTAGCATTCTCTGTGAGACAACATTCTCTGAATTATATAAATAGTGTATTGGGTTGAAATCAAGTCCAATATCCAGTGTTTTGGTGTCTGCAGCTTTCCTCTTTTTTATTTTTTTGCTGTGGATGCAATGCCAGCCAGGAATGAAAATGGGCTGCCACTTGTTTTCATAGTGAAAACAAGTCACATTGTCATAGAACCTCAAAAAGACTTGCCTGCGCAGTTTCTGACACTGTAAACACAGACAAAAGAAGTCCGTCTGTCCAATTTCATAGATAACAGTGTTTTGCAGTGTCAGACCTCACATAAACAACTCTGCTGGAGATTTAACAACTTGTTGTGGTTTGAGGTTAGTGTGTGTGTGTGTGTAGCAGTTTGCACAATGCTAATTAGTGGTTAGGTCCCACCACTAGCCTGGTAATTGCTAATAAGTGGATAGAGGCTTTCATTACAGCTACATTAGCCTCGTATCTCAAGCACAAAACCATCAGACACCAACTATCTCGGCTGCTCTCACACTGCGATCTTGGCGTGTTGACTCCATTTAGAACATGGGGAAAAAATGTGTATATCTGATGCTTCTGATCTCTGTAAGTACCGTTCAGCGGGCAAATCCACCGAAGCTCCACAGAGCTTTGGATTTGTCCTACAAGAGTGTTACAAAGGAAAACCCTCCGCCTGTCGACTTTGGCAAGCCTCCTTCGGCCTTGAAAACATCTGTGGAGTGAAGTGAAGGAGGAGGATGACGTGATTCTCAGCAATGCCTCAGAAGATAAGTCATATACAAACGAGCGCTCTGTCTGAAAGTGGGAACGTGTTAAAGAAGGCGAGAAGAACGGAAAAAGTCACAGCAGGTTTTTCTTAATGTGCAAAAATTGAGTGGCATGTGGAAGAGCGCGAGGAGGGAGAGCCTCCATCTCTGAAACAATTAAATATCAACACGGCAAGCTGTTCAGGGAGAGAGGAGCTGTCAGCACCTTATTCCGAGTGTGATGTCTTTACTCTCCTTGACATTTCACGTACAGACTCACACTCTCTCTCTCTCTCTCTCTCTCTCTCTCTCACACACACACACACACACACAAACAGCAATGTTTAGATTTACAAAGAACGACAAGCAACCAGAGACGTACAAGTTAAAGCATGATTTCCAGTGGTAGTTGAAATACAGCTAATAGCTAAGAGCTAATAGCTAATAGCTACTATTCAGTACCACTTGTTCAGTGCATATGAGCATTACTGTGTCTATCAGGGTCCTACCAATCCACCCATTCCTATTTTGTGGGCTTCCTACGTCAGAAAACATGGGATAAAATGAGTTGTTCTGATTTGACGCTGCTTCTAACATGTAGTGCAGAGACTTTAGGACTGACCTGCCTTTAGAGAACGGCTAAAAACCAGAGTTTCTGCTCCTGGCTACAGATGATGGGTCCAACACCTCCGGGATTTACCCCTAATGTGCACCATGTAGCTACTGTGGAATACTGAGGAATGTCACCTTGAGCGCTCCAGTAGGAGTATGTGAGCTCCTCAGGGAGTTCGCTGTGCATTCCCACACTGAAGGTCAGAGGCAGATAAGAGGCAGACTGAAATGACCTTGCCCATTCTACTGAGTCTAAACAGCGATAAAAAATAGACTTCTCTCCTCTGCCTCCTATTTTATAACAATGCTGGTGTCTGGAAACAAAGAGCTCTTCCAGGCGTGAAGCCTTTCGTCATGCATATGATTTTATCTCAAAAATGGTAGCTTGCAGCAACTTTAAATGTCAGTTAATGAAACAAGAGTCATTTTCAAGCCAAAGCAATCAAACGCCCAAGTGCTGTGACATCACAACCATGACCTACCCTGCTCTCCGCCCTTTAACCCTACTCCAGTTAAAATAAAGCTCTGTTAAAAGTCCAGAAAACAGTAATTAGGCATTGTTCCACAAGCAGCTCAGCCCTAATCAAAGATTGTTCAATTTGACTAATATTTTTAATATCAACAGACCTACCCTCAACTGTAATGTCTGAGTGTGGGAACAGAATCCTGACAGCTGTCTGGTGATGATAAGGGAAAGGCTTTGGAAACGGGACTTTCTGATCTGTCCCACTGAAAGGGTTATTGAAACTAAGGAAACATGACTGAACTTGAACTAGTTTGTTTTGGAGCGATGGTGTGTGTGTGTGTGTGTGTGTGTGTGTGTTAGAGGTCTGGAGTGTTAAGAGGTGTGTCAGTAGCCCCTGACTCCTTCCACTGCAAAAACATGGCTTTCACCAGTTGGGGGTGGGGAGGTCCAAATGAGCTAAAACTCAAAGACAATGAGAGAGAAACTACACAACAGAACAGACGTTTGGAGAAAAGTTCTTAAAAGGGTTTCTAAGCTTCAATTTTAACAGCAATATCAGAAGCAAAAAATGGCATTGAGATTTTGCAATAACATGCTGTTGTAGGCCCTCTCCAGGGTGTGTTCCTGCCTTGCGCCCAGTGATTCCGGGTAGGCTCCGGACCCACCGCGACCCTGAACTGATTACGTGGTTTCAGACAATGAATGGATGAATGAATGGATGAATGCTGTAGTAGATAAGATTGAACATCGCTAGTCAACATCCACTCGCTGAACTGTGTGAGTAAATGGCAGTAAATCGTCCACAGAGAAGACCTTCTGCACATCAACTCTTAAAGATATATATTTCTCGCTGAATTAACAGCTTCGAAGAAATAAAACACTAAATGTGGCTTGAGTAAAAGTTAAAGCACACTTTATAATTTATGATTTCATTCATTCATTCATTCATTATCTGTAACCCTTATCCAGTTCAGGGTCGCGGTGGGTCCAGAGCCTACCTGGAATCATTGGGCGCAAGGCGGGAATACACCCTGGAGGGGGCGCCAGTCCTTCACAGGGCAACACAGACACACACACACACACATTAACTCACACACATTCACACCTACGGACACTTTTGAGTCATCAATCCACCTACCAACGTGTGTTTTTGGACTGTGGGAGGAAACCGGAGCACCCGGAGGAAACCCACACAGACACGGAAAACACACAAGCTCCTCACAGACAGTCACCCAGAAGAAACCCATGCAGACACAGGGAGAACACACAAGCTCCTCACAGACAGTCACCCGGAGGAAACCCACGCAGACTTGTGTCACCCTGAGGAAACCCACGCGGACACAAGGAGAACACACCACACTCCTCACAGACAGTCACCCGGAGGAAACCCACGCAGACACAGGGAGAACACAGCACACTCCTCACAGACAGTCACCCAGAGCGGGAATCGAACCCACAACCTCCACGTCCCTGGAGCTGTGTGACTGCGACCCCTACCTGCTGTACCACCATGCCCTGATTTATGATTTGTTCTTCTTAATGTTTTACAACAACAACAACAACAACAAAAGCCGGGTTTTCCAACCTTCTGTAGATTAAGACGAGAAGATGAGGGTAAACTGTGAAGCCCTGTGAACAAACGTTAAACTACACCTTTCCCTCTGTGCTTTCAGCTGCTGCGTCTCGTAGGACTTCCTGAAAGTTCCTGGAGCTGTTCGGACACCTCTGTCCAACCATTTGTTCCATCACCTTTCAGAGCAGCTTGTTCGGGTCAGAGGTCAGCAGTGGGCGGGGTTTATTCTTGATTCACTAGACGCTAATTAACTGAAAATACAAGTTATAAAGTCAAAACAATGCCAGGCTGCGTTCAATCTGACCTCATCACTCTCTGAAACAAAACCATGAATCTGTGAAAGGGCAGGTTTACGGGAGAAAGACTAACAATGTAAACAGAAGTCTGACATTCATTGGGTCTGTTTATTAGGAAAGTCTGACACAACGCAAAACAGGGCCGATCTAAGAGGTGTAGAGGTGTAACAGCTAAGAACTTACACCTGGTATAAGCTCCTACAGCAAAACAACACTTTTTTTTTGGCGTGTGCTTGGAAAATTTCAGCAACTATCTCCAAACTTCAGAGCAGAAGCTGAGTTGATTCAGGCCACAGTTGGGAAACTCATTAGCAAGAGCTCTTCCACACAGATGTGTGTAGTCTGGGCACAAACGCTGGCTGTTTGCTTTCACTTATCTGCGCCTGCTGCCCTTGGCTGTTTGGTAAAACACTGCAGGCTCCAATTTTCTGCCCTATCAGTCTGCCAAGCGTAAAATAACTCAAACGCGTGATTACTGTCTGCGTGCGCTGTTAAGCATCACTGTGTAGGTCAGACCGCCTCCGACATGATGTAACAAACTGAAAGAGGATGAAGGAATGCGGCTTCCATTAGATGCAATATACAGCGCTGTGACACGAACCAAAACAACATCTGATTTGTTTGCGGTGCTTAGGGACCTAAAAAATGTGGCAAATCCTTAATAGAAACACAGGCCACTTACATGGTCAGTTTGTCACGCCGAACAGACACACCTCTGATCAAACCCTGAACCTAAACAACACTCCTGCTGAAACTGACCTGACACAACCTCTTCACGGCAGAAAAGAAATATACAACAAAGCTATGGACGGTGGCTGAGGGCTGCTTCAGTTAAGTGGGCATTCGTCACAATATTTCCAACAGCTGAAAGACTTTTATTGTGAAATTTCTGTTCTGTTTATCACAGAATTTAAAAGCGAAACGTCACCGTTCAAACAAATCAACGTTGATCTCCAAAATCGAAGCTTTTTCAGGAGCAGGAAATCCATTCTGTGTTTCATAGCTGTTCTAAGATTGAAATGTTGTAACTGTTCACTGCTGAAAGTGTGTGAAAACATCAATAAAAGAGAAATGGAATGTACCCAAATTTTTGACGTGCCCCAACTGAGCAAGGCTATGCTCTGAGGAAGCAGAGGAACAACATCACTTCAAAGTTAGGGTTATTTCAGCGCTGTGGACCAGAAGAACAGCGAGGGCAGCTGAAAAAGCCCGTCCTAAAACGCCACCAGCTGCGGGATATTTCTGATGCACTCTCTGAACGTCACACGCAGAACCCCAGTTATTCGAGGTGTGGAAGCGTGCATGTGTTGGCTGGACCTTCAGCTCCGTTTGTGCGTGGCACTGGTGGAGGAGGAGGAGGAGGAGGAGGAGGATGAATTTTTACAGCTCGCTGCCCAACTGTGTGTTTAACAAGTGTCTGACAACTGATCGGTTTTACTCCGTCTTCAAAGGCCGTGCCAAATGCCACACCAGTCAGTAAAAAGCTCTTAACCAAAACACAGGGCTGCGAGCGCGAGCTGCCGGGTCCGCAGACTCATTTTTTACTTGGTTGTTTGACACTTTCTCCCAAATGTGTTGAATGGGGCTGTTGAATCAACCAAGCTGTGATCGTAGCTGACTGCACGGTCTTCAGGACGACTGCGGATCACTCGTGGAACAAACAGCGATACGAGTTTGGCATCTGTGCGACAAGAATTCAAACCACGGAGCGCGAGGGGGAGGAAGCGGCTGCTCTCCATGGTCACAAGTTGAAGATTCCCATCGCAACAGCTCTGACCTGACATAAATACTGGCATGCAAAAAATAGAACCGGCTTCTAAAGCCCCGAAGCCCTGAACCGCCTCTCGCTGACAAAGCCTCTGGACGCTCTAGACACTACGGACGCACTTTCGGCCGAGCGGGTAAAGTTGCTATGTGGTCTGGTGCCTGTATGTTGTGTAAATGTTGTGATGGTGGACATCTAAGTCACATCAGGACATGTGAAATACAGCTGGTGCGTTTTAGAATCCGAAAGGCATTGCTACGTATTGAAAGAAACATCAACAAACCTGTGGAGAGAAAGAGAGGAAACAAGCGGAAAGAACGTGGAAAAAGTTATTTCTTGCACTCACCGTTAGCAGAGTTTATTGAGCTCAGTCCCAACACGAGCAGCACCAGGGTCCAGCAGCTTCTACCCCATGGAGGCACTTTCCTGTGGCCCCGCAGCCTGCCGGCCATCACTAAGCCTTCAGCCGCCTGGGGCATGAGTGTGTGAGTCTGCCAGCCTCTAAAAGTCTGCCCGCCACACACACACTGTGATGTCTCGACTGCTACTCCACGCTGATGGCCCGGCTGGGGATGGAGGAGAGAGAGAGAGAGAGAGAGAGAGAGAGAGAGTGAGTGAAAGAGAGAGAGGAGGAGGGCGAGAGACTCTCACATTCTCTTGCTCTCTCTCTCTCTCTCACACACACCCACAGCCTCACACAAACACACACACACAAGCAGTGTTTGGGCCATCCCACTCTGGCCGGACACCTCTTGCGGAGAGGACAATGAAAGGAGCAGCGGATCCCTGCAGCTAGGGCTAAGGCCCCGCCCCCCCGGACCCCGCTGTCCCACTCACGCACAGGGGAGGGAGGGCGGCTCTCTGAAAGGAGGCCAGAGAGGCCTTGGGGTGGGATGGGGGGGGGGGGTGAGAGTGGGGTCTGTGAGAGGCTGCTATTCTGACCCCTAAAGACAGGCACAAACACAGAGAGAGAAAGAGAGAGAAAGCTAAGCTCTCCGCATGCCTCTTCCACCCCTCCATATCCATCTGAATGTTCTTCAAGTCTCCCACCGGCAGCTGCCTTTCAGCTTTCAGCCTGATTAGCAGAGAAAGAGCTCCATAATTGTAAATGCTGGCAAAGAGATGCGAGAAGAGACTGAGCAAATGTTGTGACAAGCTACTAAGTGATTGACTGTTTAATATTTAAAGCTGAAGCTTGTCAAAAAGCAAATAAACTCAGTCCTGCCTTTTCCCCAAAGATCAGTTAAGACATAAGTAGGGTTTGACAGTGAGTTGTAAAGGTGAAGTAACCCATGCTCATCCAGAACAATGTAAACTCTCCGCAACAGAAAGAAAATAATCTGAGGCACAGTCTTTATTTATTGATTGATTTATTTATTTTTTTGGACACAAATCTACCAGGATATAGTTGGTGTTGAAAGTCTGATTCTTTAAGATTTTAGAGGCTCATGTAGCTAACAAATATAATACATTCTACTGCACTACATTGTTACGAAAGCGTTATATGATGACGGGGAAATTTAATTTAAATAACATGTAATTTATCCAAACCTCATGGAGTCTAAGTAGCACTTTACAGTCTACATCTACGTCCCTCGAAGTAATTAATCGGAACATGTAAGACACACTGCTTTAGAACTGGCTGCAGGAAGAATGACAAATTCCGAGTCATATTTTCTTATGCTGTAAACACCCTTACATCACTCTGTGAAATGAATAAACTGACATTGCAGGGAACTGTAACCCTTATCCATTTCAGGGTCGCGGTGGGTCCAGAGCCTACCTGGAATCCCTGGGCGCAAGGCGGGAATACACCCTGGAGGGGGCGCCAGTCCTTCACAGGGCAACACACACTCACACCTACGGACACTTTTGAGTTGCCAATCTACCTACCAACGTGTGTTTTTGGACTGTGGGGGGAAACTGGAGCACCCGGAGGAAACCCACACAGACACAGAGAGAACACACCACACTCCTCACAGAGAGTCACCCGGAGGAAACCCACACAGACACAGGGAGAACGCACCACACTCCTCACAGACAGTCACCTGGAGGAAACCCACACAGACACAGGGAGAACACACCACACTCCTCACAGAGAGTCACCCGGAGGAAACCCACACAGACACAGGGAGAACGCACCACACTCCTCACAGACAGTCACCCGGAGGAAACCCACGCAGACACAGGGAGAACACGGGGAAACAATTAGAGTAGCTTAATCCTGTGAAGCTATCACAATATTAGCTGGATTAGCTGTGCATGTTGTATACTGCCACTACAGCCTTAAAAATATATAGTTTATTGTCATTAATTAATCAATAGTCCTTCAGCACTAAAGACAGAATCGTCACCTAGTCGAGGTCTACTGTATACATTTGGAAACCAGTACGTTAATAACTGGACGCTGAT